>NW_003852440.1:11359406-11364336 GCF_000181295.1 Otolemur garnettii | reverse complement strand
TGAGATCTCATCATATTGAGTATTGCCCTTAACAAATATAAAGTGGCCATCTTTATCTTTGGTTACTTTTGTTGGTTTAAAACTTATTGTATCTGTGAATGAAATTGCAACACCTGCTTTTTTCTGCTTTCCATTAGCCTGGAATATAGATGACCATCTCTTCACCCTGAGTCCATATTTATCTTTTAAGGTAAGATAAGATTCTTGTATACAAGACAGATGTCTGGTCTGAGTTTCTGTATCCAATCAGCCAATCTGTGCCTCTTTAGCAGACAATTTAAGCTATTCACATTGATTGAAATTGTTGATAAGTCTGATAAAATTTTAGGTATTGAATTATTCAAAAGTCCAGTGGAAATTTTTAATCCCTTCACCATTGTAGAAGTTGAAGTCTGAGTTAGTTTACTTCTGTGATGGCGGATTGCACTGGTCATTATAGAGAATAGGTCTGAGAATATCCTGGAGAGCTGGTTTGGTTACAGCAAATTTCTTCAATGCATGGATGTCATTAGAGTATTTAATTTCTCCATCATAGGTGAAACTCAGTTTAGCTGGATACAGGATCCTGGGCTGAAAGTCATTTTGTTTTAAGAGATTAAATATCGATGACCAATCTCTTCTTGCCCAAAAGGTTTTGGCAGAGAGATCTGCAATTATTCTAATATTCTTCCCCTTGTAGATTATGGTTTTCTTACGTCTCACTGCTTTCAAGATTTTCTCTTTCATATTAACTTTAGTGAAGTTAAATATGATGTATCTGGGCGATGTCTTATTTGGCTTGAGTCGTGCTGGGGTTCTGAAGCTGTCTGCAATCTGAATTTCAGGATCTCCTGACATATCTGGAAAGTTCTCTTTTGTAATTTCATAAAGAGCCTCTGTGTTTTGGGAAGCAACTTCATCACCTCCAGGGATTCCTATAAGGCGAATATTAGTTTTCTTCAAATTATTCCAGAGCTCTCTGAGAGAATGATCCAGTTTTGCTTTCCATTTCTGATTCTCTTTGGACATTTCAACATATTCAGAAGCTTTGTCTTCTACATCAGAGATCTTTCTTCTGCTTCCTGCACTCTATTACCAAGAGATTCTACTGTATTTTTCAGATCTTTGAGGGCTGCAATCTCTTGCCTTAATGTTTCAAAATCTTTAGTGGTTTTGTCTTTGAATTCATTGAATTCTTGAGTGAATTTTTAGAATGCTCCTTGAATTTTTAGTTCTATCTTTCCCTCTATTCTGTTTATCTTATTTGCAATCCAGATTCTGAATTCAATTTCTGACATCTCAGCCATTTGTTTATAAAGGGGATCTTCAGTTTCATCTGCCACATCCTTTCTAGGGGTGGGGGTTGACCTACTCTGGTTATTCATATTACCAGCCACATCCTTTCTTGGGGAGGTTGATTTACTCTGGTTATTCATATTACCACAGCTTTTCCACTGATTCTGCCCCATGATTATTTTACCCTGTTTCACTTTTCCCCTTGAGGTTTGTCAAGGACCCATACAGTGTTATGGCCTGAGAGACTAGGGACCTGTTTGGTGTGGTGGGGCTAAGTGGCTCTGTCTTATTTTCAGCTGGTCTCTGTCCTACCCTAGTGATTCAGTTATTCTTGGTTGAAGTCTCTGCTGTGGAGAAATACCAGCAATTAAGTCACTCTGCTCTCCACAAACAACAATTGGGCAAGGAAAATCAAACCTTCCCTCAACCATACACCCAGGGTACCCCTTTAAATAGTCCCTGGGTGGTCTGGCCAGTTTAAGTGGTCCAAATCAGTTGTCCCAGTCAGCACCAGTGTCAGATGGAAGAGTTCAAATGTCTCCAGCAGCTAGATAAGAGGGGTCTGCTCGCAGCTCAGATATAACTTGCTCCAGTGCTCCATGAGGGCAAAGGGACCCACCCAACAAATGGGTTAGTCTGGGAAGGTTAATACCTCCTTCCCCACCTGGTACCCAGTCACTCATTATCCCCCATGTCTGTGACCCTATTCACTCCAATAGGCAACTGCTCCTGGGGTTTACAACTGCCAAAATCACCTGGAAATCTTCATCCAGCTGGAGGGCCTTGCATGTTTAAGTTAGGCTGTGAAATTGCTCTCAATTCCAGCCCCTTGCTTTCTGTCCCAGCTAGATTCCTCTGCAAGTCAGAGGGTGCTAGAGCTGATGAGGAACTCAACCCTGGGCTGCAATTAGAGTTTACACTCAGGTGTCAATCCCCACCTCTGCCTGCCCACTGCTTTTATCTCAGCATTCCCCTGAGGGTGAGGTGCTTTTTGGGAAATCTGAGTCCAGTCAGGTGGGGGAAGAATTTAGGCTTTGGAAGTTCTTGCTGTTCCAGCGTCACACCTTCTGTTTCATCTAAATTCTTCTGCAAGTCAGAGGCTGCTAGAGCTAGTGAGGAACTCAGCTCTGGGTAGCAAGCTATTAGAGTTTACACTCAGGTGTTAATTCCAGCCTCTGCCCACCCACTGCCTTTTTCTCAGCTATACTCCCCTGAGGGCTGGAGCTAGTGATCTCTTTACTTACAAAAGTTACCAAGTCCGTTCTGCCTGTGGCTGCTGTCCAGAACCTCTGGTTGCCCAGAGAGACAGGGCTTGCCCATCTGGAATGGTGTCAGTTCGCAGCTCAGGATGCCACTGTTGCTGTATGGCTTCCTCCAAGCCAACTTTCTTCTCCTCACTTCTGTGCCACAGTCAGCACAGAGCAGCACCAGCCCTTTCCCCCTCCACTTCTCTCAAGGAGATGCCCAAGAATCTGGACTCCACAGGTAACAAACCTCCAGACCTCAGGGTGGGGGGTGGAATTCTTGGAGTTCAATGTTTCAGGTGTGGAATATATACAGTTTTATACAGTTTTATAGTTTTATGCCTGGCAGGAGGGTGCCATGGCATGCCAGCAGGGGTAGGAGGTACAGTTTTTAGGGGGTCTCTCCCGTGGAATAAAGTGGGAGAATGTTTGAACTCTGCTCGCTTGTTTGCATGGAGTAAACTGTGAGCCCTTCTTGTGGAGGAGGGGACTCCCGTCCACTTGGTGGTGGATTTTGTACCTTTTGATTGTATTTTAGGGGTTGCAGCTTGCCTCAGGAAGTTTGAAGAGCACTATTCAATCTTCTCTCTTGGCTCTGCTTCAAACCATCAGCTCCCTTGCTAAACTTCTGTCCTTTAAGCCTCCTTCTGGATGGGAGCTTCTGTAAAAAGCTGGCTGCAGTCCACCATCTTGGCTCCACCTTCCTTACATGTTATTTTTATCATATGTATTTGACTCACCAGATAAATCAGACACACATTTGGATTTAGGAAGCTGGGAATTGGAAAGACTGTAGTCCAGGGAGAAGGAGCTGTGTAAACAACCATGTGGGAGGTAATGCAGGTTGGGGAGTCCAGGAATTACTGAGTAATAAGGATTGTGTATTCTTGGGCTGTCGATTGATTCTGAAGTCTCCAGACAGAGTGGATCAGCCCAGTCCCTTCCTATGATTGCATAAATGCTCTTGGCTTGCTGGAAAGCACCCCAAGGAGAAGCATCAGAACCAATACCCAGAGAGGAGGCATCAGAACCCAACAGAAGGTCAGCCTGGGAACAGTGGTGCAGAAGGTAGACTCTTGTTACAATGACTTTGATGTTGGCCAAAAGGAAGCCAGAAGGACCTGAGTTAAGATAAGTTAACTCAGACAGCTCAGGGAGTGTATGGGAATCTGATTCAAGAAAAAAATTTCATAAGCATTTATTCTAAAGCCTATTCCAATAGGATGTAGAATGAGTATCTCTGTCTACAACTGTAGTGCCGAAAAACAAGGCCCAGAAATGGTTTTCCTCATTCATGAAAACAGACTGAAGGTAGGGTTTTCTCCATTCCTCCTCTGTCTGCATGTGACAATTTGAGGTGCTGCCTTCCTCCCAGACTGTCAAGGGACTGCCAAGAGAACCATAGAGAAGGCAAAATGGGCCCCTCCTTTTTTAGGGTATTTAATTTTATATTATTTTATTGTATTTTTTGTCACAAGGAAAATATTAAGTTTTTAATTTTTTTTTTACAATGTACTGGTTTTATATACAATTTGAAATATTTTCATCAAGCAGGTTAACATAGCCCTCACGGCATTTTCTTAGTTATTATGTTAAGACAATTGTATACTACATTTAGTAAATTTTACAGGTACCCTTGTAAGATGCACCGTAGGAGTAGTCCCACCAATCACCCTCCATCCGTCCATCCTTCCCCCTCCCCTCCACTCTCTATCCCCTTTCCCCATATTCTTGGGGTATAATTGGGCTACAATTTCCTATAAAAGCTATAACTTGGTTTCATGGTAAGGCAGAGTACATTGGATACTCTTTCTTCCATTCCTGACATACTTTACTAAGAAGAATATGTTCCAGCTCCATCCATGTAAACATAAAAGAGGTAAAGTCTCCATCTTTTTTTAAGGCTGCATAATATTCCATGGTGTACATATACCACAATTTATTAATCCATTCATGGGTCAATGGGCACTTTTGCTTCATCCATGACTTAGCAATTATGAATTGGGCTGCAATAGACATTCTGGTACAAATATCTTTGTTATAATGTGATATTTGGTCTTCTGGATATATACCTAGTACAGATATTATAGGATTAAACAGCATCAATACCATTTTAGATACCTAAGGGTTCTCCAAACATCCTTCCAAAAGGAACGTATTAGTTTGCATTCCCACCAGCAAACTAATATGAAGTGTTCCCTTTTCTCCACATCCACACCAGCATCTCTGGTTTTGGGATTCTGTGATGTGGGTTAATCTTACTGGAGTTAGATGACATCAAGTAGTTTTGATTTGCATTTCTCTGATGATTAAAGATGATGAGCATTTTTTCATATGTCTGTAGGCCATGTGCCTGTCTTCTTCAGAGAAGTTTCTCTTCAAGTCCCTTGCCCACCCTGAGATGGGATCAT
>NW_003852440.1:11322514-11359386 GCF_000181295.1 Otolemur garnettii | reverse complement strand
ATTAAACCATTGTCAGAGACACAACCTGCAAACATCTTCTCCCATTCTGAGGACACTCTGCTTGCTTTACTTATTATGTTCTTGGCTGTGCAGAAGCTTTTTAGTTTGATCAGATCCCAGTAATGTATTTTTGATGTTGCTTCAATTGCCCAGAGGATCCTCCTCATAAAATATTCGCCCAGGCCCATTTCTTCAAGTGTTTTCCCTGCACTTTTGTCTAGTATTATTATAGTTTCATGTCTTAAGTTTAAATCTTTAATCCATTGAGAGTCTATATTAGTTAATGGTGAAAGGTGTGGGTCCAGTTTCAGTCTTCTACAGGTTGCCAGCTAGTTTGCCCTGCACCATTTGTTAAATAGGGAATCTTTTCCCCACTGAATGTTTTTAATTGCCTTGTCAAAAACCAACTAACAGTAAGTAGCTGGTTTCATCTCTTGGTTCTCTATTATGTTTCATACATCTACCTCTCTGTTTTAGTGTGAGTTCCATGCTGTTTTGATCCCTATCGATTTATAGTATAATCTGAGGTCTGGTAGCATGATTCCTCCTGCTTTGTTTTTATTTCTGAGTAATGTCTTGGCTATTCGAGGTTTTTTCTCATTCCATATAAAATGAACAATTATTTTTTCAAGATCTTTAAAGTATGACAGTAGAGCTTTAATAGGGATTGCATTAAAATTGTATATTCCTTTGGGTAGTATGGACATTTGAACAACATTGATTCTTCCCAGCCATGAGAATGGTATGTTTTTCCATTTGTTAACATCTTCAGCTAATTCTTTTCTTAGAGTTTAATAGTTTTCTTCATAGAGATCATTCATGTCCTTTGTTAGGTAAACTCCCAAATATTTCATCTTCTTTGGTACTACTATGAACAGAATGGAATCCTTGACTGTTTTTTCAGCATGACTATTGTTGGTATATAGAAAGGCTACAGAATTATGAGTGTTGATTTTGTAACCTAAGATTTTGCTTTACTCTTGATTACTTCTAATTGTTTTGTAGTTAAATCCCTGGTGTTTTCTAGATATACAATCTTATCATCTGTGAAGAGTGAAAGTTTAAGCTCTTCTGACTGTATTTGTATCCTCTGGATCACCTTCTCTTGCCTGATTGCAATGGCTGAGACTTTCATTACAATGTTTAAAAGCAGTGGAGACAAAGGGCAACCTTTCCTGGTTCCTGATCTAGGTGGAAATGACTTCAATTTAACTCCATTTAATATGATATTTGCTGTGGGTTCACTGTAGATGGCCTCTATCAGTTTAAGAAATGTCCCTTCTATATCAATTTTCTTAAGTGTTCTGATCATGAAGAGATGCTGGATATTATCAAAAGCTTTTTCTGCATCAATTGAGAAAATCATATGGTCTTTGTTTTTTTAATTTGTTTATGTGATGAATTGTATTTATAGATTTACGTATATAGAAGCAGCTTGAGACCCTGGGATAAAACCCACATGGTCATGGTGTATAATTTGTTTGATATGTTGCTGGATTCTCTTTGCTAGGATCTTGTTGAATATTTCAGCATCAATATTTATTAGTGATGTTGGTCTATAATTTTCTTTTCTTGCTGAGTCTTTTCCTGGTTTGAGAATCAAGGTGATGTTTGCTTCATAGAAGGTGTTGGGTAGTACTCCTTCTTTTTCTATATTTTGGAAAAGGTTGAGTAATATAGGTGCTAGTTTCTCTTTAAAGGTTTGGTAAAATTCTGATGTGAAGCCTTCTGCTCCAGGGCTTTTATTTTTAGGGAGATTTTGTATAGTTGATGCTATTTCAGAACTTCATATAGGCCTGTTCAACATTTCCACTTCAGTTTGGTTAAGTCTAGGAAATTGGTGTGCTTCCAAGTATTGGTCTATTTCCTTCAGGTTTTTGTATTTCTAAGAATAGAGTTTCTTATATTATTCATTAAGGATTTTTTGAATTTCTGAAGGTTCTGTTGTTAGTTCATCTTTACCATTTCTGGTTGATATAATTAGAGATTTTAGTCTTTTCTTCTTTGTTAGGTTAGCCAAAGGTTAGCCAATTTTGGAGTATGTTCCATGGGCTGATGAGAAGAATGTGTATTCAGTTTTGTTAGGATGAAATGTTCTGTAGGTTTCTGTTAAATCTAACTGTTGAATGGTTAAGTTTAAGTCTAAAATTTGTTTGCTCAGCTTCTTTTTGAAGAATTTATCCAACACTGCCAAAGGAATGTTAAAATCTTTGACTATGATGGAGCTGGATGAAATCAAGTTACTCATGTCTGTTCACATCTCTCTTATAAATTAAGGCACATTCTGGTTGGGTGCATAAATGTTAATAATTGAAATCTCATCATGTTGAGTGTTACCCTTAACAACTAGGGAGTGACCATCCTTATCTTTCCCCTTACTTTTGTTGGTTTAAAGCCTAAAGTATCTGTGAATAAAATTGCAACACCTGCTTTTTTCTGATTTCCATTTGCCTGAAAGATAGATGACCATCCCTTCGCTCTGAGTTTATGTTGTCTTTTAAGGTAAGATGAGATTCTTGTATGCATGCGGCCTGAGTTTTTGTCTCCAGTCAGCCAACCTGTGCCTCTTTAGAGGACATTTTAAGCCATTCACATTAATTGTAAATATTGATAAGCCTGGTAGAATTTTGGATATTAATTTTTTGATAGTCCAGTGGACATTTTTAATTCTTTCATCCTGGTGGAAGTTGAAATTTGATCAAAAGTTTCCGAGTGAGTTTACTTTTGTGGTGGAGGATTGCACTGATCATTATGGAAGATAGGTCTGAGAATATCTTGGGGAGCTGGTTTAGTTATGGCAAATTCCTTCAACATGGGAATGTCATTAAAGTATTTAATTTCTCCATCATAAATGAAATTCAGTTTCACTGGATATAGGATCCTGGGTTGAAAGTTATTTTGTTTTAGGAGATTAGCACCTTCTTCTAGCTTGAATAATTTCAGAGAGAACTGCAGTCATCCTAATAGTCTTCCCCTTGTAAGTTATGGTTTTCTATGTCTGGCTGCTTGTAGATTTTTCTCCTTTATTTTAACTTTGGCGATGTTAATTATAATGTGTCTGGGAGGTGTCTTATTTAGGTTGAGTCATGCTGGGGTTCTGAAACTGTCTGCTATCTGAATTTCAGAATCTCTTAGCATGTCTGGAAAGTTCTCCTTCATTATCTCATGAATAAGGACCTCTGTACCTTTCAAAGCCACCTCATCACTTTCAGGAATTCCTATAAGGTGAATATTAGTTTTCTTCAAATTATCCCACAGCTCTCTGAGAGAATGATCCATTTTTGCTCTCCACTTCTCTTCCTCTTTGCCTGCTTGGGAGCATTCAAAATCTTTGTCTTCAATGGCAGAAATCCTTACTTCTGCCTGCTCCATTCTGTTACTGGGGGATTCTGCTTTATTTCTCAGATCTTTGAGCACTGAAAATTCTTGTCTCAATATGTCAAAATCTTTGGTGATTTTATCTTTGAATTCATTGAATTCTTGAGAAACTTTTGGAATGCTCCTTGAATTTCTAATTCCAATTTTACCTCTATTCTATTAATCTTATTTATAATCCAAATTCTGAATTCGATTTCTGACATCTCAGCCATCTGTTTATGAATGGGATCTTCAGTTATGTCTTCCATGTCATTCCTTGGGGGAGTTGATCCACTCTGGTTATTCATGTTATGGGAATTTTTCCACTGATTCCACCCCATGATTATTTTACCCCATTTGGGTAGATGAACAGATGAAGTGAATTTGGGTTGGTGGGCTCCTGGAGTAGTGATTAACCAGCACTTTGCCCAAGAGTTGGGACTGGTGTCTATACCTTTACCCCTAGAGCTTTGCAAAGGACCTTTACGGTGCTACAGCCTGAGACACTGGGTACTTACTTATTGTGGTGGGGTTAAGTGACTCTGTCTTGTTTTCAGCTCATCTCTGTCCTACCCTAGTGAATCAGTTACTCTGGGTTGAAGTCTCAGATGTGGAGAAATACCAGCAATTAAGTCACCCCACCCCCCACAGACAACAACTTGAAAAGGAAAATCAAACCTTCCCACAACCACACTCCCAAGGTATCACTTCGGATAGTCCTCGGGTGATTGGCACAGTTCAAGTGGTCCAAATCAGTTGTCCCAGTTAGCACCAGTCTCAGGAGGGAGAGTTCAAAAGGTCTCCAGCAAGTATATAGCAGCAGTCTGCTGGTAGATCAAGTATGACTCACTCCAGTGCTCGTCAGGTCAGAAGTACCCACTCAGCAAATGAATTAGTCTGGGAAGGTTGATACCTCCTTCCCCACCTTGCACCTCTGTCACACTCAGTCACTGGTAAACCCACAGGGCTATGACCCAGTTCCCGCCAATGAGCAGATGCTTCTGTTTTTACACTTGCCTGAGTCACAGGGAGATCTATGTCTCCTCCACCAGGCTGCTGTTCTATACCACTATCCTGCAGGGGGAGCTGAGGCCTGAAAACCTCGGGTGCTTAATGGAGGCTGGGAGGGTTCACTCAGTTCTAGCCCCATCCCTGATTGATGTTACTGACAGAACAGAACAATTTCACAGAATTTGTTTCTGTCCTGGCTATACTCCCCTTTGGATCAGACACTGTTCGAGTTCTCAGAAACTGCGACTCATCCCTGGTCTGGCCTGCTGCCTGGAGCTGGGTTATCTGTCTTGGCTGAAGTCTCTGTTGGGGCTGGTGCAGTTAGAGTTCACACTCAGCTTTCAATTTCCCACCTGCTTTTGTCTCAGATATGATGCCCTGAGGGCTGGGTGCATCTTAGGCTTGCTAAAGCAGTTCTGGCTTTGCCCTGCCCTGGGAGTATGCTGTTTCTGTGCACACGTATTTTAGTCCCCACACTCAGCCCAGGCAGGTACCACATCAGGCATACCCTTTATTCACAGGGCCTGTGTATCCATCCCAGATATGTTTCACCATGGGCTGCCACCAGAGAAGATGCCCAGCTTCCTCTGGTTGCCCAGAGAGGCAGGGAGTGTCTCTTCAAAATATCCCCAGGGGTGTGAGCCCTATTGTTCCTGTTGCCACTGCAGCTCTGTGCCACCTTTCCCTCTGCATAGGGTTCCCTCAGCCTCAGTTCACCATCTTTTCCTTACTCCCATGCTGCAGAGTCAGCATAGACCTGCAACAGCCCACACCCTGTCCACACATCTAGAGAAAATGCTCAAGAATCTGGACTCCATGGGAGACAGGCCTCCAGATCTCAAGGTGAGAGTGAGGGGAGTGCTGGGAGTTTGGAATTGAAGGTGGAGCATATATACAGTTTTATACAGTTTTATGCCTGGTGGGAGAGTGCCATGGCACATTCATAAGTCCTCTCTAGGGAAAGAGTTACGGTTTATAGCGGGTCTCTCCTGTGGGATAAAATAGAGGGGGATCTGAACTTTGCTCACTTGTTTATATGGAGTATACTGTGAGCTGTTCTCATGGGGGAGGGGACTCCCTGTCTGCTTGGTGACTGACTTTGTACCTACTGTTTGTTTCCTTGGGGTTGTAGCTTGCCTTAACAGGGTTGATGTGTGTTCTTCAACCTTCTCTCTTGGCTCAGCTCCAAACCATCAGCTTACTTCCTAAACTTCTGTCCTTTAATTCTCCTTCTGGATGGGAGCCTCTGTGGAATGCTGCTTCCAGTCAGCCATCTTGCCACCCCTGGCAAACTGGGCTTTTGATGAGACTGAGGTTATTAACTTGCCTTTTTACTTCCATACTTCCTTTTATATGATATAATAGATCTTTATTGTTTATGCCATTTTTAATAAACCACATGTGATTTATAGGCAAAGTACATGTGTTGGGAGTTTGTTGCAAATTGGTGAGATTATAAAAGCAGGTGGACGCAAGACAAGGACCCAGCAGTCAGACCCAGGAGTGAGGGCTGCACTTGACCAACATTGGGGAGCCATTGATGGTTTTTGAGCAGGGAGTGACACGATCAGTGCTATGCTTCAAAGGATTAATTTAGAAGTTGTGCGTGGGAAGGATTTAAGACAAGGCTCAGAAGATTTCAGCACTTTGAAGATATTGTTGAATATTCATAAAAAAATAGTTTATGGCTCAGCATAAATAATTTTTAAACACAAAGTAAAATACAGTATATGTTGCCATGGAAGTGACAAAGCCTAGGAAGATAATGACAAGGAGAAAAGAGAGTGCCATTATAATTTAAATTATTATAAAGCTTTCTAGAGTTTAAGTACATTTTCAGGCAGAGTATTTTGAATACACAAGGAAAAGATTATGGTTATTTTACAGTTATTACTAAGAAATAAAACAAAAGAAGGTTATTTTTTTTCCACACAGTAGACCTATAAAACTAAACAAAATAAAATTCACAAAATTAAAAGACTGACTAGGGTTTGGAAGAATGAATGAGTCAATGAAAAACAAAGACCCAGCCCAGGGCACATGTGGAGATGGTGCCATTGCTCCTGTTGGTAAAAAAAGCTACAAGGCCCTGATTCTGGCTCTGAGCAAGGCCCTGAGCCTGATATCCAGATACAGCCTCCCTTCACCCTGCACTGACACCCATGGCCTGCAGTGACGCTGATGCTGATACAGGCAAGGAAGACATCATGCTGAATTCAGAGATATAACAAACACAAGTAAATGAGAAATAAAGCCATACAATAGATACAATTATTACATGTTTATTGTCAAAATAATACCTAATGTTATCATATATTGTCAAAATTTATGAAAGTATGAATAAATGATTTTAAAAGGATAAGGTGTATATGGATGTTAATCTGAAGAAGATAAATATTTTAAAGTTTAACACAAAGAAGTTTTAAGCAATTACCTAAGGGGGAAATAATGGTAAAGAGAGAAGTTATAAAAGCAAAAACATCTTTCCTCAAAGAAATAGAGTGCATGTAACACATGTTCTATGAAGTCAATGGAAGTGGGAGCTAGAAATGGACAGAGAGTAAACATACAGAAAAATCAAGCATCATGAACATGTCACTTACGACAGCAACCTTACAGTACCCAACACAACATTACAGTGAGGAGTATAACATGTCTTAGATCTGCCATTGCTATTTCTGGTATAGATGGCAGTGTGGGTTCACATTTGCAATAAGTCAACTAAAGAAATTAAAAATAAGGAAACTCCACTGGTTATAAGGTTGTGTTCTGGCTATAGTTTGTCTCCATAAACCTTGAAGAATATTCTAGAATATCGTTTCTCTATACTCTGCCAGAATTTCTGATCAGCGGTTTTGGTCTCAAGAACTTACGTTCCAAAAAGTTCCCAAAGGCTGCAGCTGTTCCTGCACCCTGCCTTTGAACACTGAAACTACTGCACAAAATAGAGGCTTCTAAAGCTGGGTGCAGGCCAGCTGCCACTCAGCCTCCCTTCAGCTAGTCTCCTCATAGGCTATCCAATAACTTTGCACACCTCCTCAGGCCACCTGAATTTGACTTTCACTGCAGACAACCTTCAGAAGCATCTAGTTAGAGTCATCAGCCAGCTCAGCAGACCTCTCAGCCATGGGTACCTTTCTGATCCTGCACTTTCTGGCCTTCAGTGCCAGCACACCCTCTTTGTTCTGTCCCCCATACCAGTGCCCTTCTTCTCAGCTTCCTTTGCTGACCCAAGCTCCTCACTGGTCTCAATGTCAAGAAAATCACATGAACGTCCTGTTTTAGATCTTTATTTACATTTATCCACATCTCTTAGGGTTTCTTCCACAGGGGTTGCATTCCACTATAGCTAATGACTAGTCATTCTTCAGACCCATCTCCCTGCAGAAAGCAATGCTTGCCCAATTAGACTTTCTAAGTGCACCTTGAACTTTGTAATCATGGCAAACTGCCATAACAACACACCACAAACTGGCGGACTCATCAACACAGAAGAGGCTGGAAGTCCAGGATCACAGATGTTAGGAGGTTGGCTTTCTCCCCGGCCCTCTCTCTTTGATTTGTGGATGGTCTTACCTCTGTGTGTGAGCATCCCTGTGCCTCTCCAAATGCCCTATCAACTCTTTATCAGGACATCAGTCAGTCTGAATTAGGGTACCCTTAAGGGCACCATTGTAACTACCTCCTTAATGATTGTATGGCTAAATATAATGACATTCTGAGGTATTGGGGGTGAAGACTTCGATATATAAATTTTGGGGGAGCACAATCCAGCCATAACAAAACAGAAACTTTTATTAGAATTGTAATTAAGTTATTGTTGACTCCACTGCTGGGGGCTCGGTGCTGAATCCAATGCATCTTCATGCGTCTGCCCCAAGGAAGGGTCAGAGTAGATCCTCTCTTATTGAATGAAAGAACCTTGGTCAAAAACACAGGGACAGTTAACTTGGAGCCAGTTTTCCCTCCACTTGACTGGAGAATTCCAACGCAGACTCACAAAGCAAAATGCCCAAGACCCACATGGCTTTGTTACACTCAGCCTTTCATGAGGAACTGAGAATTAGTCAAATGCAAAGGGAAGTTCCCTGTGTGTGCATGGGACTGGTGTGGTTCCAAAGGGAAGAGTACAGAACCTGAGAGTCCTGGTGTGGGCTGTGTGATGTCGACCAAGCACAGCTCCCTGCCAGATCCTCCTTCCCCAGCTGTAACTACAAGAAATGTGAGTAATCAAAATCCAATCAAGCCCCCCTGGGTATCAAGTTTCCCCCTTACAGTATCAAAGTAAACAGGGGTATAGGAAAATCTGTTCTTTCTATCCTACTGTACCTTTTCCTCCCCTTATCAAGCTGAGCAAGACTCACTTCCAGCTTCTCAGACTATGCAGCAGTTATATGAAATAAACCTAATAAATAAAACCTAAAGTTTTTACTTTATTGTAAAGCATAATTATTATTTGTTTATAAAATAGAAAGTTTACAGAAATACATAAAACTAGAAAACATTGTTGAGAAAGTAGCCATGAGAATGTAATTTCCATCTGTCTAATTTCATATGCATATTTTAAAATATACCTGTATGCTTTATGCAAACATGCAGATTAAACAAAAAGGCAAGTACTATGTTCAATGATGTTCTCTTAATACCATCTCTTTTACTCACATAAAACTGTTTTTGGTACATTCTATAATGTGAGATATAATTATTCTTCTTTTCTTTTTCTTTTAAAACAGAAAAAATACACTTCCTCCTTCAAAATTGAAAATAAAGTGTTACTCATTAGTAAACATCCAGTGATTCTGCACCTTTGAGTGAGCGTTTGTGGTGCATTCCTGCTTCTCTCCCAGTAGCACAGCCCACACTTCCAAGGTGGATTTCCAGATATTCTCCTTGTATATATCATCAGTGGGAGAGTGTCTTACTCCCATTTGGGCTGGGTTGCTGTAACAAAATGTTTTATATTGGGTAACTTACAAACAACAGAATTTGTTGTTCCTAGCTCTGAAGGCTCCCAGAGACTAAGGATGTCTGATGAGGACTCTTTGCTTTATTTCTTGCTGTGTGCTCACACGAGGGAGGAGCAAACTAAGGTCCCTAAGGCCTCTTTTATGAGGGTACTAATACCATTCATGAGGGCACAGCCCTTATGACCTAATCATTTTTCCAAAGGTCTCACTTTTTTTTTTAATGTAGAACTAGACGTCTCATCAGGAGGCAAGAGAAAATTTTAAAAATAATATCTATGAGAAAACAGCCGAAAGGCACGGAATGACACGTCTTGTCCTTCCCTCTGCAGGAGAAAGACTAGAGGCAGCCTGAACACACTTTCAATTCCTGAATTGTAAACTTCATTGTACAAAATGCCCCTTGAAATATGTGTTAAAAACCCTCAACTCAAGACTGTTTTTCAAATCTGAAAGTTTACAGGAGGGGTGGGGCTGAGACAGCACGGAATTTGGAGCCTTGGTCCCCAGAGTATTATGGAATACTGGTGGGAGGCCAAGGCAACCAGGAGGCAGCACCTCCTCCCTCTGGCCACCCTGGGAAGGTCACAAGCATGAACAGAAAGCCAGAGAGGTGCTGCATAAAGGCAAGAAGGCACAAGTCCCCCAAGCCGATCATTTCTATGATGGCACGTTTAGTGTTTGCTACTTAATGTTATCAAGTTCAACCCATTGAACTTATCTTACAATATTTTTAATGGTAATGGA
This sequence comes from Otolemur garnettii, assembly GCF_000181295.1. Taxonomy (NCBI): domain Eukaryota; kingdom Metazoa; phylum Chordata; class Mammalia; order Primates; family Galagidae; genus Otolemur; species Otolemur garnettii. The sequence continues at coordinate 11,349,307 of NW_003852440.1, read as the reverse complement.
AAACAATTATTATAAAATTGTTATCCTTTTTTTTTTTTTTTGACCGGGGCGGGGTGGGGACCTGCCACCTCTGTTATATGGGGCCGGCACCCTACTCCTTGAGCCACTGGTGTTGTCCTAGAATTTCTATCTTTATGTTTAGCAATTTGAAAAAGTCACTATGGCTCAGCACCTGTGGCTCAAGCGGCTAAGGTGCCAGCCACATACACGTGAGCTGGCAGATTAAAATCCAGTTCGGCCTGCCAAACAACAATGAGAGCTGCAACCAAAAAATAGCCAGACATTGTGGTAGGTGCCTATAGTCCCAGCTACTTGGGAGGTGGAGGCAGAAGAATCGCTTGAGCCCAGGAGTTGGAGGTTGCTGTCAGCTGTGATGTCACAGCGCTCTACGCAGGGTGACAGCTTGAGGTGCTGCCTCAAAAAAAATAAAATAAAATAAAAATAAAAAAAAACACTTGTTTTTATAAAACTTCCTTACAACAGATCATTAGAATCTGTAAGACAGCAGGAATTTCACAAGGACGTGTGTAAGCTGTACACTGGACTCCCAGACAGGAGAGACTCTCAATTGTGGGCTACCAATAACATGGTTCTAAGTCATGAAATTAGTATCTCATGATAAATAACTTTAGGTGAAGACTACACAGTTATAGACACAATTGCATGTTGAGATGAAGTGGGAGTGACCTCAGGTTTGCACGGAGCTTGAGCAGAGAGCACCGCAGTGTCCCCAGGATGCCTCATTCTGGTCTTTAATTTCAGAAATTCTGTCTATAAATTTAAGGATCTCCACAAACAGATTCAACGTTTTGGCTCCAGAAACCAGCTACTAAATGGAAGCCTGTGCATTGTTCATGCAGACGTGAAGGTTCTGCAAGGCCACTCGGTGATTCTGCTTCATGAGAGTCAAACTGATCCCTGGCCTGATTGCAGAGCTCCATCCTCACACCTGAAGTTGGAGACCTGAGCTTTCAGGAGTTCCAGGTTCTGCTCCCACTGCTTAAGCACCGACTCCAGCTCCTGGTAGTCACGCTCCTCCTTGATCATTTCTGCTACTAATTTCCACTCAACTGTCCTCACCCTTTCAATAAATTCCATTGGTTGTGTCTTCTTTGGACAAGCTGAGATTCTTGGTTGTCAGAAATTCTTTAAGAGAGAATGGATTTGCCTCTTCAAGATCTTCAAGTCTGTCATTGAACTGCTTTACCTCCAAAATGTGTCTCGTGTTCTCCAGATGGACCTTCCTTAATATGGTTCCCCTTTTCCTGGCCCAAATCATTGGAAATGACAAGGCTCAAGGCTGGGGACAGCAGGGTGTCACCCAGACAGCATGGGTAGCCCACATCACCACCCAATGTCACCACGGAACTGGTTGTCTGGACCCGCTTAGCCCGGCAGCAGCGGCTCCAAGCCCAGCAGCACTTGGCCCATGGCCCCAAAGCCCCAGTCTTCCCCATTCCTCCCCCTCACTGCACCCCTTCCCTCGGTGGCCCTGCTCTGGGTCTCCCACCAGAGCTTGGATCCACTGCCAGCTGACACCGGGGCAAAGGTCTCCCTTCTTGATACTGTTGCATCGAAAATTAGGTTTCAACATAGGAATTCTGGATGGACACAGAGTTATAGCTCTTTTTTTATAAATCTAATTTGGTCAACAAGTTATGCTACAACTTGCTTTTACATTTGTAATATCTGCTTGGTCATGTCATGTTTCTGAAATAATTTATACCATTTTTCTAGAGCACCATGAAAAATTTAACTTTGTCATAGATTTGTATTTAATTTCTTTCAAGTTGTTTTATTTTCCATTACAAATAATATTGCAAAAAACATTCCTGCACGTTCTTCATTTTATATGAGTAACATGTATATAGGACTAAATTATATCATTTAAATGGTCAATTAAATTTTGACAGAGACTTCCAAATAGATTTCAAAAGTTTTGCATCAACCTACATTCTCACCAACAGTGTATGAGAATAATCGTTCCCTCTCACATCATCTCAACTTATCACATTTAAAATTATCTTCATTTTTTTGCAACTAATGGGCAAAAGTTATATAGCTGTATTATATTGCATTCCTATACTTTCCTGTGTACAAAATATTTTTCTTTCATACATTTGTATTACTTATTTGTATTTCATCTTCTAATTGGGGTTTCAACTTTATTTTTCAAGTTATTTTAGTTTTTTTATTATTTCAAGTCAATGTGAGGGTACAAACAATCAGGTCATGATATTTGAAAATGTTAGGTGGAGTCCCTTCTGTAGTTGTGTCCCACACCCAAAAGGTGTGCCATACACCCCCACCTCAAGCTCACTAAGTGGGAGCACACTAATCTCCCTTCCCCCTTCCCTCCTCATCCCCCACTTTAAACTGAATTGAGCTTTTCTCTTATGTGGGTATGAATTAGATCATCTACTGGCTTCATATTAGTACTGAGTACATTGAATATTTGCTTTTCCATTCTTGTGTTACTTTGCTAAGAAGAATGCATTTCAACTCCACCACAAGATGTAAAGGTCTCATCTTTTTCATGGCTGAATAGCATTCCATGGTATGTATATACCACAGTTTGTTAAGACATTCCTGAGTTGATGGACATTAGGTTGTTTCTAACATCTTGGTGACTATAAATTGAGCTTTGGTAAATAATCTAGTGCAAATGTCTTTATGATAAAATGATTGTTTGTCCTCTGGATAGATACCTAGTAATGGGATTGTGGGGTAAAATAGGAGGTCTAATTTGACTTCTTTGAGAATTATTCATACTTCTTTCCAAAAAAAGCTGTATTAGTTTGCAGTCCCACCAACAGTGTAATAGTGTTCCCATCTCTCCACATCCACAGCAGCACCTGCAACTTTGGGACTTTGTGATATGGGCTATTCTTACTGGGGTTAGGTGGTATCTCAGGATAGTTTTGATGTGCATTTCTCTGATGATTAGGGACAATGAGCATTTTTTCATGTTTGTTAGCCATTTGTCTGTCTTTCTTCAGAGAAGGTTCTGTAGTCCAGCTTCTCAATTTTATGCTATGTTTAAGAAGGTCCCATTATAAGATATAAATATATCCTTACATAGTTTTGTCTAGTGTTTTAAAATTTTATAACCTAAGTACACCTTTCATCAAGTTGTATTTGGCTCTTTGTGCCACATTTGGGCCCAGGTGGTCCAAATGGGCTCCTGTAGACCTGCAGTAAGGAGGAGTCCAGGCCTGCTGCCTAAGGAGGCATCCCTTTGTTAACCTCTCCAGTCATATTTTTGTCCCCACCAACTCCTCCAAAAGCCTTCACATTATCAAATCCAGTAGTTATATTTTAATGTCCCTCACAGTGAACCTGATACTGATATCATTGTTTTTTTCTTGGCACCCATTGTTTTCAGAGTCTGGGACCCCACTCTTCCTTCTGACCATCTTTCTTAGGTCCTTCTGACTAGTCATTAGCCTAGCCTCTCAACATTAGAGTTCCGAGGGCTCAGTCCTTAGACCTCTTCTGTCTGTATTCTGTTTCTATGTGATCTAATGCAACAAAATTTCTGAGTTCTGTCCTGTCCATAAATTTATTTCTTTTTCCCTCACCTTTGAATAAAATTTTCATCTACATAAATGCATTTCCTTAAGCCAGTCAAGGCAGTGACTCTGCAACTAGACCTCCTAGATTTGAATCCTCTTCCACCACTTTGTCAGCCACATGTTCTAGGCAAGTTATTTAACATCTCTGAGTCTAAACTTCCTTCCCTGAAAAATGAGGCTAAAAATAAAAACCTACTTCATCAAGTTCATAAGAAAAATCAAAGAGAAACATGTACAAAGAAGTTAGAACAAAGCCTGTGCTAAATATGTTAACTATCATTATTATTTGATGACACTAAGCATTAAAATAGCTGATGCTATTCTGTGTCTTGTTACTTTACAAGTAACCTTTTCAAGAGCTTCCATTCTGAAAGGTTAAGTTAGGATTTTGCTTTAGAACACGGATGCTAAACTAGGATAGATCTCAATGTGAACCTTTTTTTCTCTCAAGATATTTCACCTTCATACTGATAAAACTTTGGATCCCAAAGCCTATGTCTCCTGAGTTCTTGAAATGTTTCAACAATCAATTCTTTGATTTGTTTTTTTTCCCTCCACTCTTGTGATTATTCCTACAGAACTCCTGATGTGTAGATAGTAAAGCTCCTTGATAGATCTTCCATGCCCTTCATCTCACTCTTCCTCATTGTTTTGTCTCTTTTTCTTTTTACACTATGTCCTTGAACACCCATCAGCTTAATCATCCAGATAACTAATATTAATAACATTTTTGCATTATATTCTTGCAATTTTCTAAATACTGACTTGCAATTTTCTAAAAACTGACTTGCAATTTTCTAAATAACTTAGGTTGATTTTTTTTGCATAAATTTCCATTACTCTTCTTATTTCTTACACAGAATAGCGCTCACATTTTTGTTAAAGTCTTCTTTTTTCTATTTTCAAAGTGTAACAGATGGACACGACTTGATTCAGAGTACTGCAGCAGAGAAAATGCATTCATGAGGAATTTCTCAGGAAAAAAAAAAAAGGATTTGGGATTTCATGGGGCAGGTAAACAAGTGAGTAAAGAGAGGAGAGGGGCAAGATGGCTGACAGGTGCCAGCCTCCCACAGAAGCTCCTGTCCAGAGGGAAGGATAATGCCTGAAAACACCCAATAATGTTGAATATTGGGAGCCCAGCTGAGAGAGAAGAGTGATATCTGCAGAACACCTCTGTTGAGGCAAGTGGAGACTCTAAGAAGGCAATCTACAGGTACATAATACTTCCTAAAGGAAAAGTGTCCATCACCTCCCCAAAGACAGTTGTGGTTTTCTCTGTTTTCAGAAAAACTGAACGAATGTTTTTCAATGCCATTTTGAACTCCCAGTCCACTCTTACCCCCCACCCCCACCTACAGAAACATTGGGGGGGTCCAAGAGCACCATTCCCATCCCTGCAGGCCCAAATGCCCAGTCCTGACCCTGCAGCCAGAGACCTATTAGAACCACGCCCATTCCCTGGGCACTGCTGATCCCCACTCCCACAGCCCAAGACCTGCAAGAGCTGTGCGAGTCCTGTGGGTGGTGCAGAATTCTCGGCTCTCAGCACCTGGACTGGACGGGCCCAGAACTGCTTGCTAGTCCCTGCTCCTGGCACCCAGGCTGGAAGGGCCCAGAACTGCTTGCTAGACCTGTGCGCACCCCGTGGGTGGCTGCCAAGGTTCCCGCTCCCTGCACCCAGGTTGGTTGGGCCCAGAACTGCTTGCTAGACCCACAGATGGCTGCAGAGTTCTCTCCTCTTGGGCACCTGGACCGGGGGGCCTAGAACTTCTTGCTAGACCTGCGAGCTCCCTGCTCCTGGCACCCATTCCAAGCCGGCCCAGAACTGTTTGCAAGAACCGCACATGCCCCGTGGGCAGCCACTGAGTCCCTGCTTCTGGCACCTGGGTTGGGCAGACCCAGAACTGCCTGCTAGATCTGTGGGTGAACTACAAGTTCCCTGCTCAAGGCACCCAGGCCAGGAGGGCCTAGAACTGCTTGCTAGACCCATGCGCACCCTGTGGTTGGCCACCAAGTTCCCTGCTTCTGGCCCCTGGCTCCCAGGTTGGGCGGGCCCAGAACTGCTTGCTAGACGCACAGGCAGCCTCCAAGTTCCCCCCTCTTGGCACTCAGGCCAGGTGGGTCTAGAACTGCTTGCTAGACCTATGGGCAGCCACCAAGTTCCCTGCTCCCGGCACCCACTCCAGACAGGCCCAAAACTGTTTGCTAAAACCACACACACCCCGTGGGTGGCTGCCGAGTCCCCTGCTCCTGGCACCAGGCCAGGCAGGCCTACAACTGCTTGCTAGACCTGCGGGGGGCTGCTGAGTTCCCCGCTCCCAGTACCCAGGTCGGGCAGGCCTAGAACTACTTCCTAGACCTGTGGGCGCCCAGTGGGTGGCGGCTGAGTTTCCCACTCCTGGCACCTGATTTGGGTGGGCCCAGAACTGCTTGCCAGACCTGTGCACACTCTGCAGGCAGCCACCAATTCCTCACTCCCGGCATCCAAACCTGGCGGGCCCAGAACTGCCAGATAGGGCTGTGTGCTCCCAGCCTACCCAAACAGTGGCCCAAGAATTACAAGAGGACAGTCAGCTGAGAGAGAAACACAATAGAACGGTGGTACCCCAAAGCGAAGAGCAACACCTGCAGCAGCCGGAACAATAAGACTCACACCCCTGAAGCTCTTCAGGACAGAAACACACTGCCTCTCTGGGCAACCAAAGGAAGCCAGAACCTTCTGTTGTGACAGCCACTGACTGAACAGTTCTGATAAGGACTCCAAAAAGTGTAAATTCAGCATGGGGTGGAATCAGTGGAAAAACTCTGGCAACTTGAAGAACCAGAGTCGATCAACTCCCCCAAGTAAAAGTGGGGCAGATGCAATTGAAGACCCAATCCATAAACAGATGGCTGAGATGTCAGAAATCTAGTTCAGAATGTGGATAGCAAATAATTTTAACAGAATGGAAGAAAGGAGGGAATTAGAATTTCAAGAAATTATTCAAAAGATTTCTCAAGAAATTATTCAAAAGATATCTCAAGAAATTATTCAAAAGATGTCTCAAGAATTCAACAATTTCAAAGATAAAATGACCAAAGATTTTGAAACACTGAGGCAAAAGATTGAAGCCCTCAAGGATCTGAAAGATATGATAGAATCCCTTCGTAACAGAGGGGAACAGGCAGAAGAAAGGATCTCTGATATTAAAGATAAAGCTTTTGAACAAGCCCAAGAGCAGAAAGATAAAAAGAAATGGAGAGCAAAAATGGATCTTTCTCTCAGAGAGCTCTCAGGTCATCAACTTTTAATATCCAAAAACAAAATAACTTTCAATCCAGGATCCTGTATCCAGCTAAACTGAGTTTTATTTATGATGGAGAAAATAAATACTTTAATGACATCCATGCGTTGAAGAAATTTGCCATAACCAAACCAGCTCTCCAGGATATTCTCAGACCTATTCTCCATAATGAGCAGTGCAATCCGCCATCACAAAACTAAACTCACACAGAAACTTTTGATCAAATTCCAACTTCCACAGTGGTGAAAGGATTAAAAATGTCCAGTGGACTTTCGAGCAACTTGATGCTCAAAATTTTACCAGGCTTATCAATAATTTCTATCAATGTGAATGGCTTAAATTGTCCCCTAAAGAGGCACAGATTGGCTGATTGGATACAGAAACTCAGACCAGACATCTGTCTTGTATACAAGAATCTTATCTTACCTTAAAAGATATAGACTCAGGGTGAAGGAATGGTCATCTATATTTCAGGCTAATGGAAAGCAGAAAAAAGCTGGTGTTGCAATTTTATTCAAAGATACAATAGGTTTTAAACCAACAGAAGTAACCAAAGATAAAGATGGCCACTTTATATTTGTTAAGGGCAATACTCAATATGATGAGATCTCAATTATCAATATCTATGCACCCAATCAGAATGCACCTCAATTTACAAAAGAGACTCTAACTGGCATGAGCAACTTGATCTCCCCCAGCTCCATCATAGTCAGGGATTTTAACACTCCTTTGGCAATGTTGGATAGATCCTCCAAGAAGAAACTTAGGAAAGAAATTTTAGATTTAAATTTAACTATTCAACTTTTGGACCTAACAGATATGTACAGAACATTTCATCCTAACAAAACTGAATACACATTTTTCTCACCAGTCCAAGGAACATACTCGAAAATCGATCACATCTTAGGTCATAAGTCTAACCTCAGTAAATTTAAAAGAATAGAAATTATTCCATGCATCTTCTCGGACCACCATGGAATAAAAGTTGAACTCAGTAACAACAGGAAACTGCAGACTCATACAAAAACATGGAAGCTAAATAACCTTATGCTGAAGATAGATGAGTCAGAGACAAGATCAAGAAGGAAATTACCAAATTTTTAGAACAAAACAATAATGAAGACACAAGTTATCAGAACCTCTGGGGTACCACAAAGGCAGTCCAAAGAGGGAAATTTATAGCATTGCAAGCCTTCCTCAAGAGAACGGAAAGAAAGGACATTAACAACTTAATAGGACATCTCAAGCAGCTGGAAAAGGAAGAACACTACTATCCAAAACCCAGCAGAAGAAAAAAATAACCAACATTAAAGCAGAATTAAATGAAATTGAAAACAAAAGGATTATAGAACAGATCAATAAATCAAAAGTTGTTTTTTTGAAAAGGTCAATAAAATAGATAAACCTTTGGCCAACCTAACCAAGAAAAAAAGAGTAAAATCTCTAATATCATCAATCAGAAATGGTAAAGATGAAATAACAACAGACCCCTTAGAAATTCAAAAAATCCTTAATGAATATTATAAGAAACTTTATTCCCAGAAATATGACAATCTGAAGGAAATTGACCAATACTTGGAAGCACACTACCTCCCAAGACTTAGCCAGAATGAAGTGGAAATGTTGAACAGGTCTATATCAAGTTCCGAAATAGCATCAGAGAAATCTGAAAAGCATTTACAATCCAGCAGGGCTAAACAGAAAGGGAAAAAGACACACCTAAGACGTCAGGCTCCTGGGAGAAAAGAGGAAGGTCCCAGAACCCTTAACAATCACCTTAACTCTCACAATCCCTTTTTAATGTCATTCACCAAATTCTGAAGCTGCTTAGAACAGAAAACCAAGAAGCCAAATAAACAGCTTGATGTTCTCAGAACTAAGAAAACAAGGATTAGCATTATTCAATATCCATACCCCAAGACTTACCCCAACACCCCCAGGGCAAAACAGCCCTTAAGCTCTCAGTTGAAGGAGATAAATCCAAGATGGGTGAGAATTGGGACAGGACAGAACACTGTACAATTTGGGTTGCCTCAGTCTTTGAAGCAATGAATCTCATTTTACTTGCAGGCAGAAAATGCTTTATAAATTATCTGCAGTTTCTCTAATACAATGCATAGCACTTAGTGAAAACTCACAAGTCACTCCAAGAAATAAGATCAAAGGAACAAAATAGAAGTACAAAATAACTGTTCAGGGGAACAGTTTCAGAGACGATCTTCTTGGTTATACTTACTAGAGCTTCAGATAATTTTTAAAAGTATAATATTCTACATTATACATGTAGAATACATCGAAAAAACATACTTTAAATATGAAGATAAAAGTTTAAGTAAAAGTAAATTTTAAGTAAATGTAAAAATATACCATGCAATAATTAACTGATAGAAAGTTCATTGATGCTTTCCTACTACAAATAAACAGACATTTTAATGATAAAGGAGTCAATCGACCAGGAAAATACTACAATTCTAATTTAGTATAAACCCCAAACATATATTTGTTTATGTATAAATATACATAGATACATAGGTAGATAGAAAACTAGTAGAATGCAGCTAAACATTTGTTTAGGGGAAAGTTTAACCTTAAATGCAATATTAGAAATTAAAGAAAGCTAAAAATTAATTATTTAAGTTTATATCACAAAAACTTAGAAAAGAGCAAGAAATTCAATTTGAGGAAAAAATAATTTTTACATTTTTTAAAAAGAAAAACATACAATATGTAAAAAATTTTAATAACCCTGTTCTTTCTTAAGACTAATAAAATATATAACCTTATAACCAAATGATAAAAATTTAAAAAGCAAGATTTATCAATAGCAAGAATGAAAAAGAAAACATCATTAGAGTTCTATAGACATTACACAGCAAAAGAGAGATTATTATGAACGTTATTTGAGCAAATGCAATTTCCCAAATCTGAAACTTAAAAAATGCAAAATGTTAATCGGTGTCTTTCTTTTAAAGTGGTTAAATCTATAGTTACAAACCAATACATCTCCTTTCTACATCTATGAAGATACCTATAGGCTCAAATAACCTCATCAGTTTATTTTTTGTTTCAAAAATAAAGGGCAGCACCTGTGGCTCAAAGGAGTAGGTGCTGGCCCCATATACCAGAGGTGGCGGGTTCAAACCCAGCCCTGGCATAAAAACTGCAAAAAAGGAAAAGAATAAAATGAGGAAAAGTTTGGCATGGTACCAGGCTAGAATAAGCTTTTGCAAAATCTTATCAAGGACATAATGAAAAAGAAAAATTGAAAATCAAATTTTATTATGAAGAGATAAATAAAATAAATATTACATATAAAATATTTGTCATCAAATTCAGCAGTATAAATAAAGGATAACCATAATTACCAAGTTGAATCTATTGCAGGAATACAGGTCATAAAATAAAAGAAAAACATTATATAATTGTCTCCCTCCACACATATATATGTATGTGTATATATATACATATATATTCATGGATAAAATACAACATCTATTTATGACTTTTTAAAGAAAGAGTTAATGGTGAAATAGATGTAAGCTTTCCCCTGGGATTAGGAACAATTAAAACATACTCACTATGATCACTTCTGTTCTGTTCTACTAAAGATTCTAGTCAGCACAATACAATATGGAAAAGAAATAAGAGATATAACTTAGAAAGAAGAAAGTAAGCTGTCACCATTTATAGAAAATGTGATGGTGGATACACAAAATTCAAAAAACATTGAAATAAGCAATTAAATTAAATGTGACAAGGCTGTTGTCTACAAGATCAATGCACAAAAATCAATCAATAAATTAACGTATATATATATTAGTGCCAAATAAAGTTTTAAAAGTATTAATTTCAATAATATAGAAATATCATAAATACCCATTGAAATTATAAGACAGTATTGATTGAAATTTAAAAGACCTAAGTAAATGGAAGGATATGCCATATTCATATTTGGAAGATTCATTATTATAAATACGTGCTTTCCCTCAAACTTATCTATTAATTCATCTCAATTTTAATTACAATTCTACCAGGTAGCTTTCTTATTTTTATTTTTCATTTTATACTAAAGTAAAATATACACATATAATTTACCACCTCAACCATTTTTAAGCATTTGGTTTAGTGATAATAAATACGTTTATATTCTTTTTTTTACACTTCCTTCCCCAACTCTAGCCTCCCCTCTGTCATTCCCTGGCAGCCACCAGTTGGCATGATGAGATGCACCGCTTTAGTGAAAATATGTGATGTTTGTCTTTCTGTGCCTGGCTTATTTCACTTAATATAATGGCCTCCAGTTTCCTCCATGTTGCAGCAAATGACAGGAATTCATTCTTTTCCATGCTGAATAACATTCCATTGTGTGTGTATACACCATTTATCTGTTAAGGGGCACTCAGGCTGATTCCCTCTTCTGGCTGTTGTGAATAGTTCTGTCACACATGTGGGAGTGCAGAGCTCTCTTTGATGTGTCAGTATATACACACATTGAGTAGTGGAACCCAACAGGTAGTTTTTGTTGAAGCTGACAAGCAGATTCTTAAATTTACATAGAAGAACAAAGAGCCAAGAATACCCAATACAAATATGTGAAAGAAAAATAAAACTGGGTGTCTTATGATGCCAGATACCGAAATATTACAAAGTTACTAAAATTCACAAATTCATACTAAATTACATACTATATTATGTTATATGACATTATATTAGGACATTATATTATATGGTAGTATATTATATCATATGAAATTATATTATATGATATTATATTACCTTATATGACATTATATTATGATATGATATGACATATATTCTGCCATGAATCAGAATAGGAAGCTGAGAGGCAGAATCTGAATATATGTGGGCTCTAGATTTATAACAAAATGAACCTTTACTACACTGAAGAAAGGATGGATTTTACAAATAAATGCAGCTAGATCAACTAGATATTAATATGAAGAAAAAATATTCCTCATATATAAAGGGAATAACAAAATGTAGATAGATCTTCATGTGAAATATTTAAAAATATAAAATTTTATAAGCAAAGCTGACAATAACTTTATGTCATCAGAGTAGGCACACATTTCTTAATTCAGACACAACAAACACTGAGCAAACAGGAGAATCTGAAAATTACTTTAGACTAAATTTAAAAGCAGTTATGAAAAAACTAGATGAATCTATGAAACGAATCACAGAGTGGACAAGACGTTAGTTATGTGTATATCTAACAAAGGATTCATATCTGTAACACACACAAAACATCTACAAAAGAATTAAGAAAAGGAAAGAAATCCTAACAGAAAAAAAAAATGACAAATGATTCAAATAGATTCTTCACAGAAATGGATATCTATATGGACAATAAACCTTTAAAAAGTGCCCAGCTTTATCATGAGTGCACCAAACACTCATCAGAATGATCAAATAGGGAATGCGGATAATGCCAACTGTTGCCAAGGACTCGCAGGCCCAGCGGCCTCACTCCCTGTAGGAGTGCAGGGGTATACCTCTAAACCTCTAAACTGAACACATGAATATCACACTATCCAGAGATTCCTCTTCCTGTTCTCAACAATGTGCAGAAAGAGCTTCTTTAAAAGACCGGGTCAAGAAGGTTCATAAAGGACCCAAGCCTGAAACCTAGGTCATTAGTAATAGAATATACTGGAATTTTCATTCAATATAATTCTATAGCAGGAATGCTATAATTGACAATCTATGTCCCATAGGCCACATCTAGCCCAAAACCTGTTTTGGTATGGGCCACAAGCTACACATGTTTTATAAAAATCTTTTTAGAGGTTGTTTAGAAAACAAATTTTAAAAAGATACTTGACAGAGATTGCATGAGGCCTGAACAGTCTAAAATACTGACTAGCTGGCACTCACAGAAGTTTGCTAGACCCTACACAGCACTGACAAAGAATGAACTACTTGCCGTCCAATATAATCTAAATTATCTCACTAATTAATCTGACTTAATGTTGACAGAAAGAAGCTAAATTCCATTTTTATGAATTTCAAAAACAAGAAAAAGTAATCTACAAGGCACAGGACCATGCTAATGGCAAGCTTTGTGGGTGAGTCCTGCCTGGGAGGAGGGATAGTGAGGTCTCTAGACTGGCAATATCTTAATTTTTTATCTGGAGATGGTTACAAGGGAGTATTCACTCTGTAAAAATTCATCCAGCTCTGCACTTTCATTTGTAAGCTTTTTGTAGGCTGTTTTAATGAAATCAACACTTAAAGAATATCCCTAGGAAAATGATGAGGCCTAAATGTCAGAGAGTAGGGAACTTTGACACTGCCCCCACTGCCACTGGTGTACGCCATGCTCCTCTGAATGCTGCCTTTTGCTTGTTGGGGTTTTCTGTAAAAGTACCATTTCTTGTTCCAGACGAACTGTTTGTCTATACAGCACTGCAGGTTGCTCAGCTCTTTGGATCTCACAGTAAATTTGGTTGCATTTGATTTATACTTTTTCCATTTTTAATAAGTTTTTCATTGATGTGTGGGTACACGTACAGACTTGGTGACATCTGGGCTTCATGTATAACCCTCACCCAGTTAGTGTGCACAGTACCCATTCCGCAGTTTCTCATCCCACACCCCTCTCCCACCTGCCCACACTCTTGCCCTCCAAGTCTACAATTCCATCCTCTGTGTTCACCATGTGTAATTCCCCCTTGTAAGTGAGAATGTGTGGCTGATTTTCTATCTCTGAATTATTTCACTTAAGATAACACCCTCCAGTTCTATCCATGTTGCTGCAAAAGGCATGATTTCATTCTTTTTCATGGCTGAGTTGTGTTATGGGAGATACATATATACACATACACACATACCATGTTTTCTTTACCTAATCAGCAAGTGATGGACACTTGGGTTGGTTCCTCATCTTTGCTACTGTGAATGGTGCTGCAATAAACAGGAGTCCAGGAATCTTTTTTATATAATGATGTATTTTCCTCTGGGTAACAACCCAATAGTGGAATTGCTTGGACTGAATAGTAGATCTAATTTTAGTTGTTTGCAGCCTCTCCAGAGTGTCTGTACCAATTTAGATTTTTGCCAACTGTATATAAACTTTCTCTTTTCTCTGAATCCTCACCAAAATCTATAGTTTTTTAACTTTACATAATGGCAATTATAATTGCAGTAAGATAGTACCTCATTGTGGTTTTAATTTGTATTTCTCTGGTGATTAGTGATGTTGAGCATTTTTTCATGTATTTATGACCATTTGTGTATATTCTTTTGAAAAATGTCTGTTCATGTGTTTTTGTTTGTTGGGTTTTGGCCCTTGTTCAGCTGAGTTTTTATAGATTCTGAGTATTAGTCCTTTGCTAGCTGTATATTTTTCAAATACTGTCTCTCATTCTTTATGTTTTCTATTTACTCTGTTGGTTATTTCTTTTGCTAGACAGAAGCTTTTTAAGACATTTTTGTTTTTATTGCCTTTGCTTTCGGGGTCTTAGTCATAAATTCTTCATCTAGGCCAAGGTCCAACAGAGTTTATCTCAGTTTTCTTCTAGAATTTTTATGGTTTCAAGTCTTCCATTTAAGTTCTTAATCTTCATGAGTTAATTTTTTGTGTATGGAGAGAGAGAAAGGTTTAGTTCTACTTACCCGTCTGTCTATCCAGTTTTCACAGCACATTATTGACCAGGTGGCCTCTTCCCAGTGTTTATTTTTGTCTGCTTTGTCAATGGTCAGTTGGTTGTAGGTATGGGGCTTTATTTCTGGGTTCTCTAGTCTGTTCCATTGATCTATGTGCCTATTTCTACACCAGTGCCATGGTGTTTTAGGTATAGTAACCTTATAATTTCAATTCAGATAATGTGAAGCCTCCATATTTTTTCTTTTTCCATAGGATTGCTTTGGCTATCCTGGCTCTTTTTGGGTTTCATATGCATTTCAGAATTGTTTTTTCTAGTTCTGTGAAAAATGGTGTTGGTATTTTGATAGAAATTGCATTGCATTTGTAGATTACTTTGGGCAAGATGGTCATTTTAACATTATTAATTCTTAAAATTCATAGGCATGGGATATTTCTTCATCTGTTTGTTTCATCTATGATTTCTTCGGTCAGTAATGTACAGTTCTCCTTGTAGAGATATTTTAGCTTCTTGGTTAACAGCGAGCAGTCTCTAGGTTATGGACAACCCAACTTATGGTATTCCATACTTACAAAGGGGTTATCAAGGCTCCCGAGGAAGGAGTAATTTGTAAATAAATAATTACAATAATTTACAATTTTTAAATAAATAATTATTTATAAATATAATAAATAAATGTAAACAATTTATAAATAAATAATTACCTTAATAATTCAGGAATTAGTTTCCTCCATGCATGTAAAAAAACCCACATGGTATAAGACAAGTGGTACCTTGGCACAGCATCTTTATGCTAGTGGTTAGTCTCATAAATAGGTAGAGAAGCAGGTGATGGAAACATAAGAATGTAAAAAGTCAGAAGATCCAAAGCCAAGAAAGTCTACAGGAAAAGAATTAGTGGAAGGCTTTTCCTGGAGCAGGATTTGCTAAGCTTGAGGAGTGAGAACTTAACACTAAGCATTTTACAAAGGTTTAACATGCATTTAGTGGAAACATCAGCTTCTACAAGGCCATTTGTGATGTAAAAAAGAAAAAAAAAACTGTGCAAATAACCTATGCAAAGAGGCCTGCTCTTCTAGATACCTTTTTCAAGAAATGCACTTCAGTGGTGAGCTCCCCTCCTCCAGCAACAGAATCAAACTGTGATTCCCCAGCACCCTCCCTCCTCTTCAGCGCCACCTCCATCATCTTGTTCTGATTAATATCAGCCTGGCTTCTTGCCTCAAAAATGCCCCTTCCACTTAAGCAAGACATTGATGCAACATTCAGTGCATAGTATTTAATATTCTTTTTTGAAATTTCTCCTATTTCCTACTTAATTCTATCTGAATTAGAAGAAAGAGCACAATAGTAATGTAACTTATTACAGAACAGGGACATTATTATTTTTATTATTAGAATATTACGCTCTATTATTATTTCCACTTGCGACCCATTATAGTATCATTGTTATTGTTGTATATGTGCTGAGTGACATAGAAATCCAACCTTAATATGTTCTCAGGAACATATCTCATCTGTACGACCACCTGTATATTCCTAGATATTTTATTTTATTATTTTATTTTGTTTTGTTTTGTATACTTTGTACCTATTGGAAATGAGATTGAGTTATTAATTTGTTACTGAGCTTGGTCATTCTTGATATATAGAAATGCTACTGTATGTTTCAAATACTTCCTCCGGTCAGGACTCAACAACCCTGGGACTTCAGCTCTAATCCCCCAACATTTTTCCAAGGAAACTTCAGCTCTAATCCCCCCAACATTCTTCCAAGGGAATTTCAAGTCTAATCATCCCAACATTTTTCCCAAAGGAACTTCAGCACTAATCACTCCAACATTTTTTCCTGGCAATTATTCTTTTAAGAGACCTGCTCTCCTCCCTGCTGAGCTTAAATTCTGTGGGCAGGCATTCTGGAGTCCTGTGTCATACCACTGGACAGAACCACAGCCCTGGTTTGGTCTGTCTCTGAGACTCTTCCTCACTCCTTTTTGTGCAAGGAGGAGACACCACAGTAAGCAGCCAGGCACCCAACCTGCAGTTGCCACCCTTATTCTGTCATCAGTCCTTAATCCACTTCTCCCTTTCTCTTGTACATCTGTTTCACACTTTCTCCTCAGATTCTCCAAACCTTCTTCCTGCTCCTCACTCTCACATTTTCTATTGAGAAAATCTGAAGAAACTTGAAAGAACGTCTGTAAGCCTCCTTCCCATGTCCACCTGCCAGCTGCTGCTCTGTCTCTGCACAAAGAGCTGCCAGCATTCCCATCTCCAGCTCATCCCTCCAGCCAGTCCTGGGTCTTGTCCTTCCCACCCCTTCATCACTGTAATATTATCATTACTGAACCATTTTCAGAAGGACACAGACGCATTTGTTTCCCTTATAACACAAAAGCCCACGTTCATTTTCAGACGAGCTTTCCTTTGTCTTTTACCCTCTTAAACATATGACCTTTAACCCAACACTACCAAAACTCCTTTTGTCTTATTTATCTATAGATTTATTATCATTTATTGATGATCTCTACATTGCTAAATGTGTTGTCAACTCACAGACATCACTGAACATAGAAGAGTACTCCCCACAGTACCTCCTCCCTCCACTCACCCTCCCAGAGGCCACACCCAGCTCCTCCTCCTTACCGTCCTTCACAGATCTGTCCTCTTCACCCTGAGCTCTTCAGGTTGCAGCACTGCCTTGTTCTTTACCCTGCACTCACCTCTCTGGGCATCTCTCTTCAAGTTCTAAGACTTTACATGTCTTCTCTATAGCAACAACTCCAAGATTCATATCTGCCATACTGTACTCCCTCCCTCCCCAAACCCACATCTGTACACCCAGTTTCTGCTTCACCTGCCCTCTAGAGGTTCTTACAGACATCCCAACTGAACACTCATGTTATAGGATCATAGCTACCACACATGCACACATGGGCACACAGCAGTGAATAGAAGTGCAGGAATCTGGACCAGGCTTGGGGGTGCTGGTGGAGTGTCAATTAAGCCATCACAGGTGAGCTTTGATGACCAAGGACTGGGGGCAGTTGACTGACCAGTCAAGTACATTCTGTTCTGCTTAGCAGGGATAATGAAGTGGTTTGGATGCTGTCCACTCCAAGTCTCAGATGGAAATCTGATCCCCAGTGCTGGAGGTGGGGCCTGGTGAGAGGTGTTTGAGCCCGGGTGGATTCCTCTTGAGTGGCTGGGTGCCCCCCAGAATGATGGGTTCTCACATTGTTAGCTTATGTAATAACTGGTCACTCAGAGCCTGGCACCTCCCCTCTCTATCAGGCTCCCTCTCTCACCTGTGACCCATGTGCTCCCCTTCTCCTCCTACCTTCACTGGAAGCTCCATGAGACCCTCACCAGAAGCATATATGGCCCGTGCAGACCCACAAACCCATAAGCCACTTTTGTTTACAAGCTGCCATGACACACCTGAGAATGTGTCCCCCCCACTGGAGCTGCAGCCTCCACTCTGGAAGCCACAGGTGGGGAGCCTTGGGGGCTGCCATGTGGTCTTGAGTCATTGGATGTGCAGAACCCAAGTGCAGTGGAGATTTCAGTGAGGTAAGGGGAAGCCTGCAAGGCAGGGGCAGGGCCCACAGGGGGATGCTACGAGGGCAGTGAGGGCAGAGACGAGGGGCAGAGCCCCCACATGAGGCCCGGTGCCCACACTGCCTAGTGGAGGTCTGGACTGGGGGACTTGTTGCCTTCTAGACCCTAGAATGTCAGAGCTCTGCCTGTAAGAGCCACAGGCTCCAGACGCCAGACTGTAACAGCAGCCCGTGATTGTGACTGCAAAGCCGAGAGGCCGCCTGAGGCTTTGAGGCCCAGCCCTGTCCCCTGGGTGCTCAGGAGGCCAGACACGGAGTCAAGGGGATCATTTTGGAACTTTAATATTTAACGTTTGCCCTGCTAGGTTTTGGACTTGCATGGGACCTATTGCCCTTCCTTATTTTATTTATTGTTTTTGAGACAGAGACTCACTCTGGTGTCATCAGCTCATGTCATCTGCCATGGTGTCATCACAGCTCACAGCAACCTCAGACTCTTGGGCTAAGACAATCTTCTTGCTTCAGTCTCACGTTTTCCTTTTCTTTTGGACAATTTCTCCTTTTTGGAATGAGCATGTTAGACAGTGACTGCACCACTGCTGTACCAAACAACTTGGTTTTGGTCTTACATGCTCATAAACGACAGGAACTTACCTGCCTTGAATCTCAGAGGAGGCTTTAGACTTTGGAGTTGGTGCTGGAAGGAGTTAGACTTGGGGACTATTGGGAAGAGATGATTGTATTTTGCAAAGTTGAGAAGAACATGAGATTTGGAGGACCAGGGGCAGAATGATATGGTTTGGATGTTTGTCCCCCACAAATCTCATGTTAAAGTTTGATCTCAAGTGTTGGAGGCAGGCCAGGTGGGAGGTGTTTGTGTCATGGGTACCTCAAGAATGCCTGGGTGCCCTCCCCAGGATGATAAGTGAGTTCCAGGTTATGCAAGAAAGAGCTAGTCATTCAAAGAAGCTGGCACCAGCTCTCTGGCTCCCTCTCCCTGGTGACACACCTGCTCCCTTTCACCTCTGCCTGGATTGGAAGCTCCCTGATGTTCTCACCAGAAGCAGATGCTGGTGCCCTACTGTGGGCCAAATAAACCTCTTTTCTTTACAAATTAACTAGGCTCAAGTACTCATTTTTAGCAATACAAAACCAAAAAACACACAGCTGTAAAAGGAAAAGACAAAAGACCCCACCTACTTAGAGTTTACATTCTAGGTCAAACTATTGTCAATTTTTTTTAAAGCATCATTTATAAAAACAATAATAATAATATAAATTGCAAACAAGAGGTAACTGGTAAAATGATTATCTTATTTAATTAAATGTAAATGAGTTTTTTAAAATACTATTTTAAGAAAGAAAAAAAGGACTTTTCATCAGAGAAGTACTGTCTTCTGGAGAGTTTATATTTGCTGCATTAAGAAAGATAGATGCGCATGTGAAAACCCCAGACTGTACGCCAGAAGTGCATTAATGTACATAGTTACCATTCAATAAAAAAAAAAAGAAAAAAAAGAAAGATAGATGCAACATGACTAAGAGAACTACACTCCAAATCTCTAGCATAAATGTTGTGAATAAATAGGCTTGTATTTTAATGTTCCTGCTAGTAGAAGCAGAGGCAAAGTGAGACAGGAGCCCCAGGCCACCTAAACCCTGAGGTAGGCCTTATGGTGCCCCGGGTGGGAGCCTTCAGGGTCCCAGAGGTAAGGTGACCAGATTTTAACATTGGTAAAGTAAGACATCATTGAGGGGGTAGGGGTGGGGGGGGCGGGGGGCCTGACAACAATGCAAACTTTGATAAGCAGTTCTCGATAATCAGTTCTCAACAATTATTTGTTATTATCAAAGTTTAACATTATAAAATTAATGAAAATAATATAAAACTCATATCCTGGCAAAATAGCCGCGTGGCAGCTGAAAACTGTATATTCCCTTCCTGTTCTCCTATGTTCCCTAGCTTGTCATGCATTCTTTCAAAAATTGGGACTTTTTAAAAATGCCACAGGACATGGGACAAATTATTAAAAATCGGGACTGTCCCAACAAAAGTGGGATGTCTGGTCACCTTACTCTGGGGTAGGGGGGCCTACTTGTTTGTTCCAGACAGTTTGGCTCCTTCTGAGCTAATTGTCCTTGCCTAGAAGCAAGGGAGGGAGCCAGTCTCCTTCTGGCTTGCCCAGAAGGGGAGTAGGGACTTTGCCCAGGAGGGGAGTAAGGAGTTTACATTAGCTTTTTTATTTCCAAATGAAGTTACATTAACCTTTTCATTCCCAAATGGAGTTACATTAACCTTTTCAGCAGCTGAAAACACTATATTCCTTTCCCATTCTCCTGCTGTTCCCTAGTTTGTTGTGCATTCTTTCCAAAAACTGGAACTTTTTTAAAATGCCACGGGACAAATTGTTAAAAATTGGGACTGTCCCACCTAAAGTGGGACATCTGGTCACCTTACCCAGAGGAGGCACTGTCAATCCACATCCCACAGTGGAGGGTGCTGAGGCTGTGAAAGAGTCCTACCAAGTGCCCCAGAGCAGACCTAGAAGTGATGAAGGTCACTTACCACATCCTGGGCCACTGTGACATGGACAAATAGCACTCTGCAGAAATATTCCAGAGCAAAGCCCAACAGTGCTTAGCTGTGCAAGCCCTGGGCGTAGGGGTAGGAGAGACTGGGATAGACTTCCTCTCTCTTTAGGATCATGCAAAATACATCTATAAATATCTTCTTCTCTGTCTCATTTCATCATTAAAAGTAAAAGAAGAACTCAAATACAGTGCTTAGCTCTAAGCGATGAGTTATTGGAGATGATTTTTATTTTATTGTTTGATGGTTTCTGAATACATATGAAGATTTCTATTATATATGAATAGTAGCACACATTCTTTTGTAATCAGAGAAATAAAATGTCCATTTAATATTTTTTAAATGGCAGTAATGCCTTCTTAGAATTCTTTCTCTAAAATCAAGTTCATTGATATTTTTCCACAAAATCAATCTTTTAAAAAATTCCTATGTGAATTTTACTAGATCTTTATATTTTATCTATTATAGTTAGTAACAAATTATAGACCATATTTACATTTGATTCAGGGACAGGTAATTAAGAAATATAAATAAATGTCGTTTTGAAAACCAAACCATGTTTAACTGTCTCCTTATCTATTTGTGGGTTCAACTTGATTGTAGTCATGATCTATTTGTCCTTTTCAGTTTTAAGTTTGCTGTACAGAAAAAGAAGCAAAACACAAGTTGACTACCATGTTTCCTGTTTTTGTAAGACATTGTCAATTCATACTCAGATTAAAACTAAAAGGAGATATTATTTCCCTTAATTTTTTTTCTCAAGCCTTACTTTATTCTTATACTTTATTTTCCTGACACTATCATTATAGGTCAGCCCTACTCTTTCAAAACTGTGCTTTGACTACAGTTGACTGTACTATTCCATACAGTTGAAATTACTTTATGTGCTTATTTTGTTTCAAAATTTTAGCAAGAATACTAACAGAAATATTCACAGGTACTCTATAATTATATCTAGATACCAATTATTTGTCCATCAGATAAATGCACTTCTAATTAGATGTGGAATAACTGAAAATGCATACCAATCTTTTTGCATTTGCTGAACTTTTCTTCTTTCTATTTGAAACACATCATTGTTCTGCAAATGAGCATCCATCTGCTATAGTAGGCAGAAAATGTAATCCTTTGCTCTTTAGTTCCTATTTCCCCATTAGGCCATACAAGGCAAGGAAATGAGTTCTAGGCTATCCTTTTGATTTATCGCAGAGCTGAGCACATTTACACAGAGAAAAGTGCTATTTTAGTTTTACACACTTCAATAAACACACATACATATGTTCAACCTTTAGATGCAGTCATAAAACTGACTGAGGATTCTGGAAACAGAGTGAAAACATATATACAAGTTTCACTTTTAGTCACATTGTTCAGAACTCTATTATTCAAATTTAAGAATAATTTTCTAATAGTTTTCAAGTGCAGCTTCTCTAACGTAGCCTTTCAAAACTATTCACATATTGCATTGTAGCATCTTTTTTTCATTACAGTATTTCATACTTGATCACATTGGAACAATGTGTTACAGAATAATTCAAAAGATTTTGTTTTTTAACAGCAGTTTTAGGATCACAGAAAAATGAAGAGGAAGGTCTAGGTAGATGCCACAGGCCCCTGTGCCTGATCATGCATAAGCCCTTCTCATCACTGACACCTCCCACTGGAGTTGCACGTTTGTTACAACTGATGACCTTACATCCACACATCCTTATTGCCCAAACTCCAAACTGCACATTCACTCTCACTGTTGCACATTCTACAAATTTAAAAACAATGTAAAAAGACGGGTACCCACCATTGTAGTATTATACAGGGTGTGTCATTGCCCTAAAGTCCTCTGTGCTCTGCCCATTCAACCCCCCCCCCAACTCCCTGGCAATAGCTGATCTTGCAGTGGTTCTCAACCTGTGGGTCTCAACCCCTTTGTAACAATGAAAATACATCACAGAATTAGGAAGATTGAGAACTACTGTATGTCTCCACAGCTTTGATTTTTCCAGAATGTCATGTAGTTGGAATCATACAATATGTAGTCTTTTCAGATCAGCTTCCTTCCTTTAGTCACATGCATTTACGTTTTCCCATGCCTTTGCACAATCTGATAGCTCATTACTTTTTAGAGCTGAATAGGATTCCATTGTCCATGTGCACTGGAGTTTATCTCTCCATTTACATATTTAAAAACATCTTGATTTCTTCCAAGCTTTTGCAATTATGAGTAAAGCTGCAATAAACATCCATATGTAGGTTTTGTGTGGATTTCTTTCAGTAAATACCAAAGAGTATGATTGCTATATCATATGGTAAGAGTATGTCTAGTTCTGTAAGAACCTGCCAAACTGTCTTCCAACACAACTGTACCATTTTACATTCTTTTAAGCCGTGAATGAGAGTTTCTGTTGTCTCACATCCTCTCTGTGGTGGTTTATCAGTATTCTGGACACTGGCCATTCTGATACATATAGATACATATATAGTGGGATGTATTTGTTGTTTTAATTTGAATTTTCCTGATGACATATAAATTTGAGAATTTTTTCTGTGCTCATTTGCTATCTTTATATTTTCCTTATATCTGTTACATATTTTGGGCCATGTTTAAAATGTGTTATTTCTTATTGTTGAGTTTTAAGAGTTCATTCTATATTTGGGGCAGTAAATTATAGTCCTTTATCAGGTATGTCATTTGCAAGTGCTTTCTCCCAGTTTGTGGCCTGGCTTTTCATTCTCTTGCCTGTGTTTTGGGAAGAGCAGAAGTTTTTACTTGTAATAAAATTCAGCTTATCAATTAATTTCTTTCAAAGATTGTGCCTTGGGTGTCATATCTAAAACGTTATCACCAAATCCTTGACCATTAATGTTTTTTCCTATGTTATAGTCTGTGAATTTGTAGTTTTTCATTTTATATTGAGATGTGTGATCTGTTTTGAGTTAATTTTTGTAAGAGTATAAAGACTTTGTCTATGACTTTGTCATATTTTTTTTATATGGTCATCCAGTTTTCCCAGCACCATTTGTTGAGAAAACAATCTTTTCCCCATGGTATAGTCTGTGCTCCTTGATCAAAAATCAGTTGGTTGTATGTATGTGTTGATTGTATGTATGTGGGTCTATTTCTGGGCTTTCTGGTCTATTCCACCGATCTGTTTGTTCTTTCTCCAATACCATGCTGTCTTGACACTTACTGTAGCTTTATAGTAATTCTCAGGGCATGTGAGGTCAGCTCTCCAACTTTGTAGCTTTATGCTAATGTTTAGGTAATGTGAGGTCATTCCTCCAACTTTATACCTTCATGCTAATTTGGGGGTCATGTGAGGTCAGCCCTCCAACTTTGTAGCTTTATGGTAATTGTCTGGTCATATGAGGTCAGCCTTCTACCTTTGTAGCTTCCTAGCAATTTTCAGGTCATGTGAGGTCAGCCATCCAACTTTGGAGCTTTATGGTATTTTTCATGTGAGGTCAGCCCTCCACCTTTGTTTTCTCCTTTAATATTGTGTTGATGCTTTAGGCCTTTTATTTTTCCAATAAACTTTACAATACTTTGTCAATATCAACAAACTATCTTGTTGGAGTTTTGATAGGGTTTCCACTAAATCTATGGATCAAGTTGGGAAGAACTGACATCTTGACAATACTGAATCTTCCTATACATTGATAAAGAATAGTTCTCCAGGGGGCGGAGCCAAGATGGCAGACTGCAGCCAACATTTTACAGAGCTCCCATCCAGAAGGAGGCTTAAAGGACAGAAGTTTAGCAACTTAGCTGATGGTTTGGAGCAGAGCCAAGAGAGAAGATTGAAGAGTGCACTTCAAACTTACTGAGGTAAGCTGCGACCCCTAAAATACAACCAAAAGGTACAAAATCCACCACCAAGAGGACCGGAGTCTCCTCCCCCACAACAAGGGCTCACAGTTTACTCCATGCAAACAAGCGAGCAGAGTTCAAACTTCCTCCCACTCTATCCCATGGGACAGACCCCCTAAAAACTGGAACTCCTACCCCTGTTGGCATGCCATGGCACCCTCCTGCCAGGCATAAAACTGTAAAACTGTATAAAACTGTATATATTTGCCACCTGCAACATTGAACTCCAAGGAGTCCCCACCCACCCACTCTGAGGTCTGGAGGTTTGTTACCTATGGAGTTCAGATTGTTGGGCATCTCCTTGAGAGAAGTGGAGGGGGAAAGGGCTGGTGCTGTTCTGTGCTGACTGTGGCACAGGCATGAGGAGAAGAAAATTGGCTCAGAGGATGCCAATACAGCAACAGTGGCATCCTGAGCTGCAAACTGACGCCATTTCAGCCCCGTCTCTCTGGGCAAACAGAGGTTCCGGACAGCAGCCACAGGCAAAACACAGATAACTTTCATAAGTAAAGCACCAGCCCTCAGGGTCTAATCTCCCTGAGACAAAAGCACTGGGCGGGCAGAGATCAGAATTGACACCTGAGTGTAAATTGCTATTTGTCTGCTATCCAGGGCTGAATGCAAGGACTTGCAGAGAAATCTAGCTGGACAGAAGCCTAATTTAAAAATGCAAGGCTCCCCTGCTGAGCTCAGATTTCTGGCTGATTTTGCCAGTTGTAAAGCCCAAGAGCAGTGGCCTACTGGAGTGAATAGGGTCACAGACCTGGGGGATTGTGACAAGTGACTGGGTGCAAGGTGGGGAAGGAGGTATTAACCTTCCCAAACTAACCCATTTGCTGGGTGGGTCCTTTTGCCCTCATGGAGCGTGGCAGGCCCAAAACTGCTTGCCAGAGTCACATGCCTCACGGGTGGCAGAGGCAAATAACCACAGTAGATCAACTTCTCCAAGGGAAAATGGGGCAGACACAATTGAAGACCCCATCCACAAGCAAATGGCTGGGATGTCAGAAATCGAGTTCAGAATGTGGATAGCAAATAAGATTAACAGAATGGAAGAAAGGAAGGAATTAGGAGTTCAAGAAATTATTCAAAAGATGTCTCAAGAACTCAACAATTCCAAAGATAAAATGATCAAAGATTTTGAAACACTGAGACAAGAGGTTGCAGCCCTCAAGGGTCTGAAAGACATGGTGAAATCCCTCCATAACAGAGTGCAACAGGCAGAAGAAAGGATCTCTGACTTTGAAGACAAAGCTTTGAGCAAGCCCAGGAGCACAAAGATCAAAAGAAACGGAGAGCAAACACAGATCTCACTCCCAGAGAACTCTAAGATAATTCAACGAAAACTAATATTCGCCTTATAGGAATCCCTGAAGGTGATGAAGTTGCTTCACAAAACACTCAGGCTCTTCTTCATGAAATTATGAAAGAGAATTTTCCAGACATGCCAAGAGATTCTGAAATTCAGATAGTAGATACTTTCAGAACCCCAACACGACTAAACCCAAACAAGACATCCCCCAGACACATCATAATTAACTTCACCAAAGTTAAGATGAAAGAGAAAATTCTGAAAGCAGTTAGACGTAAGAAAGCCATAACCTACAAGGGGAAGAGTATTAGGATGACTGCAGATCTCTCAGCTGAAACCTTTAAGGCTAGAAGAGGATAGTCATCAACTTTTAATCTCCTAAAACAAAATAACTTTCAACCCAGGATCTGTTATCCAGCTAAACTGAGTTTCATCTATGATGGAGAAATTAAATACTTTAATGACATTACACTGAAGAAACTTGCTATAATTAAACCAGCTCTCCAGGAAATTCTCAAACCTAACCTCCGTAATGACCAAGGCAATCCTCCACCACAAAAGTAAGCCCATCCAGAAACTTCTGATCAAATTCCAACTTCCACAATGGCAAAAGGATTAAAAATGTCTACTGGACTTTCAAGCAACTCGATGCCCAAAATTTTACCAGGCTTATCAATAATTTCAATCAATGCAAATGGCTTAAATTATCCTCTAAAGAGGCACAGATTGGGTGATTTGATACTGAAACTCAGACTAGACATCTGTTGTATACAAGAATCTCACCTTACCTTAAAAGACAAATATAGACTCAATGTGAAGGGATGGTCATCTATGTTCCAGGCTAATGGAAAGCAGAAAAAAGCAGGTGTTGCAATATTATTGGCAGATACAATAGGTTTTAAACCAACGAAAGTAAACAAAGATAAAGATGGCCACATTCTATTTGTTAAGGGCAATACTCAATATGATGAGATCT
>NW_003852440.1:11312572-11319003 GCF_000181295.1 Otolemur garnettii | reverse complement strand
AAAAAAAAAAAAGAATAGTTCTCCATTTATTAATATTTAATTCTTCTTCAATTTTTTTCATGAGAGTTGTGTAGTTTTCCTCATGTAGGGCTTTTGTGTATTTTGTTAGATTTATACCTATTTCATTTTCATTGTGCTGTTATAAATGATACTGCATTTTAAATTTCAAATTTCACTTGCTCATTGTTTACAGAAAAATGGATGACAATTATATATTAACCTTTCATCCTTTAACTGTGCTATAAGAGCTTATTAGTTTCAGGAGTTTTTTGTTGATTGGTTCATAATTTCTGCATATACAATTAGGTCATCTTCATTTAATTTGTTAGAAGTCCTACAATTTTGCCTGAATGGCCTATGACATTTTTTCTTATAGACAAGTTCTGATGACATTACTGCTGAAATTTCAAATAAGATCAAACATATTTTGTCATGAATGCTTCTCTTCAGAAAATTCTTATTCTTAGCATCACAGATTTTAAAAAATACATTATCATATTATATTTCTCTCATATTTTTCAACTACTACTTCAGCTATTACACACCTTTTTGATGATAATTTCTTTATCACACCTCTCCCCCCCAAATTCTAAGATATCCTAGGGCTATGTACCTATTCCTAAAGTTTTTTTAATTTAATTTTGGAATCCTCACTTCTTCTTTGGCTTCATGATGTTTTTCTCTCTCTCCTGTACTGATTCTTCTTTATCTAAAATGTCTTTCTGTCCCTATGTATATTATATTACAGCGATTGTGAAACTCTTCTCTATTTTCCAATGACTTTTATCTGTTTGTTCATCATATTTATCTCTTCATTCTTTACATATAAGTTTCCCAGTCTAATTTCCTTCATATTATACTTGTTTACCATAGTAATCAGCATGTTTCTAAATGTTTTTTATTGTACTTCTTTTTAGAAATAATATTTTGTAATCTCAAATTGTTCCCTCTAAGCTAATGAAAAGCCTGCATAAATAATGATATTTTGAGAATGTTCTGTACATTCAAAACACTGCCTATTTGCACTGGAGTCTCAAAAACAATCATATAAAATAACTTTTGAAATAATTTATGTTAAACTAATTTGTGTGTCATCCTTCACTTCTGCTCATTAACTCACAAAATGATCACTCTGGCTGCTGTGTGGAGAGTGAACTACAGGGCAGAATGAGAAGTGGGAGTCAACTAAGTTGATTGTTAAAATCCATCAATGTAAGAGTTGATGCTGACTTGGAATGACCTCATTAAAATGTAAATAGAACTGGTAAAACTTAGTGGAGGATTGAACCATGGTTGAGGGGAAAAAATGAAGAATGTTTCGGTGTTTTTGGATTTTAGCACTTGTTTGAGAAAGTTTCTTTTTATAAAAATGTAGAAAGGGGTAGGGATAGGTAAGAGACCAGGGTTTAAGTTCTGAACACTTTGAGCTTGAGGCAAGTTTTAGAGTAGGCATGTTCAATTGTGAGTGAGAAGGAACATTCAATATTTTGAAGGAAACTCAGGCTGGAGTTATAAATCTGGGGGTTGTTTGCATGTAGATGCTGTAAGTAATAAAGATAATTGCTAAAATGTATTGAGTGCCAAGACACTATGCTAAGTCCCTTTACATGTGTTATCTCAATATTCAAACTGCCATTTTTCCTAAAATCCATATCAGTTCCATTTTCCAGATGACAAATCAGAGACAAAGTGTATTTAAGCAATTTGCCAAAGATTACGGAGCATCCAAGAGGCCATCATGAATTTGCACTCTAACCAAAAATTCTGCAAAGGCAACTAGGAATCTCTGACTACAAAGAATAGTGTGGCCTATAAGCCAAGAAAAAGAAAGCTCAAGGAGGGAATTATTTAACTGGTTCAAGAAGAGCTAAGACGAGAAATGGAGATGTCCATGGGACTTGTGGGCAGAAGACATTCAGTGTTTTCGGCCAGGGTAGTTTTCAGGGCAGAAAAGCCAGAAAGAGAAGTGTGGACACCAGCAAGGTAGCCTGTGTTCTCATACACTGTGCACTGCTTATGCTTCAAACATGCAGATGGTGAAAGAAAATAGTAATAGTAGAAATGGAAAGTCATACTCATGCTCAGAAATAAGAATGCAACAATTCTGAGCCTAAGGAACTAAAATTATTAACTTGCAATGGAGAAAAAGATCAGTTTCAAAACTTAAAACCAATGGTTGAGTGGACTGTCCATGGAAGTGGGAAAGTTGAAACCAAAAACATGATCTGATAATGGTATGTTATAGGGAGTCATCTTGATACCAGAATTTCTTCCTCAGTAGGTCCTTGGTCTCTGGGATTCAAAAAATGAACCCCAGGACCACAGATCAGTGGTAAGATAGGATTTTATTAGACAGAAAGAAATATAGAAGTGGTAAAAAGCACCACAGTCTCTGGCAAAGGGGAACACCCAAGGCAGAAAAATCTCTCTCCTGGGCTCTTTGTCTAGGGGAAGATATTACATTTTTGGCCAGGACTTGATAGGTGGAAAAACATCTTTTCAAAGTTAATTAGTGCATTAACAAATGAAAGAATGTATGTAGTTCCTCCTCCACTAGGGCAAGGTTATCAGGTCCTTACAGTTTTTGCCTCTGAGAAGGGATTAGGATGTTTGCTCCCTACTCAAGGTGGAACTACCCAAAAGACCATCTCAGTCTGCTTTGTTCATGATCCAGTTAGAGCCCAGAGGGTGTTTCCTGAAAAAGGCAGCCTGTTTGTGCTGGAAATGGAGGTCTGATTTCTGAGCTCACCTGGACCCAGAGAATGGGGGAATCCCTGTCCAGCCCTAAGTGGTAGAATCCTGTATCAATCTCAGCTATTTATAGGCACAGAAAAAATGAATATATAAGAAAGCATAAAATAAGCCCCCTAAATTTCAGAGATCCAACATAATGTTGACCAAATTATTTAATTGTATGTGTAAAGTTGTAAGAACCAATAGAATAATTCAAGTTTTAATTCATTGATTTATGAATAATAGCAAATGCACATTATTGCTCCTTTAACAGAAGGAGGTACAACAGAAGGAGGAAACATTCTGAAGAATAATAGAAAATAATTAACAGACACAAAAATAAAATATTGTGTTTTAGAAAATGAAAAATAATAAATAATAATAAAATTTGTTACAAAATTTAAAAGATAAATCTCTGAGATAACTAAAAAATAGAAATGAATTAAGAAAAAATACACATATACATTAAAAGTAGGTATAGAATTTCACTATGATAAAGTAAAATATCAGCAGAATGGAAATAATTCTAGAAATAACAAATTGCAAAGAATAATTTGAGAGAACTTCTTATACTACAAAAATCAAAAAGCAAACAATGAACAGGAATAATCCTGCAATTATATAGACATAGACATCTGTATTAAACCAAAAGGAACATAACATACATATGGGAAACAGAAAGTCTCATACATTGTCATAAATATGGAAAATATTTTGTGGGCAATTTGATAATATTTACCCAAATCCTAAATGTTCATATCCTTTGAATTAATGAGTTAAATGTTCTATGCACTTGGGAGAAAGTATGCTTATTTTAAACATAGCTCAGGAGTCCTAAGAGTGGTGCTGCTTCATCCATGTGAAATGAGATGTGTGTCATGTTCTCTGACTAAGGAGCAGCTCTGGGTCTGCTGTACTCTTCACCACAGGCACTCACTGCTGCCAGAGGAGGCTGGCCAGCATTCCTATCATACCTGCCTCCCTGTGTTCCTCAGGAGCTGAGCCTCCCTAATCAATGGACAGAATAAGGGTTTGTTTGCTTCTTGCCCTGTTTTTATAAACAATGGGTTGTTTCAATGGAAAGCACCTGTCCTCACATTGCCACTTACTTCAGAAGTATTTTCTTGGTGATACTTTGAAATACTTGCCTATACTTTTATATTTTATCTGAATGATTACATCATACAGACATAACTTTTATCTGCTCCATTCAGAGCTATGCACATATTACTTCCAGTGTCCCCCTGTTGTCTTTCACTCTGGTGAACAACATCATCATTTATATATTTACTTTCTTGGTCTCTTGTCTATTCTTATGTAAAGTGGGATGTTGGACTATACCTACATATACATAAATAATTTTAAAGAATTCATCCACCTACATAAAAAGGGTATAGAAATGTTCTCTTCTATGTTAATTTAAGAAAGACTTTAATTTCTCAGTATAGAAAACAAACCATGAAAAAAATAACAGAAGTGTTGAGAACTGAAAGTTGCTTGGATTTTTACTTATTCTACTTTTGTTTATTATTTTTAATTACAGTATTTTTAAAAAGTACTTTATTTTTTGGAGCAGTTTTGGATTCAAAGCAAAATTAAATGAAAAGTACAGAAAGTTCCTTCGCAGGCCAGTGGCACCAGCAACACTCTGTGTCATTGTGATGCACTTATTACAACTGATGGACTCATAACACATTGTTGCATATTGTCCACACTTCACATTCGAGCTCACTCATGCCATCGAGAATCCTGTAGGTTTGAACAAATATATGCTGACATGGATCCACCCTAACAGCATCATATGAATAGTCCCACTGCCATAAAATCCTATGTGCTCTGCGTATCTCCCCAGTCCTTGGTAACCACTGATCTTTTGACTATTTCCATAGTTCTGTTTTTCCCAGATTCTAACTATATGTTAACATAATAGTGTGTAGTCTTGTCAGATTGGCTTCTTACACTTAGTAATATGCATTTAGGTTTCCTCCAAACCTTTTCACAGCCTGGTAGCTCATCGCTTCTAAGCACTGAGTAATATTACCACAGTTTATCTATCCATTCTGTCCATTCACCTCCTGAAGTTTGCTCCTTTGTTGCTCCCAAGTTTTGACAATAATTATTGCAGCTATGATAAATATTTGTATGCAGGTTTTTATGTGGACATAAATTTCCAATTCATTTAAAATAAAGAAGCCCAATGGCTGGATTATATGGTAAGAACATGGTTGGCATTGCTAAGAACCTGCCACACTGCCCTCCAAAGTGGCTGCACCACTTTGCATTCTCACCAACAATGAATGGGAGTTTTATTTGTCCATGTCCTCATCAGCATTTGGTGATGTCAGTGTTCTGAAGTTTGGCCCAAATGCTCTGGATTCCATAGTGCAGAACTTTTCAATTTTAATGATGTCCAGTTCATCAATTTTTTCCATGGATCTTGACTTCTGTATTGACCTAAGTTCATCTAGATATTCTCCTATGTAATTTTCTAATTGTTTTATAGTTTTGTGTTTAACTTTTAGGTCTACAATCTATTTGGGATGATCCTAGGGACAAGGATATGGTCTGTGTCTGTGTTCTGTACATGTGGTGGATGTGGTCATCCAGTTGTTCCAGCACCTTTTGTTAGAAGACTGTTCTTCTTCCTATTGTCTTGCCTTTGCTCCTTTGTCAGAGAATAGCTGGCCACCTTTCAGGTGGTGCTACATGCTAATAAACAGCGCAAACACAAATAAAGGGTCAGAGCAACACTTTCATGTTGGTCATGACGTGCCAACATAAAAGGGAAAAAACAAGAAGTCGAATACAAGCTAAGTGAGTCCCCAGAAAATAAGAAGCTCTGAGTGCATTGTCTCATCTCAAATGTTGGAAGTGAGGTAGATGGGATGGCTTTTGAAAAATAGATTTTCTTGGTTTGTTTTTCAATTTCCAACTTCAACCTGTGAGACTTATTTAATGGTAAATTGGCACCTTGGCACCTTAATGACTGTACTTGACTATATTATTTGTAACTGTTTCTATAATCTTGTTTCAAAAAGGCACTAGTGGGAGTAATATGTGATTCTGACACAGTTGAAATTCTTAGCTTAGTGTTGATCTATGACAAGATGCCAGGGACAGTCCTACATGAATCACCTGTTCTCATGACAGTTCATTCTTAGTGTCAAATTCTAGTTGAGATTCCAGTATTCAGATGTATTATTTTCCTATTCCTGCTACCTGATTTTTCTCCAGTGTTTAACAAGCAGGTAAGACATTGCTTTTTACTTTTTATGGCTTTAGTTGAAGTAACTAAAGAAGCAAGGAGACAAAAGATTCCCTATAAGCAATAAACAAATTAAGCATATAACATCATGCAAAAGAGTCTAACTATGCCAGATAGGTGGCACAACGCACCAAAGTACCTTTATAAATGCTGCTAAGACAAAGGAAGCTGAGGGAGAGCTTAGCTGGCACTCACCAGCATTGTTGCTAATATTAATATTATGTTTCTCATTTTGAAATTAGTAAACTTACATTGATAAATAAATAGGACATTTTTAATGTCATTAAGAATAAATATTTTTAGTTTTAAAAAAGAGAGATAATGGGTGGCACCTGTGGCTCAAGGAGTAAGTGCTGGCCCAATATACTGGAAAGGTGGCAGGTTCAAACCCAGCCCCAGCCAAAAACTGCAAAAAAAAAAAAAAAAAAAAAAA
>NW_003852440.1:11307450-11312552 GCF_000181295.1 Otolemur garnettii | reverse complement strand
ACAAAAATATAAAGTCAAAGAGATGAACTAAACTTCCTATAATCTTAAATTTGATTCAAAATGCTGGTACAAATTCAAAATTTATTCTTCTTTCCAAAATAACACAATTATTCAGCTCTATCCCCCAAAAGGTCTAGAAGCAAAGCCAACCCAACAGCAATAAACATCTCTAAAGACCCTAAGTGTGGTCTTAAAATATTCAGAAAATGGATATTTTGGAAGACATGTAATTATAAGAATGAGCAAGAGACGAGTGAGAAAACCATCTCTTTACATGATGGAATGCAGTCATGTCAGAAAGACAGCAAAATCTCATTTTTCTGATCTAACATTTAAAAAAAAAGTTTGGACTATCACTCCTATTCTCATAACAAAGAAAAACTGAACAAACTGAAAATCTTAGATTTTTTTCTGTCTACATTGAAGTGGCAGTTACAAATAATGTCACTAGATTTAGGTTTTAGAGGAGAAAAGTTCTGTCTATCAGCCCTGACTCTGCACTGTAACTTGGGTTGAACATCACGTCACGTTTAGGAGTCTGTTTTCTTGTCTCTAATGAGGATTTAATGCTGACTTCCTAATGGTAGTTTTTATTTAGAGTTCTCTGGCTGCTGTAACAAATTATCACAAACTTAGTGGCTTGAAATAACACAGATTTATTATCTTACAATTCTGAAGGTCAGAAGTCTGCAGTAGGGTTCAATGGGATGACATCCATTGACAGTGTTAGCAGGATGAACAGGAAGAATTTCTCAAATCTGCCTCCCTGAGAATTGGAGAGACATGGTTTGTAAAGACAGTTTTGTGGGCAGAGGGTTAGGGAATCAGGATCTGCTAAATGGCTGGTTTCAGGGTGGAACCATCAGTCCTGTGGGATGGGCCACTATTTGGTGGATCAGCCAGTCCACTGGGGTGCAGAACCTGGAGGATATCTAAAAAGCTACCACTGGGTTACAAACAGGTCGATGGTGAAAAATTAAGAATCTTTATAACTAATAGTTGTGCCTCTCAAGTAGCAATTACAGATAAGCAAACAAGGGGACAGTGACTATTATCAAGAAAAGAGGAGATAGCGGCTCATTATTATCATTTTAGCTAAGCATGTTCCTTCACAGAATTGTGGGTCCTCAGCCTGGCTTTAGCCTTGTGCCCCTTCATCAGTATGCAAGTGTGGCTTGGGAGCAATGGTTCGGTCAAGACTTTCTTATGCTGAATCCCTCTGACCTTAACCCTTCTGCCTCCCTCTCAATTGTAAGGACCTTTGTGACTATGTTGGACACACCCAGATAATCCATAATGTCCCCTTCTCAGAACCCTTAACTGAAATACATCTGCAAACTCACTCTTCCCATGTAACCGGGCACATTCAAAGGTTTTGGGGAATTAGGTTGTGGTCATTCTGTCTACTACAGTGTTGCTGGGCAGCTCATAAGAGAAAATGTGCACAAAATGTTACTGCTCTGGCAGTGGTTCCCTCTCTCACACACAGACAGTCTGACTTTTGATTCTCCTCCGTCTTCTTCTCACTTCCTTTTATAGGTCTATATATTTTAAAATTGATTTTTTTTGCATCTTTTGAGAGTTTAATCTGATTTTTATTTACTGCATTTTTTCTCCCTCTCATTATTTTCTACCCTCTACCTATCAATATTTATCTCAGCATCCTTGAATATTAAGAAAAGTAGTCCTATTTGACAGCCAATTTCTGCTTGCTATTCCCTTGTGATTGACTATTTATATCTCCTGGATATTCACAAATCATCTGTGCACTCTCTATTCAGGTTTTTATCTGTCATGTCTTAGGATGCATCATTTATGAACCACTTTCTTGAATGTTTTGACTATTATGTTACTTCTAGATGAGCAGTTTTTCTCTTGAGATACTAAATACACTGACAGTTCTACTTGTGCAAAGCTCAAGATACCTCCTCATTGCTGTTTTATCTCACTCTTTTTTAAGGAAATGATTTATGGTAGTTTTTCACATTCTAAAGTTTTCCTCACATATTTGAAAAACTATTAAAGGAAAATATTTCATCAACTTTGTATCTGAGTAGTGCAGCAAAATAGAACTTTATCAAGTATCTTGTGAGCAAGTTCTGTGTAGACAGCTAACACAATAACAGTACACAAAATGACACTGATGTTAAATGGAATTTGAGAAGTGTATGCAAAATACAGTGAGATAAAATATAGTCAGTCAATTGCTGACAGTGTTTCAGAATGCAAGAAGGGATTGCTTGAAATTAGAAACACATATTTTTGAAGAAAGATTGCCCTGATACTCTTATTTATTCAATTTACTGCACAATATATTTTGACTCACTTAATTTCATATAGCTTTTATGAATGAAAACAGAGAGGATTCTGTACCAACCATGTCTCATTCCTGGACAAGGTACAAATGTCTTGGAGAAATGCGGCAATGATTCCAACAGCTCTGGGTTCAAGTTTGTAATGCTGACTTATAGATAGATAACAAACCACACTCTACAAGAACTGAAACGGCCTATGAGTCCACAGAATCAAATAGAAAATAGACGGAAAAATGGATCTTAATAAAATGTGCTAAAAAATTGCTTTAACCTTGAAGAAACCAAGCCTTAGACAGACAGCAATGCCACTGAATGTTTTTTTTTTGAGCCTGGCCATAGAGTGTTGGAAGCTTTTGGGTATCTGAAATTATGGTGACCTATCGGCTACTGTGACCTGGAGAACAATCCACTGAAACTGTCATTGTGGCCAGCACCTGCCCAGCACAGGCTACGTCCTTCACACTGTTCAAAGGACTTGATGTACTTTGTCTAATTTAATACCACAATCACACACACACATACACAAAGCCAAAAAAAAAATTTTTTTTAATTCTACAGATGAGAAAACCAAGGCATGGAGATGCCAAGGGTCGTGAGTGGCCCCACTCACTGTGTCCTGCCTAAGTGCCCAGCAAACACCCAAACCAAGGATGTCTGGTTTCATCACATTTCCATTAAACCTGTTGATTCAAAACAATTTAGATTAAATTGAGAAATAAATAAATGGCACTGCTTCATGAAAAGTCCTCTGGCCTTTTAGAATAGATATCACTAATGAATAAATTTATAATAATTCTTGGTTTCAATAAAAACCATGTAAAAGTAAGAGGTTGTCATTTCCACCTCTGATCAAGCTTAATGTTCTCTGTAGCTCATTTATAATTAAAGAGAATCTAAAATACTTGGTTGATTTTATCTGATCTTGGCAAAACTCAATTCCTATATAAGATGACTTGCTACATATGCATACATTTTCCAAAGAATTCTATTGTATCTGTAAATCATGCAAAAGAGGACTTGGAATGTGTCTGTGTGTGTGCGTTCACATGCACACACATGTGAGTGCTGGGAGGCAGGAGGAATGAGCCCACAGCAGGTAAGACTCCACTGCACTCATGCTCTGCAGGTGGATTTACCCTCTTCATCTGCATGGCTGTGAAGCAGTCACAAGGTTCCTACTACCTTTTACTTCCTCCTTATTCTCTAATTTCGTTAATTTTAAATTATCTATCTTTATTGCCCTGTTACCTCTTTCTTCTTTCTGTGAGGGATGAAAAACATATAGTTAGCTGAGCTGCAAAAGAATAAATATATTGTACTCTTACTTTTCAGGTCTTGAGGGATACAGAGAGTGAATTATTTGAATCCGTAATTATTGCATACAGTGTAACACAGAACTTTAAAATATTGAGAATTACTATAGTAGGATTGCTTTGTTTTGCTTTTTTTTTTACTTTTGATACCTATCAAATTATGTAATATTCTTCTATTTGCCAAATTCATGTTTTCTGTAAGAATTGCTTTCTTCTAACAAATTTAATTGACTTAATTGAGTTGATTTAATTAAAGTAACCGTCTGAAGAAATCCAAAGAAGTACATTGACCTAAAAATAGTTTCAAAAATTAAAAAACAATTGTCAATTGACATAAAATTGAGTGATGGGTTGATTTATGGAAATTAACTATCGAAGTTAATGAACTGTAAAATTGTATTAGAACCGTCTTGGTCATCACAAATAAATTTTTCTGGTATCTGTTAAAGCTTAAGAAGAAAAAAATTATAAAACTCTTTATAATTCTGTTCAGTAAACTAAGGATTGCTAATCCTTTGTAATACACTTAATTCATATGTTTAAGAAAACTATTTATACAGAGGCTGAAGTACATCTGGAAGATCAATACTCTACTAAAGTTGGTATTTTTCAGGATTTTCTTTAGTTGATGATTAATAAAATGCCAGAAACACTAATAGAATCCTTAACTCTTTGGGAGTTTCTATTTACTCCAATTATTCACATTTTAATTATGGTCAATTGTTATACAAATTAAATAAAGCTTTTGGAAAGTTGATAAAAAGATTCTAAACCAAATTATTACTGATCAGGGAGTTCATTCTAGTCAGTCTAAAATGGAGTCAAGATTGTGAAAAAATAATAAATGAATTTAATGGCTACTAGTATTTAAATCTGTAAGTACAGAAATTAGGATTAGAACTTACTGAAACTATAATGTAAAATGAAATTTCTAATTTAAAAATCTACTAAACAATGTTAAAAAATTCAAATACAGTACTAGATTTAATAGTTTTATAATGAATGAAACGAGTGCAAAAACAAGGAAGGAAAAGATAGTTGTCATGTCTGAAGAAATACAAGAGCGTATAATACCAATATTTAAACAAAGCAATTACATAAATCATTTTAAAAAGCAGCAATATAAAAGTAGACATAATAGTATATCAAATTACACAGCTTATGCAAATTAAGTATGACATCATTCTCATATCTTTTATAATTATGAGGATGACTTTTTTTTTGAGACAGAGTCTCACTATGTCATCCTGGATAGAGTGCCATGGCATCATCATAGCTCACAGCAACTTGAAACTCTTAGACTCAAGTACCTGGGATTATAGATGCCCACCATGATGCTGGCTACTTTTTCTATTTTTTTATAATATTTTTCATTTTAAAAGATGGCGAACTGCAGCCAGCTTTTTACAGAAGCTCCCGTCCAGAAGGAGGCTGAAAGGACAGAACCTTAGCAAATTAGCTGATGGTTTGGAGC
>NW_003852440.1:11289672-11291306 GCF_000181295.1 Otolemur garnettii | reverse complement strand
ATCACTATTGATTTATAGTATAGTCTGAGGTCTGGTAGTGTGATTCCTCCTGCTTTGTTTTTATTTCTGAGTAATGTCTTGGGTATTTGAGGTTTTTTTCTGATTCCATATAAAACGAAGTACTACTTTTTTGAGATCGGGAAAGTATGACAGTGTAGCTTTAATAGGGATTGCATTAAAATTGTATATTGCTTTGGGTAGTATAGCAACAATTTAAACAATGTTGATTCTTCCCAGCCATGAGCATGGTATGTTTTTCAATTTGTTAACATTTTTAGCTATTTCTTTTCTCAGAGTTTCAAAATTATCTTTATGGAGATCCTTTATATCCTTTATTAGGTAAACTCCCAAATATTTCATCTTCTTTGGCACTACTGTAAAAGGAATAGAGTCCTTGACTGTTTTTCCAGCATGACTATTGTTGGTTTATAGAAAGGCTACAGATTTAAGAGTGTTGATTTTGTAACCTAAGATGTTGCTATACTCTGATCACTTCAAAGTGTTTTGTAGTAGAATCCCTAGGGATTTCCAGATATACAATCATATCATCTGCGAAGAGTGAAAGTTTGATCTCTCCTGACCGTATTTGTATACCCTTGATTACCTTCTCTTGTCTGATTGTGATGTCTAAGACTTCCATTACAATGTTAAAAAGCAGTGGAGATAATGGGAAACCTTGCCTGGTTCCTGATCTGGGTGGAAATGATATCAGTTTAACTCCATTCAATATGATATTGGCTGTGAGTTTGCTATAGATAGCCTCTTCATTTAAGAAATATACGGTCTATACCAATTTTCTTAAGTGTGCTGATCATGAAAGGATACTGGATATTATCAAAAGCTTTTCCGCATCAATTGAGAGGAACATATGGTCTTTGTTTTTTATTTTGTTTAGGTGATGAATTATATTTATGGATTTACATACATTAAACCATCCTTGCGAACATGGGATAAAACCCACTTGGTCATGGTGTATAATTTGTTTGATATGTTGCTAATTTCTGTTTGCTAGGATCTTGTTGAATATTTCAGAATCAATATTCATTAGTTATATTGGTCTATAATTTTCTTTTCTTATTGGGCCTTTTCTTGGTTTGGGGATCAAGGGAATGTTTACTTCATAAAATGTATTGAGTAGTACTTCTTTTTCTATATTTTGGAAAAGGTTGAGTAATATATGTACTAGTTCCTCTTTATAGATTTGGTAGAATTCTGATGTGAATCCATTTGGTTCTGGACTCTTCTTTTGGGGGAGATTTCATATAGTTGATGCTATTTCAGTACTTGATTTTGGTCTGTTCAACATTTCTAATTCTTTCTGGGTAAATCTAGGAAGGTGGCATGCCTCCAAGTATTGGTCAATTTCTTTCAGATTTTCTTATTTCTGAGAATAGAGTTTTTTGTAATATTCATTAAGAATTTTTTTTTAATTTTTTTTTTTATTGAATAGTAACTGTGTCCATTAATGTACTTCTGGGGTACAGTGTGGTGTTTTCACAAACAATCTGAAACATTTCCATCAAACTGGTTAACATAGCCTTCACGTAATTTTCTTAGTTATTGTGTTAAAATGTTCATATTCTACTCATAGAAAGATTCACTTGTACCCTTGTAAGATGAACCACAGAAGTGAA
>NW_003852440.1:11267432-11289652 GCF_000181295.1 Otolemur garnettii | reverse complement strand
TATCCTTAGGTTTTTATTAGGTTATAGCTTTCATATAAAAGGTATAAATTAGTTTCATAATGGGGTGTGTACATTGGATACTTTTTCCTCCATTCTTGTGATACTTTGCTCAGAGGAATATTCTCCAGCTCATTTTCTGAATTTCTGAGATGTCTGTTGTTATTTAGCCTTTGTCATTTCTGATTGATGAAATTAGGGATTATAATTTTCTTTTTCTCATTATGCCAGCCTAGGGTTTATCAATTGTGTTAAACTTTTCAGAAAACCAACTTTTTGATTCATTAATTTTTTGAATAATTCTTTAATTTTTGATTTCACTTAATTCAGCTCAATTTTGGTTATTCTTTCCTTCTGCTGAGTTTGGGGTTGGAGTGTTCTTCCTTTACCAGATGCTTGAAATGTCCTATTAAGTTGTTGACTTCCTCTCTTTCCATTCTCTTAAGGAAGGCTTGCAGTGCTATAAGTTTCCTTCTTAAGACTGCCTTTTGCAGGATGCCAGAAGTTCTGATAATTTGTATCTTCGTTATCATTCTGTTCCAAAGAACTTGGTAATTTCCTTCTTAATCTCCTGTTTGACCCAGCTATCTTTCAGCATAAGGTTATTTACTTTCCATGTCTTTGTATGAGTATGCAGATTCCTGTTATTGGTGAGTTCAACTTTTATTCTGTGCTGATCTGAGAAAATACAAGGAATAATTTCTATTCCTTTAAATTTTCTGAGGTTAGACTCATGACCTAAGATGTGATCAATTTTGGAAGATGTTCCATGGACTGATGAGAAGAATGTGTATTCAATTTTTTTAGGATGAAATGTTTTGCAGATGTCTATCAAATTCAGTTGTTGTATGGTGAAGTTTAAGTCCATAATTTCTTTGCTTAGATTTTTCTTGGAGGAACTATCCAACACTGCCAAAGTGGTGTTAAAATCTCCAGCTATTATGGTGCTGGAAGATATCAAATTGTTCATATTTGTTAGGGTCTTGCTTATAAATTGAAGAGCACTTTGGTTGGGTGCATAAATGTTAATGATTGATATCTCATCATGTTGAGTGTTTCCCTTAACAAATATGAAGTGACCATTATCTTTCCTTACTTTTCTTGGTTTAAAGCCTAATGTATCTGCAAATAAATTTGCAACCCTTGCTTTTTTCTGTTTTCCATTTGCCTGGATTATAGTTGTCCATCCCTTCGTCCTGCATCTATATATATTTTTTATATTTTTTAATATAAGATGAGATTCTTGTATGCAACAGATATCTGACCTGAGTTTTTGTATCCAGTCAGCCAACCTGTGCCTCTTTAGCAGACAATTTAAGCCATTCACATTAATTGAAATTATTGATAAGTCTGGTAGTATTTTGGGTGTCAAGTTTTTTGAAAGACCAATGGACGTTTTTAATCTTTTCATCACTGTGGAAGTTGGGTTTTGACCAATAATTTTGAGTTAGTTTACTTTGGTGGTAAAGCATTGTGGTGTTCATTATGGAGGATGAATCTGAGAATATCTTGAAAAACTGATTTAGTTACAGCAAATTTCTTCAGTGTGTGAATGTCATTAAAGTATTTGACTTCTCCATCATAAATGAAACTCAATTTAGCTGGATACAGGATCCTGGTTTGAAAGTTCTGGGGTTTTTTTGTTTGTTTGTTTGTTTTTAGGAGATTGAAGGTTGATGACCATCCTCTTCTGGTTTGAAAATTTTCAGCAGAAAGATCTGCAATGATTCTAATATTCTTCCCCTTGTAGGTTATGATTTTCTTACATCTGGCGGCTTGCAGGATTTTCTCCTTCATATTAACTTTGGCAAAGTTAATAACGATCTGTCCAGAAGAAGCTTTATTTGGGTTGAGTTGTCTGAGGTTCTGAAACTGTCTACTATCTGAATTTCAGAATCTTTTGCCATATTTGGAAAGTTTTCAGATCATTCAGATCATTCTCATCACCTTCAGGAATACCAATAAAGCAAATGTTTGCTTTTTTGGAGTGGTCCCACAACTCTCTCAGGGAATGATCCATCTTTGCTTTCCATTTCTCTTCATCTTTGAGCATTTGGGAGCGTTCAAAACCTTTGTCTTTGATGTCCAAGATCCTTTCTTCAGCCTACTGCATCCCATTACTGAGGGTTTCTACTGTATTTCTTAGG
This sequence comes from Otolemur garnettii, assembly GCF_000181295.1. NCBI lineage: Eukaryota > Metazoa > Chordata > Mammalia > Primates > Galagidae > Otolemur > Otolemur garnettii. The sequence continues at coordinate 11,287,508 of NW_003852440.1, read as the reverse complement.
CCTTTGAGGGATGCAAATTCTTGCCTCAATTTGTCAAAATCTTTGGTGTTTTATCTTTGAATTCATTGAATTTTGGAGCCAACTTTTGAACTACTCCTCAAACTTCTAATTCCAATTTTACTTCTATTCTGTTAATCCTATTTTCTATCCAAATTCTGAACTCAATTTCTGGCATCTCAGCCATTTGTTTATGAATAGGATCTTTTGTTGCATCTCCTTTGTTGTACCTTGGGCGAGTTGATCTACTCTGGTTATTCCTGTTGCCTAAGTTTTTCTGCTGATTCTACCCTATGATTATTTTTCACTATTTGTTTTGTGAGACTGGCAAAGTGGAATTAAATTGAGGGCTCCTGGAGATGTAATTAATCAGCCTTTTACCAGAGTGCTGGGACTGGTGACTGCAGCTTTTCCCCTACGGCTTTACCAAGGTCCCATTCAGTACTACAGCCTGAGGCTATGGGGACCCACTTGATATGATGGGACTAGGTGGGTCTGTCTTGTATTTAGCTAGACTCTGACAAATCCTAGTGGATCAGTGATTTTGGGTTGAAATCTCAGCTGTGGAAGAATACAAGCAATTAAGACACCCTGCCCCCCACTGGCAATAAGTGGGAGAGGAGAATCAGACCCTTCCTCTACAACACAACCAGGGTATAACCTTGGAGTGTCTCTAGGTTGATAGGCTCAGATCAAGAGTTCTAAACCAATTGTCCTGGTCAGCACAAACATAGATCAAATGGGACAGTTTAAAAGGTCTCCAGCAACTGGACATCAGGGGTCCACTGGCCGCTCAAGCGTGACTTGCTCTGGTGGTCCGTGGAGTCAGAAAGTCCTGCCCAGCAAAAGAATTATTCCAGGGATGGTGCCTATTTTACCACTTTGCATTGCCATCACCAGCAGTCATTGGTTACCCCAGAGGGCTGCAGCCCAGCTCTCTGTAATACTCAAGTACACCAAGGATTTGCACTTAAGTCAAAGAGGAGACAATGCCTCCCCCACTGGGCAGTCTCACTGTGTGAACTGCAGGCAGGACTAGTTCAAGCCTGATTTCCTCCTTTCATCATTGGAAACTGGGGAGTATTACACCTGTGTCTGTACCCAGGCGGGGATTACTGTGGAGGAGTGTGCTTCTCTCCCTCAGAGACCATGCCTTTGCCTTGGCCACACTCCACCTCTGGAACCTCTGCAGGTCGGGTTAGGGTTCCTCCATGTTCCACAGAATTGGGGAAATTTGATCCCAGTGGGAGGGACTGTGGAGCTGCCACTACCACTGTCAGGGGTAGTGCTGCCACAGTAAAGGGTGGTGCTGCAGGTCTGCAATACTGTTGTGCATGGGTCACAGGAGACAGGCAAGGAGTCAGAGGGCAGAGCCAGCCTCATGGGTCACAAAAGCCAGGTGGGGAGCCCGAGAAAAGAGCCGATGGGCATAGGCTGGGCGGCAGGAGCCAGTGGGGAGCCAGAAGGCAGAGCCCCAGACTGAGGCCTCAGGCCTCTGGCTGCATGGGTTGTAGGACCTGGGCAGGGAGCCCAGGAGCTGATGGGTGGTGGTCTGTGGGTAGCAGAAGTGGGCAGGGGTGCTGGTGCCCCCATGTTCCCCAGTGGTCAATGGTGCATATCCTGTGCTGTACTCTTTCCAACATGGGGCAAGTCTCTCTCTCCCCTTGTGACTCCCTACCTCTATTAAAGTTATAGTTTCAGTGCAACTGCTTTGCAGCTCACTAGATGCCCCACCCTAGCAAAATTCTCTCAGACACTCCCGATTCTGCAGAGGGTAGTCTTACAGACCCCCAAGAGAGAAGGCAGGGGTGGATTGGAAGTTCAGGAAGGTAAGGAGAATATTAGTTCAACTTTTGGCCCAGGCAAAAGACTGCCTGGGCCTGCAGGGGTATCTCTCTGTTGAGGGAGTCTGGGCCCTCAGTCATTCTCTGTCCTTTGGTGAAACAAAAGGTCATCTGTTCACTACTCACCTCAAGCCATTCTCATAAGGGGGAAGGATTCCTGTCCTCTTTGGGATGGGTTTTGTACCTGAAATTTGTTTCCTTGGAGTCCCAGCTTGCCTCAGCAGGGGTGATGTGAACCTATCAATCATATCTCAGCTCAGCTCCTTATCTTACACTTTATTGGGGTGCTTCTGGCCATTATTTCTCCCTCTGGACAGGAAACTCTGCTGAAAGCTGGCTTCAGTTGGCCATCTTGTCTCATCCTTTACTTTTTCTATTTTTAGTAGAGATGGGTTACACTCTTTTTCAGTCTGATGTTGAATTCCTGAGCTCAAGAGATTCACCCCCTTCAGCCTCACCTCTCAGAGTGCTAGGATTACAAGCATGAGCCACTGTGCCTGGTTAGAATGAACTAATGTTCAAAAAATTCTCTGGGGAAATAAATGGAATTGAAATTCTGAACTCAATAAGTTTAATTAAACACAAAATAAAACAGTATTTTGGGCAATAAAAGCACTCCCAATCATCAGTTGTATTTATAATGTCTAATTACTAATTCTTGTGATATAATTATTACTTGATAAAAAGGTAGTGGTTTAAAATACATTCCTGAGTGGTAATATGTGGTGGCTAATACCTGTAATCCCAGCACTCTGAGAGGGTGAGGTGGGTGGATCCCTTGAGCTTAGGAGTTGGAGACCATCCTGACCAAGAGTGAGACTTTGTCTCTACTAAAAACAGAAAAATTAGTCTGATGTTGTGGTGAACACTTGCAATCTCATCTAGTCAGGAGGTTGAGGCAATAGGATAACTTGAGCCTAAGAGTTTGTTAAGGTTGCTGTGAGCTATGATGACACAACAGTACTCTACCCAGGGTAATAAGTGAGACTCCATCTCAAAATAAATTAATTAGTTAAAATAAAATATACTGCTGACTTCGCCCAATGTAGTCCTATCTGTTTTCCAGAAACTGAGTGGGTAGTTTTAAAAGTTCTAACTTTTACCCTGGGTAGAGCACTATAACTATTAAAAAAAGAAAAGGATGCTTTGGTCAAACAGAGGAAAGAGAACATCATTCATGTGACTACCCAGCCCTAACTCATGCTCTTGCCCTTGATAGTATCTGTATTCTGTAATGGAAAAGAACCATCTTGTGGGCAAAATAGGTATTTTCCTTTTATAACATCCTTGATAATTTTCATTCTATTCCATTTTAGCCATGTGGTTGAAGAGTTTCAGATTGGTAATATGAAAATATAGGTGATAGCAAATATTATAATGATAATATAATTACCTAAACATTATCTTATAAAGAAGAGAATACTTAGCAACTTTAAAGTATTTTTACTAGTGTATGATGGCAAAGCTGGTATGTCTTTTTTTAACTTATGAATAACAGATATATTCAATAACATTAAATAACTTATCTAAAGGCACACTCCCAAAAGGTGCCAACATTCAATCATCAGATGCCAATCCTAAGACCAATTTTATTAGCTGCCTTACTAATGCTGTGACCCTTTAATATAGTTCCTGTGGCTCGCAACCCATAGGTTGAGAACCACTGTTCTAGATCTACCGCTAGCTTTCTGATCAAAAGTAGGCAAGCAACCTTGTAGCTTCCCTGAGCACTGGGCCATATAATAAAACATATTTAATTTAATAAGAAATTACTATTTCTACACTGTCTATACCATTTCATATTCTTAAAACAATGAGCAGAAATATTCATAATTGTTCAATATTCTGACTAGTACTTGGTATTATCATCACATCTTAAAAGCATAATTCTAATAGGTTATAGCAGTATATCATTAGCATCAATTAATGACTCAAAAAATTAAAAAGTAAATCAAAAAAATATCTTGAGATAAATGAATATGGAAACACAATATATCAGACATATGAGATATAACAAAAGTAGTTGTAACAGATAAGCTTATAGCAATAAATCTCTACATTAAGAGAAAAGAAAGATCTCAAAAAAAATTTAATTTTATACTTCAAGGAACTAACCCCAAAGTCAGAAAAGAAAGAAAATAATAAAGCTCTAAACAGAAATAAATAAAATAGAGAGACTAGTAAAGTAATAGGAAAGATCAATAAACTAAGATGCATTTCTTAAAAGGATACAAAAAAATCTTCAATCTTTTATCTAGACTTAGAAAAAAAGACTCAAGTAAGTAAAATTGTAAATGAAAGAGGAGCCATTACAACAGATAATACGGTAGTAAAAAGGATCACAAGAGTCTACTAAGCACAATTATCTACTAACAGATTTGATAACCTGGAAGAAATGGATAAATTCCTGGAAGCAAACAACCCATAAAAATTGTATCGATAAGAAATTGAAAATCAGAGTAGACAGTAATGAGTAAGGACATTGAGTCATAAACCTCCACAGAAAGAAAAGCTCAGGACCTGATGGGCTCACTGGAGAATTCTACCAAACAGTTAAAGAAAAATTAGCACCAATTCTTCTCAACATTTTCCAAAATATAAAAAAGGAGGGAATACTTTCAAATTCATTTTATATGGCCAAAATTACCCTGATTCCAAAGCCAGACAATTAGAACAATTTTTTCAGTTCTACCTCAATAAAGCTGGGGAAAAAGTAAAATTTCTTTCTGCTTCCTTTTATCAAAAAAGAAAGGCAAGAAGGAAGAAAACTGCTGAAACACTATGATTAGTGTTTAAGATATTTTTCCTATATTGTTACCAGACAAAGGGGTCTGGCCACCTGTCACTGCCCAGGCATTATCCAGAGACAAGGAATTATGTCCACTGAGCTTTATTGTCAGAAGGCCAGCAATCCTGGAGTAGCCTCTCCAAGACTGTCCTGCTTCAGTTACAATTCTAGTAGTTTTTATAATGGGGTACAAGGAAACAAACCTAGAAAATTTTAACTTTACCTAAAATAATCATCAAGAAAATAACATTAAAGTAGTCTTTAACAATGTAGCAATACTTAACTTCTAAATGTTACTACCTCCCCAAAGTCCTTTGAGACAAACATCCTCACAACCACGGCAAAATCTTAACTAGATAATCACAGGAAGTGTATGGGGAAAGAACATGGCCTGAGCAGACCAGGTCAGGTGTACTGCTTGAGCCCAGCCTCCAGACTCCATCTTGAAAGCCGCTTTTCTGGCTTCAATCTCACTTTTTTTCTGGTGGATAAAAAGTTTTATTTTATATAAACTTAAACTTATTAATTCTTTTCATATACTTAATTTGCTTATATTCTATTTTTATTTGTCTTTTCCATTAGTTAGAACCTTTAATAATTCATGTATTTCTGTACAGTCACTGATTACATAATGGACATGAAATAGATGAGATTTTTAAATCCTTAATGATGGCTTGAAAGAGATCCCAAGAGGACGCTGCCAGCCTCAACCCTCAACTCACTGCTACCCTACTTCTGCTTCCCTCATTCATGTGAGTAAATATATCTGAGATAGACTTTTTTTTTAAACCCCTGGCTTTTTTTATCAGCTTAGAATTAAAGTCTTTTAATCTTGAAAGAGAAACTAAAAATAGTAAAAAGTCATTAGGTCACCTAATGACTTTGATTGATTTTGAATTCCACATGACAACAAATAAACTGTGTAAATGCTATTCACTTTTTATACTTTACTAGATTCTATGGAGCCTACATGCTTTTGCTTTTGGCATTAGGACTAACAGACTCCATAATCCCATTCACATAGAGGACTGATTTTCACTCCATTTGGATTACCAGGAGCATGGTGGGTTTTCTATCTAGAGAATAAGTTCTAGAACATTAAAAAGAAGAGCCATTCTCTTACATGCAGATGGAATGATAAACTGCTCTGATAGAGCATGGCAGGACACAGCCCCCTGAACCTGCACTAAGGTCCTGAAGGAGCTAAAAAACTTCCACCCCAAACATGACTACTAAATTTAATTGTAAAGAATACCTTGTATTAAAGATCAGAAAGCATTTGGATGGGGCTTCCCTCTATCTACATAAAACCAAACTGACCTGATCAAAAGATCAAAGGGGGACAACTGACTTCCTTTCCTCCCCCTAAAGGCTTGCAGATCTGGCCCAAGTCATTTCAAACACAGGTCTCTCAGGTTAATTTACAAGTCCATCTGTTTCCCCATCTGTTCCTCCTCCCCAGCAACCACTTGCTGGACCTATACTCCACATTCTCCCCCTCCCTTCAAAAAGGCACCTATAAAGTCTCTGACCCTCACTGAGGCACTGGGTAATCACTCCTGTGGTTCTCCCTATGCACATGGTATTTGGAAATAAATATTTCTCTCATTAATCTGCCTTAATTGTAAGTTGATATTTCAACAAACTCTTTGGGGGGAGGGCAAGTACAGAAAAAAGCTTTTGGAATTAATTCAGCAAATTGATACTGATTCAGGAAATTGATTAATGTGACAGAAAATTAATTCTCTCAAAACAGCAAATATTCTCTATAATATCTTATTTATACTTAACTTACTTTCTAAAATGATTTAGCTCTCAGTTGCATAAATCACACTTTTCATTTCAAATTGTCTCAAATGCTGTATTAATGATTCTAAATTAATAAGGCTTTGCCATATTTCAGCTATTCCATAATTAAACTGGCTTTTTTTTATCAGCTTAGAATTAAAGTCTTTTAATCTCAAAAGATAAACTAAAAATAGTAAAAATTAATATAACATAAATTATATTGGGGTATCACTTTCCAGATTATTTTAGGCACTATGATAGAAACAGTTCTAAAAATTTTTTTTTGTTACATATGGCAAATTTCCTATTTTGTGTTTCTTCCCAGCAAGTAAACATTTTCAAACAAATATACAGAGTCATGGAATAAGGGGATGCTTAAAATCATTTTTAAACTTAACCTTTCCCAGAGTCTATAAATACAGATACTAATCATACAAAGTCTTTTGAAGTAGTGGTAATATAAGATCATACAAAAAGTTAAAATTCTGAAGTGTAAATGTTTAAAAGTGTTTTATATATATATTTTTATATAATTTATAAATTAATTATATTATTTCAGTTTCAAATGTGTGTATGTAATTTTTAAAAATACTTGCTAGTTATAATCTTACATGAGAATAGATATATCCAGGCATTTGTTTTGCACATATCTACATATACAAAAGAAATATGTATATATATATGTAGATATGTATATATACATATTTCTTTTTTGTTAATGAAAATGAGTTTCTGATCAGCTGTCGTCAGGTGATATGACTAGATTTATACCAGCAAATTGAGAGAAATTCAAGCAAAGCTTCCTAACATATGAATATGTAGCACAGTGTATATGCACACTCACAGTGGGGCCACTTAAAGATGAACATATTAGACACCACAAAATATGACTAGTGGGTATAATAAATACTTTGAATTAAAGGCCATTCGAGATCAGAAGGCATTTGGAAGGGGCTTTCTCTCTATCTACATAAAATCAGACTGACCTGATCAAAAGATTAAAGGGAGCAACTGACATCCTTTCCTCTCCCTATAATCAAAATATATCGCTGGAAAGGAAATCAGGAATGCAACCTGTTTCCCACCTATTTGCCTCCCCAGCAACAATTTGGTGCACCTGTATTCATCTTCCCCCTCCTTTATCATCCTTGAGATATTGGGTAATCATTCTGGATTCTCCCCCATGTGCATGGTATTTGGAAATAAACATTTTCTTATTAATTAACAAAAATTAAGAATTTAGGTGAAAAAGGATTTTTTTCCCAGACTATTTAGACCAGGTCAAGAGTTTTTACCCTAGGGTCCATAAATAGATTTTGTCCTCTGAATGTGTCTCCCTATACTTATTTTTTTCATTTTTAAGAAACAGAATTTAGAGGTTTCATCAGAATTTCAGTGCCAGTTATGACCCAGGGAAGTGTAAGCACTCCTTAGGCAGGTGAAGGCAAAAATACGTATCTGAGCAATCTTTGTAGGGTTTGCTCAACGTAGTCCACTTCCTCATAGACTGAGAAGACAAAGAAGTTGTATTCAAATAGAAAAGAAAGGCATCTCTCTCTGTCACCACAAACTCAGGCCATCTTTTAAAATATTAATATTCAGAAATATTTTGGTTTTTTGTTCTATATTTTTGACAAATCTCAGGAACTGCCAAATAGGAAAACATTAAACTATGTCTGTTTATTTACTGACAATGATACAGGGTTCCCCCATTCAAGACTGGACAAGGGACCCCAGTTTTCTTAGGCCTGGGCAGTTTCACAAAGGGAACACCCTGACCTTTTGCCAGAGCTGGAGGGACTGCATTTGTCAATAATGCTCATTAACATTGAAAAAGTATTTCTATCCTGGCCAAATGTAATTCTCAAGACCTAATATCCCTAGACAAAGGATTCAGATGAAGTCTCCCCACTTGAGTCTTTCCCTCTGCCAGAGCTCTGGTGCTTTTTAGTCCTTATGTATTCCCTTCTGTCTAGTAAAATTCTGTCTTACCACTGATCTGGGGTCTCTGAGTCCAATTCTTCAAATCCCTGAGACCAAGGACCTCATGAAGGAAGAAATTCCATGATATCAGTTTAGCCACGTTGATGACACGTCTCCTCCCTACACAAATGCCCAGGAGGAAAACTCCCTATTATAGTTATACATATTTAAATGTCTAAGAAAAAAATTATAAACTGATCACACTTTAACTTTCTGTTTACTCCTGCATTAAAGTTGGTACCAAAAACTTTATTCAATGTGAAATAGAAGATATGTTGAAGAAGGAATTTGAACACTTCCCAAAAGAACAACAGGAAAAGCTAAAGAAGGTATTTTGAATCTGTGTGTATCAAGGAAAAACAGGGTGAAAGAGATGGTGAGGAATTATTTAGTTCAGGATATCAAGAAGAAGAAAAGTCAGAGATATGAACCTTGGGTTTGGGTATTTCCTAGGGAATCTGCTCATGCTTATTACAGGGGAAGCTGGAGAGTGGCTGAGAAGATGAACATTGTGCTGCCAGGTTCAGAAGGAAACAGCCAGGATTTAGAACCCAGTAAGAAGGGGGAACTGATTGGAACTGTGAAGAATAGCACAGTAGGAGAGCAGTTCTCAAGGAGTGGTCCCTGCATCTCAAATAATTTCTCTTCACTTAAGTTCCAGAAGGAAGGTCAGAGAAACAAAATGATGAAAAATACAGAAAAGATCTAGCACATGTACATTGAGTCTTGGAGTCCATATAGGAAACAGCCTGCTCAGCATTTCACTCTGATATCACATGCTTGTATGTGTATGCGAGTGTGTATGTGTGTATGAATATGTGCATATGTGTGTGCATGTGTGTGTATGTATGTGTGTCTCTGTGTATGTGTGTCTGTGTATGTGTTTCCCACACCAAGAAACTCTCTAACTCTCCACACACCAACCTGGTGTATTAAATTCAATTATGACATAAACTATTAATGCAGACCCCACAAACTAAGGGCTCAGTTTCACAATACAGCCCCCAATTTAAACACCAATTACAACTAGTAGGTCCCTATAATTAAATATATTTTCTGTCTGACTTGGCTAAAATTCAGGAGTTCCATGAGCCTTCCTCAAGTTCAACAACTTTCTGGAATGGCTCAGAGAACAGTGAGCTCACAGAACAACCCTGCCTTCTACTTCCCTTCTGCGGGAGATAAGAAAACAGCCTTGCACACAGTGATGCACTTTGCCCCACCTGGCAATCTTATGGATGTTGGGTTTCACAGTCAGGGCCAAACCTACACCCATCGCCCCTTCCTTGTGGGCCATTCCTTCCTACCACTCTACTTTTACCACCCCAAATCCACTCTGTGGTTTCCCAAGAACCAGTGAGTAGTCACATCCCATTAAGATGCTGGGGGGGTCACCAGGCTGTGGCCACAGGGGCTGCCCACTCACTTAAGGGCTGCTAATTAAGCACCACATAGCCCTGATTTGGGCACCAGGGAACAAAGAGACAAAACGCCCCATCCTGTGGCATTTACATTCTAATGTACAAAACAAAAGATCAATAAAGCACAGGAAATGAACTAATTCACACAACACTCTGGGTATGGGAGTCAAGAAGGCAGGACACATTGAGCCAGTGGGAGGAAGGGTGGGCAGAGGAATCATCTAAATGGAGTTGCCATGACATAGCTTGTTGAGCGGATGATTAGAGCATATGACTTTTTCTAGTCCTACACTTGTAAGTCCCATACTTGACTTACACAACTTCTGAGAGGACACAAGGGGTACTAAACACATTTCCCACAGCTCTGAAAACCTGGAATCCTAGATTGTTTAAGCTATTGTTTCAGGGTTTGTATGTGGACATTAGTGCTAGGTAGACAAACACTTTCATTGTTTCTGTTCTTTGAGTGTCTTTTAAAATAGTCTAAAGTGAAGTAGGCCCTCTTAGAAATATTTTATTTTAGTCAAACAAACCAGCTTTTTAATTTTCTATCTTCTGATACTTTCTGTTACTGTTTGTAAGAGGTTCTTGCAAACTGCAGTTATAGCCAGCTTATAATACTGGAAGCCCATGGGAACCCCACAGGTTTACAAAATAAAGTTCCTGCATATGGAAATACATTCTGGTGAAACTCTCTTATCAGAAATCTAGTGCACATTTTCCTCATCAGCTAAATTGTTCCAAAACTTTACAAATATGAAATGTATCAGCTTTTAGCATCTCTAATACATTTCTTTATTGCAAACAGCTTTTTGAATCACATTAAAACCACAGGATTGGAGTTGCCATGAGTTGCATTTTATCAGCACAAATGAGGGTGCTTTTTTAGATTTTTGTTTTTGTTTTTGTTTTTTGGCTATACAAATTAGAGTGATTATTTCAATTCAAGCTGTGATAGTTCTGGGGAGAATGACTGCACATATATTATTCAAGAAAAAGAGAGAAAGGAAAGAAACAAGATAAGCTCACAGTAGGAATCTGCAATGCAGTGTTTAGTTTTGTTTGTGTTTGTTTTTTAACCCAACTACTTAGCAGTAATTTATTGCCCTATTACTTCCACACTTTGCTGAATTCAGAGTCTATACTTGTCATGTTTACAACTGAAGACAATCATAATCCTTTTTTTTGTGTGTGTACTGAAATTTTAGGAAAGCCACCAACTGAACTAGACATCAATTAAAAGCTGCTGATTATAAATAATTTAGAAGACAGTAAATACATTTTTTAAAAAAAACTGTTCTCTGAGCTTTCACAAAGTCCAAAATCACATGCTTAACAGACCCTTCAGTCAGCACCTTTCCAGGGCACACAGATCCTTGCTCTGTGCTGAGGAGGTGCAGAGCTTTCTGTGAAAATGTCTTTCAGCCAAGCTCCTGCTAACATTTTTTAACCTGAAATCAGATTAAAGGGACATTAAGGAAGACAGGTGGCCCATGTTCAGACAGCCAAGTGAGGGTAGAATGTATAAACAGAGATCTCACAGTTCCACATCTACACAAAATTTCATTTTTTATCATCCTCAGTAAGTAGGCACAACTTTGTTTTCAAAATTTTGAAACTCATCTTCTTTATGATAATTAAATTAAAATTTTGGAATTAGACTCAAAATGAAAGTTCTACCTATTGAAAGTCATTTATACTCTTGCTTCTGATCCTATTAAAAAATTGAGGCTGGCCAGAAGTGGTGGCTCACGCCTGTAGTCCCAGCACTGTGGGAGCTGAGGAGGGATAATTGTTGGAGCTCAGGAGTTTATGACTTGCCTGAGCAAGAGTGAGACCCCCAACTCATAAAAAAATGAAAAACCCAGCCACATGCCACAGTGAGCACCTGTAATCCCAGCAGCTTGTGGAGGCTGGGGCAGTGGAATGCCCACAGCCAAGTCTGAGGTTGCAATGAACTATGACACTGTTGCAGTCTGCTCAGGGCATGGGGTAGGACTCTGTCAAAAAAAAGAAAAAGGGTGGTGCCTGTGGCTCAAAGGAGTAGGGCGCCGGCCCCATATGCTGGAGGTGGCGGGTTCAAACCCAGCCCAGGCCAAAAAAAAAAAAAGAAAGAAAAGAAAAGGAAGGAAGGAAAGAAGGGAGGGATGGAGGGAGGGAGGGAGGGGGAGAGAGAAAGAGAGAAAAAGAAAGAAAGAAAAGAAAAGAAAGACAGAAATTGAGGCTGAAGCAAATCCAGTAGATGGTGAAACTAGTGCCAAGGCTGGTGAGGGAGAGAGCTGAGTCATATGCAAGGTGGCTATATCCAGGGGAGGAATCCGGCTCTGTGGTTAACAGTGGGGAGTGGGGAGCAGAAGACTGCAGGGATGGCAGTTAAGTCAGAAGAAGAATTCTTGACTCTTCTAAAGAGCCCCCACTTTGGGGGTCACTGCTGGAGGTTTACTTAAGAAGAAGTAAACTCATGATTTTACATGTCCAGGGAATGGAAAAAAATGAAAAATACATTTTTATTGCTAGTGAAATTGATCATATCTGTATGTAAATGTCATTCAGATATCATTTAATTTATGTAGGCTGTCCATTTCTTGTTTGATATGTGTGGTTAATGCTAGTTGGGGTCAAGTGATTATAACTCAGTAGTTGGGGTCAGTAATGTGATAGTGGAGTTACCAGCAGTGACTAGAAGAAGCATATGCTACCAACCAACGTCCCTTGAAAATAACTCCTATAGGATTGAAATTTTCATGAATTAATTCCACAAATGTGGTTCTGTGACATTCCAGAATCATTTTTCTAAGGACTTAAGAGTTTTTCACTTGCAGTTTTTAAAGCCACACTGCATCTTGGCAATGCTTGATCATGCTGCCATGGGGAAGAATTCCTTGAACCTGCTAGAAATATAAATCAAGTGTAGGCATTAATAAAAAAAGAGTCTCTTTCAGAAAAACTTACATGAGACTCTCTCATATTTAAGAGGAATAAAGGAGAAATAAATGCTAGATATTTCATTTATCCCTTTAGTTTTATGCCCTTTGATTTGGGTATATTAATGCTTTTTCAGAAAAAAAATAAACTGAATCTTAAGAATAAAACATTAAGTATTAGTGACATTCTTATGGGGCAGAAAAATATATCAAAAATATTAAAGCTATACTTTATTGAAATACCTTATATAATAAGCTAAACTTAGCTATCTTTTTTTTTTAACAAGTAAGGTATTTGAATTCACACCTCTCTATTTGATTATCAGGAGGTATTACAACTTACTAGAATAGTAGCTAACATATACATTATTCCACCTGAGGCATACCAGTTGAAGGTGCCCTTCAATGAGATGCCATAAATTACATCTTGAGTATGAAGGAAATTGTAATATGAATATACATAAATCATTAAAAATACAATCTGTCTTTCAAGCTATGTATGAAATGGAATGAGATAAACTATACGACCATATTTCAAGATTGTAAGGAAACCCAGAATAATTTCTACTGAATGGAGAACAGTGACATGCTATTATGATAAAAAATTCCCCAAACTCTCATTAATGTCTAGAGCAAAGAAAAGATAGCAATTATTATTATTAGGTTAAATAAGAGAAATAAAAATGGCTTAGTATAAGGTAGAAAAAGGGTAGATTAATAGAAGGGAGTGCATTTTAATTATAAGGCAAATTAAGCAATGAAACAGTTGGCAAGGGAAATTTACTCTCATCACTACCAAAGCTGACTTCAGATCTAGAAAGAAATTAATTGAGAAAGCTTTTTTTAAAGGCAGTGTATAATAATTTGCCACATTTGTTGTAAAAGACAACCTTTGAGATTTCCTTGTAGCATAACAAATGATATATATCATAACCTAGTTAAGTATCTTTTGATATAAAATTAACTAAAGGTATTTTTAACATAGTTCCAAATGTCTACCGCTCTCCAAACATAGCCCTAGAAAGCAAGAGTTTAATAAGAAAAAAATTGACTGTTTGAAATAATACTTTTGGTGCAGGGAAAATGTGACATGATACATATGTAACATCCTGTAGCAGAAGATAGAAAAGTCCACTAATGTACAGTCAATTATGTAATGACAAAGTTACCTACATAGGGGCAAGTGATATATGTGCTTGGTTCAATCCATTGCTAAAATAAAGGCTTTCTGACATGTGGAATAGATATGTTTATATGTGAAGAGAAAAGGTATTTATTAATAATATAAATACAGAGAAGGAAATAATTATTACTGGAGAAAAGAATGATTCAAAATCATTTTAAATTTGTATGAGCTGGGTCATTCCCTTTGAGTCTTTCAAAGATTTTTTCCTTTGGCCTGTATTTCATTTTCATCTGTCATTACAATTTATAATTATAAAACGAGAACACTGCTTAGTGGTTAGCATAATGGGATATCATAATGAAATCATTAACAAAAAGAACTTGAGACCTTGAGATGAAAAGAAATGTAAAACACTATCTTTTAGCAATAAATGTCATAACTTAGATTGTGCTTACAGCAACTTAAAGTTTCTGTGTCAGGGGACACAAGAAAAGAATCTGTCATCTAATATTTCCAGATGCCAGATCCTCTGCTAGTTGCTGCAAATAAAAGACAAGGACAGATACAGCACCTTCTACAAACAGTGGAGGAAAGCGGGGAAATCGTATTACTGATTAGGAAAGATACAGGGGGCAAAGAGAGAATATAACTAGAGGGCTTAATGTAGCTCAAAAATAATGGGAGACATACTCAAGAAAATGGAAGTATGCAGGAGCAAACCAGGAAAAAGGGCAGGAGGAAGACATTCTAAGAGAAAACTCCAAGAGCAAGACCCTGAGCAAAGAGCTATCTTAAGAAATCAGAGGAAAAGGAGAGGCTGAGTGGAGGGGCATAAAGCCGCAGAGAGAGCCAAGCCAGATGGGGTTGCAGAGCTAAGCAGGACATAGATCATGCAAGTTTCTAAGACTACATTAAGAATTCTGTAGCTTATTCAATGAAAAACAAAAGAGAGAATTAAGGAAGTAGCATATGACTTTATGTGTTGCCTCAAGAGATGTTTGCCACCATACCATCAGGGCTTTGGCCAGAAGTCTGAATTCCAGTGACCAGGGAATAAGACAAATCCAGGCTCAATTCAATTACAAATTAAAATTCTAGAGCATCTTAATCTGAGAGATGAAATAGAGTAACAGGGATATTTACATATTTTACTAATATTCAAACTGGTTCTGTGATAACATATGGATCGCAGGCATGCTCACTTGAATCAAGAGCCAAGTCAGGTAAGAGGAATGTGGGAAATGATCTGCCAAGTTCTGGGACTGATGTTTGCAAAGGGTAGACCAGATTGGAAGCACCTTGGACTATGATGAGGTCCAGGGCTCCTAGGTGGTAGGAGACAAGGGCACACACTGAGGTAACTGGACATGGGTAGACAAAGCACTCTTCCAAAAATAGTTATTTCCTTTCACTTTCTGAAAGAAATAGCTGAATTTGTTTGTTTTGATAATATTCTGTGATTATTTACAAGATTGCAGGCAACTGCATTAGATTCCTATTGGTGCTGTACCAACTCACTGCAAACTTGTGACTTAACCCAACACAAATTCACAATCCTACATTTCTGGAGGTCAAAGTCTGCAATGGGGTCCTCTGGGCTAAATTGGGGACTACCTCGCCTCTGAAGGTCCTAGGAGAAAGTAATTCTACTTCTTTGTTCAGCTTCTAGAGCTTGCCCACATTCCTTGGCTCATGGTCCCTTTCTTACATCACTTTCATTTCTGCTTCCATCATCACATCTCTTTATTTGCCTTCTGCCTCCTCTTTTCACTTATGAAGACTCTTGAGTGGACACTGAGCCCACAATCTAATCATGATAACCTCATTTTGAGATCCTTGGCCACATCTGCAGAATCATCTTTGCCATACATATGGCATATGTATGACATATGTATAAGGCAATACATATAGTCACAGGTTCTGGGGATTAGGATATAAATGCCTTAGGGAGACTATTACTATCCCTACAACGATGACATAGCCAAATTTCTGGGAACAATGGAGACATTTTACTAAGCATTCAAACCCCCCTTCTCAGAAAATAAATGAAATAAAATGTCCTTCAGCAATAGCAGAAATTAAGAATATACATTAATTTACTTTCTTTTAAATAGATTAGAAAGGAACAGAATAAAGGACACAAACGTTCCACTCAGATTTCATAGATGAAGCATGAATTTTTTTTTAATTTTATTGTTTACATATACATGTGTTTACTAGGTTTCTATTTTTTGCCATCACAAAATTAAAAAGGCTTAAAATTTAATAATAATAACAATGTTTAAGATAAGGACTAGAAACAAAAACCTCATAAAGAATGAACGAACATAAATACATTTGGAAAATAAATCAGATGATTGCTGCATCAATATATTAAGCAAGAATAATACTAATAATAATGCAAAGAAAGTAACTTTCACATTGTCAAATAAGAGTATGTCTATTATAGAATGCTTTGACTCTGAGATTCAATATGGAGTCATCAGTTAACTTCTTATTATTTTTAAGTCTCAAAAAATAGATAATTAATATTTATAAATAAAAGATAATTTCAAAAACAGATCATGCCAAATCTTATAGACAATAGAAAAAGAAGAAATACTTCAAAATTATTCTACTTGATCTGGATACACCTGATATTAAAATCAGAGAAAATATATTATTATAAAGGGGAAATTACAAACATATTTCACTTATAAATGATGATATAATATCCCAAACAACATATTAACAAGTTGAATTAAAAATTAATGTTTAAGTAATGCACTTTGGTCAAAATTAAATCCAATTTATGTGAGAATTAGTCACTGTTTTCTTTCCTTTTCTTGTTCTTTTTTTTTTTTCTTTTCCTTTCCCTCACCCCCTACCTTCTTGTCTGTCTGGTCTCCCCTTCTTCCATGCCCCAAATTGTCATTGTCATTAATTTTCCTCATATCAAAATTGAATACATAGGATTCATACTTCTCCATTCCTGTGATGCTTCACTAAGAATAATGTGTTCCACCTCCATCCATATTAGTACAAATGCTGTAAAATACCCATTTTTTTATGGCTGAATAATTTTCCATAGTATACATATACCACAGCTTAACAACCCATCTATTCCTGGGTTGAAGGACATTTAGGTCATTTTCACATTTTAGCAATTGTAAATTGGGCTGCATAAACAGCCTAGTACAAGTGTCTTTATAATAAAAGGTTTTTTTTTTTTTCCTTCTAGATAGATGCCCAGTAATAGGATTGCATGATCAAATGGGAGGTCTAGCTTGAGTTCTTTGATGTTTCTCCGTACTTCCTTCCAAAAAGGTTGTATTAGTTTGCAGTCCCACCAACACTGTAAAAGTGTTCCTTTCTCTCCACATCTGTACCAGCATCTGCAGTTTTGAGATTTTGTGATATAGGCCATTCTTGCTGGGGTTAGATGATATCTCAGGGTGGTTTTAATTTGCATTTCTCTAATAATAAGGGATGATGAGCATTTTTTCATGTTTTCTAGCCATCCAACTGCCATCTTTAGAGAAGATTCTATTCATCTCTCTTCCCCATTGATGTATGGGATTGTTCATTTTTTTCTTGTAGATTAATTGAAGTTCTGTATAGATCCTGGTTATTAAGCTTTTATTTGATTCAAAATATGCAAAAATCCTTTCCCATTGGATAAGTTGTCAATTCGCTTTGGTTATTGTCTCCTTGGCTGTACAGAAGCTTTTCAGTTTAATTAAATCCCATTTGTTTACTAT
The DNA here is from genome assembly GCF_000181295.1 of Otolemur garnettii. Classification (NCBI taxonomy): domain Eukaryota; kingdom Metazoa; phylum Chordata; class Mammalia; order Primates; family Galagidae; genus Otolemur; species Otolemur garnettii. The sequence goes on along the minus strand of NW_003852440.1, from coordinate 11,269,897 downwards.
TGCTGTTGTTATTGCCATGGCAGTCTTTCTCATAAAGTCTTTCCCCAGGCCAGTATCTTCCAGTGTTTTTCCTGTTTTTTCTTTGAGGATTTTTATTGTTTCATGCCTTAAATTTAAGTCCATTATCCATCTTCAATCAATTTTTGTGAGTGGAGAAAGGTGTGGGTCCAGTTTCAGTCTTTTACATATGGGAATCCAATTCTCCCAGCACCATTTATTGAATAGGGAGTCTTTCCCCCAGTGGATGTTCTTGTTTGGTTTATCAAAGAATAGGTGGCTGTAAGTTGTTGGTTTCATTTCTTGGTTTTCTACCCGATTCCAAATGTCTGTGTCTCTATTTTTGTGCCAGTACCATGCTGTCTTTACCACAATGGCCTTGTAATACAACCTAAAATCTTCTATGGTGACACCCCCAGCTTTGTTTTTATTACTAAGTACTGCATTAGCCATATGGGTTTTTATCGGGTTCCGTACAAAATGCAAAATCATTTTTTTCAAGACTTGAAAGTAGGATGTTGGTATTTTAATAGGGATGGCAATGAATCAGTAAATTGCTCTGGGAAGTATAGACATTTTAACAATGTTGATTCTTCCCAGCCATGAGCATAGTATGTTCCTCCATTTGTTAATGTCCTCTGGTATTTCCTTCCTTAGGGTTTCATAATTTTCTTTCAAAGAGGTCCTTCACCTCTTTTGTTAGGTATGTTCCTAAGTATTTCATTTTCTTTGGGGCTATGGTGAAGGGAGTTGAGTCCTTAATTAACCTCTCATCTTGGCTGTTGTTGGCACATACAAAGAAAACTGACTTATAGACATTGATTTTATATCCTGAGACATTACTGTATTTTTTTGTGACTTCCAAGAGTCTTGTGGTTGAGTCTTTAGGGTTCTCTAAGTATAAGATCATATCATCAGCAAAAAGGGAGAGTTTGACCTCCTCTGTTTCCATTCAGATGCCCTGTCTTTTCTAATTGTGTTTGGGAAATTTTCATTTATAATATCCTCTAGAATGGCTTCCATTCCTCTGGTACATTCTTCTTCCCCTTCTGGGATACCTATAACTAATATGTTTGAATGCTTCATAAAGTTCCATAATTCTGTCAGTGAATGTTCTGCTTTTTCTCTCTTCTTTTCTCCCTCTTTAACTATCTGAGTTATTTTAAGAGCTTCCAGGTCTATGGTATCTCATAGAACTTCCAGCACTATGTTGAATAGTAATGGTGACAGAGGACAACCTTGTCTGTTTCTAGTTCTAAGAGGAAAAGCTTTCAGTTTTACTCCATTCAGTAAAATATTAACTATGGGTTTGTACTAGATAGCTTCAATCAGTTTAAGAAATGTGCCACCTGGGAGACAGAGGTAAGATGGTGGACTGAAGCCAGCTTTCCATAGAGGCTTCCATCCAGAAGGAGAGTAAAAAGACAGAAGTTTAGCAAGTATGCCCAAGGTTTGGAGCATAGCCAAAAGAGAATGTTGAAGAACGCAAATCAACCCTACTGAGGCAAGCAGCGACTACAAAGATACAAACAAAGGTACTGAATCCATCACCAAGCAGACAGGATTGCCCTCCCCCATGAGAAGGGCTCACAGTAAGCTTCATACAAACGTCCTCCCATTCTATCCCACAAGAGAGACCCTCTAAAAACTAGACCTCCTACCCATACTAGGGTGCCATGGCACTCTCCTGCCAGGCATAAAACTGTATAAAATTGTATATATTCTCTACCTCCAACTATGAACTCCCAGAACTCCCCTCAACTCTCACTCCAAGGTCTGGGGCACCTCAAGCAACAGGAAAAGGAAGAACACTCCAATCCCAACCCTAGCATAAGAAAAGAAATAACCAAAATTAAAGCAGAATTAAATGAAACTGAAAACAAAAGCATTATACAACAGATCAATAAAACAAAAAGTTGGTTTTTTGAAAAGGTCAATAAAATAGATAAACCTTTGGCCAACCTAACCAGGAAAAAAAAAAAAGTAAAATCTCTAATTTCATCAATCAGAAATGATAAAGATGAAATAACAACAGACACCTTTGAAATTCAAAAAATCTTTAATGAATATTACAAAAAACTTTATTCTCAGGAATATGAAAATCTGAAGGAAATCAAAGAATAGTTGGAAGCATGCCACCTCCCAAGACTTAGCCAGAATGAAGTGGAAATTTTGAACAGGCCTATATCAAGTTCTGAAATAGCATCAACTATACAAAATCTTCCATAAAAGAAAAGCCAGGGACCAGATGACTTCACATCAGAATTCTACCAAACCAAAGAGGAACTAGTACCTATATTATTTAACCTTTTCCAAAATATAGAACAAGAAGGAGTACTACTCAACACATTCTATGAAGCAAACATCACCTTGATCCCCAAACCAGGAAAAGACCCAACAAGAAAACAAAATTATAGACCAATATCAATAATGAATATTGATGTGAATATATTCAACAAAATCCTAAC
>NW_003852440.1:11265915-11266966 GCF_000181295.1 Otolemur garnettii | reverse complement strand
ATATATACCAACAATAGTTAAGCTGAAGAAACAGTCAAGGACTCTATTCCATTCACAGTAGTGCCAAAGAAGATGAAATATTTGGGAGTTTACCTAACAAAGGATGTGAAAGATCTCTATAAAGTGAACTATGAAACTCTAAGAAAAGAACTAGCTGAAAATGTTAACAAATGTAAAAACATACCATGCTCATGGCTAGGAAAAATCAACATTGTTAAAATGTCCATACTAACCAAAGCAATATATAATTTTAATGCAATCCCTATTAAAGTCCTACTGTCATACTTTAAAGATCTCAAAAAAATAATACTTCATTTTATATGGAATCAGAAAAAACCTTGAATAGCCAAGATGTTGCTCAGAAATAAAAACAAAGCAGGAGGAATCATGCTAGCAAACCTCAGCCTATGCTATAGATCAATAGTGATCAAAACAGCATGGTACTGGCACAAAAACAGAAAAGTAGATGCATGGAACAGAATAGAATACCAAGAGATAAACCCAGCTACTTACCATTATCTGATCTTTTATAAGCTAATTAAAAACATTTAGTGGGGGAAAGATTACCTATTTAACAAATGGTGTTGGATGAACTGGCTGGTGACCTGTAGAAGATTGAAAGTTTCACCATTAACTAAGATAGACTCTCACTGTATTAAAGACTTAAACTTAAGACATGAAACTATAAAGAAGAAAGAAACTATACTAAAAGAAAGTGTAGGGAAAAATAGTTGAAGAAATCAGCCTGGGTAAAAATTTTATAAGGAGGACACCCTGGGCAATTGAAGCAACATCAAATATACACTACTGGGACTTGATCAAACTAAAAAGCTTCTCCACAGCCAAGAACACAGTAAGTAAAGCAAGCAGACAGCCCTAAGATTGGAAGAAGATATTTGCAGGTTATGTCTCTGACAAAGGTTTAATAACCAGAATCCACAGAGAACTCAAGCATATTAGCAAGAAAAGAAGAAGTGATCTTGATCTCATCTCAGGGTGGGGAAGGGACTTGAAGAGAAACTTCTCTGAAGAAGACAGGTGCATGGCCTAC
>NW_003852440.1:11262844-11265823 GCF_000181295.1 Otolemur garnettii | reverse complement strand
CATTTGAAAAAATGCTCATCATCCTTAATCATCAGAGAAATGCAAATCAAAACTACTTTGAGATATCATCTAACTCCAGTAAGATTAGCCTATATCACAAAATCCCAAAACCAGAGATGCTGGCATGGATGTGGAGAAAAGGGGACACTTCTACACTGCTGGTGGAAATGCAAACAAATATGTCTCTTTTTGAGAGATGTTTGGAGAACACTTTCAGAACTAAAAATAGACCTTCCATTTGATCCTACAATTCCTCTACTAGGTATTTATCCTGAAGACCAAAAATCAATTACAGCAAATATATTTGTGCCAGAATGTTTATTGCAGCCCAATCCATAATTGCTAAATCATGGAAGAAGCCCAAGTGCCCATGGATCCACGAATGGATCAATAAATTGTGGTATATGTATACCATGGAATATTATGCAACCTTAAAGAAAGATGGAGAATTTACCTCCTTCATGTTTACATGGATGGAGCTGGGAACATATTCTTCTTGGTATCTCAAGAATGGAAGAAAAAGTATCCAATGTACTCAGCCCTACTATTAAACTAATTTATAGCCTTCATATGAAAACTATAGCCCAATTATAGCCCAAGAATATGGGGAAGGGGGAGAGGGAGGTGAGGGAAAGTAGGAAGATGGGTGGAGGGAGGGTGATGGGTGGGACCACACCTATGGTCCATCTTACAAGGGTACATATGAATCTTTCTAAATGTACAATATAAATGTCTTAACACAATAACTAAGAAAATGCCATGAAGGCTCTGTTAACCAGTTTGGTGAAAATATTTCAAATTGTATATGAAAACACCACACTGTACCCCATGATTGCATTGTACACAGCTATGATTTAATTAAAAAGAAAAAAGAAAGAAAGAAAGAAAGAAAAGAATTGTGCCACCTATGCCTGTAGTCCTCAGTGTTCTAATTAGAAAAGGATGCTGGATTTTATCAAATGCTTTTTCTACATCCACTGAGAGGATCATAGAGTCTTTGGTTTTTCTTCTGTTGATATGGTGAATAACGTTTATAGACTTGTGTATATTAAACCAGCCTTGCATCCCTGGGATCAAACCTATGTGATCATCTATTGGCTAAGAATTTGTTTAGAATTTTTCCATCTATATTCATTAGTGAAATAGATCTGAAAGTCTCCATTTTAGTTTGGTCTTTTCCTGGTTTGGGTTTCAGGGTGATGTTTGCTTCATAGAATGTGCTGGATAAGAATCCTTCCTCCTCAATTTTTTGGAATAATTTCTGCAGTATAGGAATAAGCTCTTCTTTGAAGGTTTGATAGAATTCTGGTGTGAAGCCATCCAGACCAGGGCATTTTTTTGGTTGAAAGATTTTTTTATTGTTTCCTTAATCTCAGTGCTTGAAATTGGCCTATTCAGGAGTTCTATGTCTTCCTGGCTAAGTCTAAGGAGAGGGTGGTTAGAATTGAGGTGACCAGGAGACTGATATCCCTCTGAAAGGAGTATGTCAGAATCATTAGTGATATTTGGGAAATTTTCATTTATAATATTATCTAGAATTGCTTCCATTCCCCTGAGGCATTCTTTTTCCCTCTCTGGGATACCTATATGTTTGAATGCTTCATAAAATCCCATAATTATGTCAGTGAACATTCTGCTTTTTCTCTCTTCTCTTCTGCCTCTTTAACTTCTGAGTTATCTCAAGAGCTTTATCCTCTACCTCTTTCTTATGCATGATCTAATCTGTTGTTGATACTTTCTATTGCATCCTTAAGTTCCGTAATTTACTGCTTGAGTTCCTTCAGCTCTGCTATATCCTTTCTATATTCTTCATATCGTTCATCTCTTATTTGATTCTGGTTTTGGATTTCCTTTTGGTTATTTTCACCTTTCTCAGCAATTTCCTTCATTTTTTTCATCATCTGTATTTTAAATTCCCCTTCTGTCATTTCTAACATTTCTTTATAGGAGGAATCCTCTGATGTAGCTACTTCACAATCCCTAGAAAATGTTACTGTGGACTGGTATTTCATGTTACTAGGATTTTTCTGCTGATTCTTCTTCATGAGTGCTTTCTTGTATCTGTTTTCTTACCCTAATTTTCCATTCGCTTTTTCTTGCTCTTTAAGTTACTGTCCCAGTGGCCTAAAGTTTTAATGAGTTCTTTTGGTACAGGACCAGAAGGATGAATAGCAAGAAGGGGAAAAAAGATTCTAAAAATAGAGAAAAAAGAGAAAGAAGAGGGGGTGAGTAAAAGGAAATATTGACAAAAAGAAGAAAAGCACCAAAAAAAACAGGAGTAATATAGGTGTATAGTAGTGTACTATGACCCAACCTTGAAGATCTCTAACCTCTAGGGGTGCTGGGTTGAGTGATTCCCCTGAGGTCAACAGCTCTTTGCCAGCTGGATCAGACAGAGTACCCCACCTCCACCAGGTAGAGAGGAAAGTAAAAATACTATAAATCAAACCAAAACAAATAAGCAAAAACCCTTTGGGGATAAAATTGGGGGTAAAGAAAACATAATAGGGGCAGAAACACTGGCAAAAATGAAATTCTAATTTTTAAAGAAGGCAAAAATGGAAGATTGTATTTAAACTAGAATAGTGAAAAAAAGAGGAAAAAAAGGAAAAAAAAAAAGAAAAATGCCAAGGAAAAATGTTGAAATTAAGAACCCCCCCTCACAAAAAAACCCACAAAACCAAAAAACCAAACAGTGTATATATCTTGCTGAGTATTGTCCGGGCAACAGATGGTCTTCTGAGGCATAAGATGTTAATCACAATGATACCAGATTTTTAACACTGGATTTTCAGGCTCTTCGTCTCAACGATTCGATGAATGAATCGACAGATCATAGAATGAACAATGAGGTTTTATTTACAGCTCAAAGAACCAAACCTTGCAGGGCAGGATACAAGTGTTACAACTCTTATGAAAACAATTCTTACAAAGAGCCAAGCCTCTTTGTAGAGCAGGATAGATGTGCTACAGCTCTTA
>NW_003852440.1:11249342-11262199 GCF_000181295.1 Otolemur garnettii | reverse complement strand
CAGCAAAGGGCCAAGCCTCTTTGTAGAGCAGGATCAGCCCTAGAAGTGCCACAGCTCTCGCTTCTTCTTCTGGACGGTCTGCGATGGTCTGCTGAAGTCTTGTTCTTCTGCTCTATCCTCCTCGAAGGTCTGAGATGTTCTGCCCCCAGGCTCTCTGCTCAGGGCCTAATATAGGTATAATAGCTTAGCTGTGATTGGTCTATAAAATGGACCAATCAGGAGAAGGATTGAAAATGGACCAATCAGGAATGGGCACCAGTTTTACCTTGATTGACAGGTCCTCCAGAGCAGCTCTACTGGAGCCTCTGGGGGAAGAAAGCTCCCCCGCTTGCCCCAACCTGACAGTTTCTTTGCCAGCTGCTGCCACTAAGATACAAGTGGCAGGTCCCCCAGGCCCTGCTCGGCTGAGCTGGCTGGGGTGCCACTTTTCCGGTATCAGCAATGTTGATACAGCTGTACAAGATGGAGACTGGAGGCCTCTGCTGATCTCTCAGATCCTACAGTCTTGGGAACGCAAAAGTCTCCTCAGCCCACTTAAAAGACACTCCAAACTATGAACCTTGGCCAAGAAGAACCTTTCCAAGGAAAGCACTTATCCCTGGGATCTCTCCTGGAGTGGATGCCTGCTTATCTAGTGCACCAAGTCCCATTTCCCTCTATGCCCCTGAGGGCCACGGCTGTTAATCTGTCACACTTGGATCTCCCCACTTTCCCAGCATCTCAGTCACTAGATTACTTGCTCAAGGTCTCCTGGCTGATCTCCCCACTGCAACATGCAGGGCAGCTCCCATTGTGCAGGCAGCCCACAAATGAAAAATATTAGCTCCTTTCAGGCTCAGTGGCTCAGACCAGGGCCCCAGCTAATTCCCAAAGTCATCTGCACACCAGCCCAAGATCTCCCAAGGCAGTTCAATTGAGTGCCCAAGTCCAAAAACAAAACAAAACAAAACAAACAAACAAACAAAAAAACAGCCCACAGGTAAGGCTTTTCTTGCTTACAGTCTCACTGTTGCTATGGTTGCAGCTCCAGGCAGCCTCCAACCCAACAAACGCACCTACCACTTGCCAGTTTTCCAGTGCTTCTGTCCTCCTCGTGGGGTCCAGAAGTCTCTTGCTGACTTCCTGTGTCACCAAAGGGAAGCTTCTGAGCAAAACCAACCAGCCAGAGATGCCTGAAATCTCTCCCCACTCTCACTGTGCCTGGCTGCACAGAAGCTGTTACTCGGCCACCATCTTAGCTCCCATGCATTTATTTTAAAATATTTTGAAGAGATCTAGACAGGACATTCTCAATACAATAGCCTAAGTTAGAAGAGCAGAATTGGCAGGAAAGGTTGTGCCTTGGGAAAAAAAGTTGCTGATCCACACAAAATCCTACTTGCTGCTGTAGATTACCATGTAGTCAGGTATGTTAAGCTGCCTAAGGGAACAGTCACACCAAATTGAAGGCTTCTCTCAAAACTGCAATCAACCTAATGCACTGAAATTCTTTGTATACCATTCATTCATTCATTCATTCATTGATCTACTCATTTAACAAAAAGTTAATTCCTGGAATACAGCAGTGACTAAAATAAATCTCCTTTCATAAAACTTATGTTCTAGGTGAAAGAGAAAGAAAATAGAAAACAAATAACTCACAATCTAGTACCAAGTAGCAGTAAGCTTTATAAAGGAACGGGAAATGATACAGAATAAGGTAAGAGGGATAGAGAGAAAAGAGTAAGAGATATTTGACCAGGTGCATTTAACCAGAAACCTAAAGGGAAGCAGGGGAGTTTTCCAAATGTATATTCCAGGAGCAAGTAGAGTGGAGAGCAACTACAAGAAGACCCTCATGGGCACTCCCAGTAAGCATGAGCAGCCAGTGTATCTGGGGAAGAGAAAGCAAGGACACATGCAGAAGGTGTCCTGGGGTCTGATCACATAGGTTAAGCCTCTACATTTTATTTTAAGGCTACTGGAATAGGGGATTTACATTTTATAAGGTAAGCAGCAGTTTTTCAGCTACCAAGGAGGCGGTAGAACAAGAAAGAGATAATAAATATAGTACTGTGTTATGAAGATGTTGTTACAGGGAGTAAGTAGGGCAGCTTTAATTAGAACTCCACTTGAATGCTGTAATATAGAAAGGGAAAGAAATAAAGTTGCCTTAGTCTATTTGTGCTGCTATAACAAAATACCATGAACTAAGTAATTTATAAACAATAAAAATTTATTTCTCATGATTCTGGAGGCTGGGAAGTCTAAGATCAAAGTGTTGGCCAGACTGGCATCTGATGGAGGGGGCTCTCTGCTTCCAAAACAGAAAGTACCTTGTTGCTGCATTCTCCAGAGTGGAGCAGCCCTGTGTCCTCACATGGCAAAAGGGATAAAAGAGCAAGGTATCTTGCCCTTCAGTCTTGACAGCTTTTATGAAGATGCTAATCCTATGCAGGTGGGCAGATCTCATATGATTTTATCACTGAAAGTGGTTCTCTACAGGGCCAAGAGGCTCTTCCCTGGGAGAGAGAGAGGTCAAGCCAAAATGTAGGCATTGTAACATCAGAGGCGGCCAGGCAAAGAAAGATGATGGGGGAAGAAAGCTTCTGGATGTCAAGATAAACAGACAAAACAGAGTAAAAAAGAAAATGCCCAGGGCCAACGACCCCTATCTGAAGGAACTATTGATCCTTATCTTCCTGTAGCACCTGAGTTAAAAAAAAAAAAAATGCTAATGGAAACTTATCCCAGTCAATAATCATTCTGAAAACAACAAAAAAGATACCAACAGTATTCAGATATACAGTAATGATACATTATCATCTCAATAGATTCAGAAAAAGCTGAATCAGATAAAAAGCTGTACATTCAGATAAAATCTAGCATGTACAAAAATTAATTCAAGATGGATAAAGATTTAATTGTAAAGCATGAAACTATAACAAATTTTAGAAGAAAGCACAGGAAAAATTCTTCTAGTCATTGGTGTAGGCAAAGAATTTATAACAAAGACCACAAAGGCAAATATAGCCACAATAGAAATAAATAAATGGGATTTAGTTAAACTTAAAAGATTCTGCTCAGCAAAGAAAATAATCAACAGGCTCACGCCTATTATCCTAGCATGCTGGGAGGCAGAGGTGGGTGGATTGCCTGAGCTCACCAGTTGGAGACCAGCCTGAGCCAGATTGAGACCTCATCTCTAAAAAAATAGCCAGGCATTGTGGCAGGTGCCTGTAGTCCCAGCTACTCAAGAGGCTGAGGCAAGAGAATTGGTTAAGCCCAAAAGTTTGAGGTTGCTGTGACAAACAGCACTCATCAGAGGGTGACAGTGTGAGACTCTGTCTCAAAATAATAATAGTAATAATAATAATAATCAACAGAGTGGGCTTGGTGTCTGTGGCTCAAGTGGCTAAGGCGCCAGCCACATATACCTAAGGTGGCGGGTTTGAATCCAGCCTGGGCCCACCAAAAACAACAATGACGGCTGCAACCAAAAAATAGCCAGGCGCTGTGGTCCCAGGTACTTGGGAGGCTGAGACAGGAGACTCACTTGAGCCCAGGAGTTGGAGGTTGCTGTGAGCTGTAATGCTAGGGCACTCTACCCAGGGGGATAGCTTGAGGCTCTGTCTCAAAAAAATAAAAACAAATAAATAAATAATCAACAGAGTGAAAAGAAAACCTACAGAATGGGAAATAATATTTGAAAACTAAATGTTCGACAAAGGACTAATGTTCAGAATCTACCAAAAACTCAAACAAATCAGCAAGGAAAAAACAAATAACTGCATCAAAAAGTGGGCAAAAATATGAACAGACAATTTTTAGAGATGATAAACAGGAGGTCAACAAACATTAAAAAATGCTCAACATCACTAGTCATCAGAGAAATACAAATTAAAACTACAGTAAGATACCACCTTACCCCACCAGAACAGTCATTATTAAAAATCCAATAACAATAGATGCTGATCAGGATGGTTACATACTTTTTGTATATATTTGTATATTATTAGTACAACCTCTACAGAAAACAGTATGGAGATGCGTCAAAGAAATAGGTATAGACCTATCATTTCATCCAGCAATCCTGCTGCTGGGTATCTACCCAAAGGAAATGAAGTCATTTTATCAAAAAAATACCTGCACTCAAATATTTATTGCAGCACAATTCACAATTGTAGAGATGTGGAATCAACTTTAGTGCCATCAATTCATGAGTGGATGAAGAAATGTAATACAAACACACACACACACATACATACATAAAAATAACATAGCATCACTACTCAGTCAAAAATAGGAATGAAAGAGAGTCATCTGCAGCAACTTGGAAGGAACTGGAAACCATTATTTTGAAGTATCTCAAAAATGGAGACCCAAACCCCATATGCTGTCACTAATGAGTGAGAGGTAAATGATGGGTGCACACAGGCACAGAGCAACATAAAGGACACAAGAGACCAGTGAAGGGAGAGGGTTAGAAGGGAGTTTCAGGTGAAAAATTACCTACTGGAAACAATGAACACTATTCTGGTGACAGGCACTCCAAGAGCCCTCACTTAGGCATTATACAAAGTATTCATGTCACAAAAAAAACACTTGTACCTCCTTAATATTTTGAAATAAAACAAACAAAAAGAATTAAGTGTGTACTTAATGCAGTGCCTTTGTGGTATTCTCCTGTACCTTTGAAAACATATGGATATCTATGCAATCTTTTTCTAGAAAAAATGTACAGAGAAATTCAACTTACATTTCAAATAAAAGACTATTTACAATCATATATAGACATTAACCATTGTAATATCCATAGAATAAAGCAATAGCCCCTTATATGAAGTGATCATGGCCACTGAATATTAAACCTTACTGAATACTGCCATACCTAAGAAAAAGATTTAAAATTTTATGACTAAATAGGAAAGAATAAAACAATGTCAAAAATGATGATTGAAAACAATTACAAAATATAAGCTCTATCAAGGAATTAATCACTAGAGAAATCAGAAATTCAGAAATTAGAAACAAGAATGTACAAAAACTTTTAAAAATATTTCTTCACCATGATTTTTAAACTCTCCTTTTAAAAAATGTGTTCTACGTTTGGCACAGTAGCGCAGTGGTTACGGCGTGGATCACATACAGTAAGGCTGGTAGGTTCAAACCTGGCCCAGGCCAGCTACACAACAATGACAACTACAACAAAACATAGCCAAGCTTTGTGGCGGGCACCTGTAATCCCAGATACTTGGGAGACTGAGACAAGAGAATAACTTAAGCCCAAGAGTTTGAGGTTGCCATGAGCTGTGATGCCACAGCACTCTACCTAGGGCAACATAGTGAGACTCTGTTTCAAAAATAAATAAATAAAGTGTTCTAAGAATATATCACAATATTAATGAGCATTATATCTCAGAATAATCATTATATAGGATCTGACAATTAAGTCCACAAACTTGCCACTGTGTGCTCACATTGGCAGCTCTGTATAAACAGCTTGGCAAGAGTTCATAACTGCGGTATATCAGTATCTCACGGTTATTTTGTGGCTACGTGCAGTGGTATCTTGCTGAGCAGCATTAATTATTGTTGTATGTTTTTGTGTGCAGTTGTGAAAATGTTGGATCTTGAATTAGAGCAATGAACAAACATTAAATTTCTTATTAAACTTGGCAAGAGTGTAAGTGAAATCAGGGACATGTTAGTCCAAGTTTATAGGACGTGGATGCCATGAAGAAAACAGTAGTGTACAAATGGATTAAACATTTTTCTGAGGAAAGAGAAAGTGTCACTGATGGCAAGAGGTCAGAGTGGCCAGTAACAAGCAGAACTGTTGAAGTCATTGCAAAAATTCATCAAATCATCAAATTGTTAGTCAAAATCATTGGCTGACTATGAGAAGCACAGCAGAACAAGTAACAAGTAAACATCAGTAGAGAAACAGGAAAATTTTAACTGTAAACTTTGGTATGTGAAAAGTGTGGGCAAAACTGGTCCAAAGGAGCTCACTGATAAACAAAAGCAAAGGAGACCTGAAGTTTGCCAAGACCGTTCAGAGATGCATGATGATGTTTTGAGCCTTGTTTTCACTGGCAATGAAATATGGTTGTTCCAATATCTGAAACAAAATACCAAAGTGCGCAATGGAAGTCAGCCAATTCTTCACAACCAAAAATGTTCTATCAGCCTAAATTAAGAGTCAAAATGATGTTGCTAATCGTTTATGATATTAGAGGGATTATTCATTATGAGTTTGTACCACTGGACAAACAGTTAAATTGAAAGTGCTGAAAAGAGTATGTGAGGAAGTTAAACAAAAATGACTTGAACTTTTTGCCAGCAACTCACAGCTGTTGCAGCATGACAATGCACCACCTCATATGGCACTATTTGTGTGAGAATCTTTAAGCCAGTAAACAAATAACTGTATTGGACCACGCTTAGTCCCCAGTGACTTTACCCGAAGATAAAAGGAATATCGAGAGGAAGAGATTTTGATGATATTCAGAACATCAAGGGCAATATGATGACAGGTCTCATGGTCATTCTAGGAAAAGAATTCCAAAACTTCTTTAAAGGGTGGACAAGGGGCTAACATCAGGGCAGAACTTCCAAGGGGAGCACTTTGAAGGTAACCATACTGATATTCAGCAATGAGGTATGTAGCATTTTTCATAGGATGAGTTTGTGAACTTAATTGTCAGACCCCATATTTTATTTGATTTATGCTTCTCATTTTGGTTTGTTCCTTTTTTATATAATAGATATTCAATACATGTAAATTTGAACAATACACGGAAGTTTCTTTTTGGGATGTAGAAAGATGGAAAGATGGCACTACATTCAAACAATAGCAACAAAAACAATGTCATAAAATCTGAAAAAAACTTTTCTTGAACATATGACAGAGCTTAGATCACAGGTTTGGGTATCGTTTGTTTGTCTCCACAAAAACTCATGTTCACAACTGATCCCCAGTGTGACATGACTGGGAGAGGGGCCTGGTGGGAGGTGCTCAATCATGGGGCTGATGCCTTGTGGTGGCCTTGATGCTTTTCAGCAGTAGTGAGTTTCTTTTTGGTGAGACTTAGTCTCCAAAAGGGAAGGCTCTTATAAACCCCAAAATCCCCTCAAGTTTTGTCCTCCCTATTTGTTTTCTTCCCCTCTTTGATCCTGTCTGCCATGTTGTAGGGCACATAAGAAGCCCTTCCCAGAGTCTCAGCAGGTGCTGACACAGCACTTCTTATACTTTCCAGCCTGGAGAACCATAAGCAAAATAAACCTCTCTTCTTTAGAAATTACCCAGCCTGGGGAACTCTGCTATAGTAACATTAAAACAAACTAGGACAGAGGGAACAAATTAATGTTTAATCTAAGGAAAGATGATCTCAGGAAAGAAAAGATATGAGCTCTGGTTTCCCTGGGCTGGATGCTGGTGAACTTTGGTAAAAATTAATCTGAAACTGATAATGAATTACAAGCCTGGGTGTGGGGCTACAAAAAGCATAAAAAACCTCGGTGCCTATGGCTCAAGCAGCTAAGGTGCCAGCCACATACAGCTGAGCTGGTGGGTTTGAATCCAGTCTGGGGCCCACCAAACAACAATTACAGCTGCAACCAAAAAATAGATGGGCACTGTAGTGGGCATCTGTAGTCCCAGCTACGCGGGAGGCAGGAGAATCGCTTGAGCCCAGGAGTTGGAGGTTGCTGTGAGCTGTGAGGCAATAGCACTCTACCCAGGGTGACAGCTTGAGGCTCTGTCTCAAAAAAAAAAAAAACCACCTCTGGAGACTGTAGACAAAGGGAAATTCAACTCCATCTGCAGGCTCTTCTCCACTCACACTGGGTGCTTTCTCACACTTCCAGACATAAAGACTAGCAAGAATCCTGAGGAAGTGTCCCTGCCAATGTAAATATGACAGAGGGGGGCGGTAGGCACACTTCAAATGGATCTTTATCCCTTCATGCTATGGGGAAAAAAAAAGTGTACTGCTTGGGCATCAAATTCTTTTGCTCTTTAGGCAAAAGCTACTGCATATGAGAAGGGATGGGAAGAAAGAGGAAAGAATATATGCAGCAATCAGACTTACTCCTGGGAGTAGGCAAGGTAACTGAGACTCCACCTGAGACACGGTGGAGAAATACGCAGCCAAAGGAAATTGTCCAAATGAAACACAAAGAAGAAAAGAGGATCAAAAGGGGATGCATTCATATATAGAGTGCTAACAAGTGTATAATTGCAATCCCAGAATGAAAACTGAAGAGAAAAATGCAAAAGAAATATTTGAATAAATAACAGCTGAAAACTTTGCAAAATATTTAACAAAGATCAAATTACTGATTCAAGCAGCTCAGAGACTAACTAGGATAGATACCAAACAGATACACAGTTGAGCACACAAATACACATACCAGCACGCATACATCCTGGCATAGGGTATTCAAACTGCTGAGAAAAAAAAGACGAAAAATATCTTGAAGGCAGCAAGAAAAGAAAAGACATTAGACATAAACAGAGAAGCAAAGATAAGAGCAACAGCAGACTTAGCATCAGAAAGTATGTTAGTGAGAAGAAAATGTAATAAAAAAGCTGTCCATCCAGAATTCTACACTTCTACAAAATATTTTCAAAAATGAAGGAGAGTTAAAAACTTATGCCCACACATATGTATGTAAAACATACACACACGTTTATACCAGCTTATATCATAACCAAAACCTGGAAGAAACCAAGATGTTCTTTAGTGATAGAAGGGATAAATAAACTATCATGCATCCACTCAATGGAAAATCTGTCAGCAACTATAACAGACCATGGAAAGATGCTGGGGAAGCTTAACTGCACATTGCCAAGTGCAAGAAATCAATCTGAAAAGACTTCACACTGTATGATTCCAACTATATGTCATTTTATAAAGCTTAAAACTATGGTGACAATAAAAGATCAGTGATGATCCAGAGTTAGGGGATTAGGAGGGATGAATAGGCATAGTACAAAGTTTTTAGAGCAGGGAAGCTACTCTGTGATACTATGATGTGGATACATGTCATTACACATGTCTCAAAACTCACAGAATGTATGATACCAAGAGGGAACCCTAACATGAATGTGGACATTGGTCAATAATAACATGTCAGTGTTGGATCACTGAGCACTACAATTATAACATACTGCTGTGAGATTTTAGCAGTGGTGAAGACTGTATGTGTGTAGGAAAGTGGCAATGATGGGGACCCTCTGTACCTTTCACAGTATTTTGCTGTAAACTTAAAACTCCTGTAAAAATAAGGTCTATAAACTTATGAAAACAAAACTGAGAATAATAGGGATTCCATTAAATCTGTAGATTGCTTTGGGTAGGATGGACATTTTAACAATATTGATTCTTCCCATCCATAAGCATATATATTTTTCTATTTGTTAACATCTTCAGCTATTTCTTTTCTCAGAATGATGATCAAAAATCATTTTACATTAAAGATATTTTCACCAGAATGTTTATTGCAGCCCAATTCATAATTTCCAAGTTATAGAAGCAGCTCATGTGCCCATCGACCCATGAATGGATTAACAAATTGTGATATATGTATACCACAGAATACTATGCAGCCTTCAAAAATATGGGGACTTCACATCTTTTATGTTTATCTGGATGGAGCTGGAACATATTCTTCTTAGTAATGTATCTCAAGAATGGAAGAAAAAGTATCCAATATATTCAATACTATTATGAAACCAATATATAATCACCTACACATTCATACGAATGATAAAACACAACTATAGTCCAGAAAGAAGGAGTGAAGGGGATGATGGGGGAGGACAGGAAGAGGGAAGGTATTTGGTGGGACCTCACCTAATGTGCACAATGCAATGGTACATTTTAAAACTATTAAGAGTAGAGTATAAATGTTTTACCACAACAAATAAGTGAGGTGATAGTTATGTTAATCAGTTTGATGTAAGCATTCCACATTTTACATCAAATCAGAATATTGTACCCCATAAATGCATTAATGTACACAGTTATGATTTACTTCAAAAAGGAGAATAAGGACATTCTAAGAAAAATCTGAGATAACTCATTTCCAACATACTGCATGTATTCATTTCTCAGGGCTGTCACAATAAAGTACCACAAACTCAGTGGCTTAAGACAAGAATTCATTCCCTCAAAGTTATGGAAGCTAAAAGTCTGACATCTCCCAGCTTTTGATGTTGCTGGCAACCTTTGCATTCTGAGCCTTACAGATGTACCATTCCCTTCTGTTGATGGCTTCACAAGACCTTCTCTCCTGCCTCTGTCTCTGTTTCTTTTCATCTTCTTTTAAGGGGAAAGGTTATATTGGATTAGAGTCACCCTAATTACCTCATCTTAATTTCATCTGCAAAGATGGCTTGTCCAAATAAGGTCACATTCACAGGTGCCAACAGATAGACTTAACCATTGTTTTTTGGGAACACAGTTCAACCCATAACACTAAAAATGTTAAAGCAAGTTCTCCAGACAGAAGAAATATGTTAGTAGATAAAAACAATTGATTCTACACAATTAAATGAAGATCTCTGGAAGTGCACTAAATTAAAGCAAATCTCTAAGTTTTTATCATTATACATCAAAAATGTGTAATGACATGTACACTTAAGTGAATGTTAACAGCGTAGTATACCGTTTAGAGATCCAGATTATCATATTATATTAAAAAGAAAGACTGAAATATGTTATCTACAAAAGAAACTCATTATACAGATAAAAACTTAGACTTAAAATGTAAAATTATGGAAAAGGCACGCTATGCAAACACTACTGAGCTATCTTAGTATCTTCAAAAGCAAATTTTATACCAAGGAATATTATGAGGGTAAATAGAAATATTACACACTGACAAAGTTGTCAGTTCTCCAAGAAGACATGCGAATCCTAATGTTTGTGCTGAACAATAGCATTTCAAAATACTTGAAGCAAAAAACTGATGAAACTGAAAAAATTCAGAAAAATAGATACAGACTTCAACATCTCTCAGTAATTAATAGAACAAATAGACGTAGATCAAAAATCAGTAACAATATATAAAATCAAAATAAAGCTTCAATAAACTAGATCTAACTGACTTTACAGAATATTCTAATTAACACTTTTTAACCAAGTGTGCATGGATCACTTCCCAAAATAGACTATATTCTCAGAGTATATAATTAAACTAAAAATTAATAAAAAATTTATATCTGAATCCCCACAAAATATTAGCTCATATTTAGAATGTCTGATTCTGAATCAAAAGTGTAGTTTATAATATATCAAACAATAAGCAGTATAATTAATCAAAGTATGTACCTAAACTATAAACACATTTTTTGCCATCATTTTTTTGTTTTTTCTTTGTTTGTTTGTTTGTTTTGGTGATGGATTGTCTCTCACCTTGGGTAGAGAGCTGTGTGTGTACCTCAATGCAATCTCAGATTTTTGGGCTCAAGCAATCCTCTTTTTTTTCAGAGTCTCACTATGTCACTCTCAGTAGAATGCCATGGTATCACAGCTCATAGCAACCTCAAACTCTTGGGCTTAAGCAATTAATTGTCTTGCTTCAGCTTCCCAAGTAGCTGGGACTACAGGCACCTGTCACAACACCCAGTTATTTCTTGTTGTCCTTGTTGTTTTAGAAGGCCCCAGGGCCAGGCTTGAACCTGCCAGCCTCAGTTATGTGGCCAGCGCCCTACTCTCTGAGCTACAGGAGCCGAGCCTCAAGCAATCCTCTTGCCTCAACCTCCTGAGTAACTGGAACTACAGGCAAGCACCACAAAATTAGCATTTTTTTCTATTTTTAGTAGAAATGGGTGTTGCTCTTGCTCAGGCTGGTTGTGAACTCCTGACCTCAAGGGATCCTGCTGCCTTGGCCTCCCAGAGTGCTGGGATTACAGGTGTGAGCCATCACATGTGGCCTCAGTTTTGCAATCTTAACCGTAATTTGTTTATGCCAACAGCCAAGAAGCCTGGAGAGTAAGTGGCCATGAAATCTCAAAAGAGATTTTCCTCAGCTTGTTTTCCACAGCTTGTTAAGAATTTAATATTTTTCCTTGGAAGAAGTGGTCCCAAGCCTAGGAGAAGTGGTAGTCAGCTGGCGCCAGGTCTGGTGGACAATGTGGATAACACAGTCTCCACGTCCAGCTCTACTGTCTTTGGAAATTAAACAGTTCACTTCTACATAACCATAATTCAAGAAAGAAATCAAAAGAGATATTTCAAAAGTATCTTAGGTGAATTAAAATCAGAAAACTAAATATCAAAACTATGGCATGCATATAAGTTTGTTTAGAAGAAAATATATGGAATTAGTAAAGAAAAGTCTTCACGCAAAGAGAATAAAGGAAATGGTAAAGAAAAGAGCAGAAGGTGATACTGTTGAGAACAGGGGAGTAATAAAGATTTTTATTTGAAATGATCAAATTTAAAATCTTCCGGCCACATTGACCAAGGGAAAAAGATAGAAGAGGCAGATTGCAAATCCCAGGAATAAAACGCAGCAGTACGGATCCTATTGTATATTATTATGGTATAATAATAATAAATGATATTTTGAAAAACAACTTAACAAGTTATGTTAAATGAACAAAGTTCTTAAAGATGTAAACTCTCTAAACTCACTCAATAAATTATTATATATAATTATTACACTTAATTTTATATACATAAAAATATATATAATTTTAAATTATATAAATTTAAATTATATGTATATAATACACTTAAATTTATATACATAAAAATATACATAAAATAAAATATATAAATATTTTTATGTACATAAAATTAGTTTTAAAAAATTAATTTATATACATAAAAATATACATAAAATAAAAAATTAATTTTATA
>NW_003852440.1:11235485-11249050 GCF_000181295.1 Otolemur garnettii | reverse complement strand
TATATGTATATAATTTTATATACATAAAAATAAAAGACTTAAAATAACTTATAACTTTAATTTTTATTTATACATAAATGTATTTGCAGTACAAATACTCTAACCAAAAAAAAAAAAAAAAAAAACACCAAGGTCAGATAGATTTATACTAAACATTTAGAAAAATAGAATTCTACTAAACAGTTAATTCTACTAAACACTTAAGGAACAAATAATAACAAATTTATATAAAATCTCCTCAAATATAAAAGAGAAAAGAACATTGCCGAATTTGTTTCATGATGTCAACATTGCCCTAATATCAAAATCAGACAAAAATATTGAAAGAAAGTATAAGCTAATATCCCTTATGAAAATAAATGCTAAAATCACCAATATAATTGCAGATAATTGAATCCAACAATATGTAACAAAATTAATCAATCATTTTTAATAGTGTTTATTCTAGGAATGCAAAGACAGTTTAACATTCAAAAATCAGCCAAATTGTCTAGGCACCGTGGCTCATGCCTGTAATCCCAGCACTCTGGGAGGCCCAAGCGGGTAAATTGCCTAAGCTCACCAGTTTGAGACCAGCCTGAGCAAGAGTGAGCCCTCTGTCTCTAAAAATAACTGGGTGTTGTGGCGGTGCCTATAGGTCCCAGTTACTTGGGAGGCTGAGGCAAGAGGATCACTTGAGCCTAAGAGTTTGAAGTTGCTATGAGCTATAATGCCATGACACTCTACTGAGGGACAAAATGAGACCCTGTCTTAAAAAAAAAAAAAAACACCCAAATTAATTTTACAAATTAACTACCTAAATGAAAAAACCACATAATCATCTCAACAGATGCAGAAAAACCTTAAAATAGTAATATCCATTTTTCATATAAAAGTTTTGGCAAACTAAGAAAAGAAACATCTGCATTTAGTAATAGACATCTATTTAAAAGCTTAAAGATAATAACATCATATTTAATAGAGAAAAATCAAATGTTTCTCCCATGACCAGAAACTAAGAAAGGCCTTTATAACTTCACTCAGAAGGGTCAGAACACCTAGTCAATGCAATGAGGTAAAACATAAAAATATAAGACATATAGTCTACAAAAATGAAATAAATTAAACTGTCACTATAGACATTATGGCTGTTTACACAGAAAATTCTAAAATATCTTACAAAGCAAATATAAAACTAATTTGTGAGCTTAGCAAGTCAAATATAAAAAATCAATCATATTTTTGTATGCTACCAACAAAAACTCAGAAATTGAAATTTGAAAATGCACCATTTGCAATGGCAAAGAAAACATAAAATATTTGGCTATGAGTCTGTATGCTAAAAAGTACAAAATCCTCATAAAATAATTCAAAGAAGATCTAAATAAATGAAAAGATGTATGTCATATTTATGGCCTAAAAACTCAATATTTTTAAAATATGAATTTACATGAAACTCTCCCCCACACTCAACACAATTTCAATTAAAAATCCAGCAGTATGTCTCAGCACCTGTAGCACAGTGGTAATGGCACCAGCCACAAACACCCAAGGTAGTGGGTTCGAACCCGGCCCAGCTAAACAACTGCAGCAAAAAATAGCCAGGTGTTTTGGCAGGCGCCTGTAGTCCCAGCTACTTGGGAATCTGAGGCAAGAGAATTACTTATACACAAGAGTTTGAGGTTGCTATGAACTGTGACGCCACAGCACTCTACTTAGGGCAATATAGTGAGACTCTGTCTCAAAAAATAAATAAATAAATAAAAACCAGCAGTATGTTTTTAGAAAATAGTAAACATTTAATTTTAAAGCTATAGGAAAATAAAAGGGCACACCTAGTCAAAAATATAATTAAATAAATAAAAACAAATTTGGAAAAATTACACTACTTGATTTCTAGACCTATTATAAAATTTCAGTACTCAAGAAAATGTGGAAATAGAGAATTAAGAATTATATAGGTCAATGGAACAGAAAAGAAAGGCCGGAAATATACCTGTATATGTAGACATATTCTCAAATATGTTGACAAAAACACCCAGAAAACTTAATAAAGAAAGGGTAGCTTTTCAACAAAAGGTGCTGGAATAATTATGTACTGAGATATAAGTACAAAGAAACAAATGAACACACAAGCCCATCTCTCACACCCTACACAGCAATCACCTCAAAATGAATCATAAAGTAAATTTCTAAAACTTTTAGAAAAAAGTATAAATGAAAGCATTTCATTTAATTAATTATTAAATTTAAATTATAACATATAATTTAAACATAACAAAAACAGAATAACAAAAATTATTCAATATTTGTAATCTTGAGTGAGGACAAGACTTCTTAGGTTCAACAATAAAATCAGAATCCATGAAAGAAATGCAAAATGATAAATTGGACATTATCAAAATTAAGAATTCCCTTTTTGAAGGACAGTTTTAGGAGAATAAAAAGACAGGCAAGCCACAGACAGAGGAAAATGTTTACAAATCACATACCTTATAAAGGTTTCATAATCATTAAATATGTAAAGACTCTTAAAATTCATAAATAAGAAAATAATTATTTTCAGACAATAAGCTAAGTCCATGAACATTCACTCACAGTATATATGAATAGCTAACAAGCATATGAAGAGTTACTCAGCGTCATTCACCATCAGGAGATGCAAATAACTATAAAGAGACACTACCATGCACTAATGCACTGGCTACAATTTTGAACAAACAATTCAAAGTGTTGACAGGATGCTGACTAAGGGACTCTCATACCCTGTGTCTAGTAATGAAAAACGGTAACTTTGTAAAACAGGACAGCAGTATCTTATAAAATTGAACATATATTTAATTAAAATTGAACATAATATAGTTACCACTTATAGATGTTTACATAAGTGAAATAAAAATGTGTCCACAAAAAAAAAATTAAAAAGGCATACAAATGATGATAGTGGTTTCATTCATGAAGTGGAAGGAATCCCCATGTTCTTCCATACAATGTATAAATACATCAGCACTCGTGCACAATCGCAATGCAATCAGCTCAGCACTAAGGCACAGTGAACTACTGCCACATGCAGCACAGAGGCTCAGAAGGCTGCATACCACATCATGTCACTTATATACCATTATTTCAAAAACAAAACTGTTGGGCAAAAGGTAGATTAGTAGGCCGAAGGGCTGGGAACAAGAAGGGTTAACCACAATGAGTGTATTAGTGTGATACAACTGCTCTGAATCCGGGTTGTTATGGTGGCTATATGACTGTATATGTTTGTCAAAATTCTCAGAACTGTACACTAAAAAAGAGAAAATTTACTTTATGCAAATATGTCGTAATTAAAAAAAATAAATGCTTAAAAAACAAATAATCTTAATAATATAAATCAGAGATGTTAACAAAAATGCATACAGAAGAGGTTTAAAATCATTTAATTTACTTTCCATAAAATTTAGTAAATATCTAGATATTCACCAACCTGAAAAATCAAAAGTTGAAACACAAAAAAAGAACATTTTTCAAAAAGTAAATGATAATAATTACAAGAAAAAAATGTGTGTCACATCAATGGTATATCAAGATACTGCAATATTTTCCACTATTTCAGTAATATCTGTACACACTAATTCTTGAGGGTATATAACAGCTCCTTATGTCTGCACAGGCACTCAGAAGTTTCAAGTGAAGAAAGCTTAAAATCCTTTGCATTGTAACTTTCTGAAGCACACGTTGCCTTATGGCTAGAGATTGGATAGGTGATAACAATTTCACCACAAAATGTTTACAGAACAAAATATGAGCCGCCCCGCAAGTGCGGACCACAGCTTTAACCGAGGCGCGTCCTTTCTCAGTACATCCCACTCTGACTCAAGGAACTTGTTTGTTTTGCTGTAACTAATATGTTACAAGCAGCAGCTTATTTATTGTTTAACAAAAACAAAGCAGACATGGCGAGTTGAAAGGTCGCAGAGACCAAGTATGCTGGGCGCTCAGTGGGGTGGGTGCCGGGTGGACCTCAACTAAGCTGCCACCACGCAGCAAACCCGGGAGCACAGAGAGGTCACTTACCTTTTGGGCTTCTATTTTCTGATTTAGGAAATGGAATTGGAAGAAGAAAAGAATGGAAATTCTCCATGCCTTCGTCTGACAATTACATCTGAGCATCTTATGTGTCAGGCACTGGGCTAAAAAACGTGGGCATAGGATTTTCTGAAGCTTTCCCCAGCTGTGGAAAAGACATACGATTAAACAATAATACCAATAGGTGGATAAATGCTCTAAAGCAGCTCAAAAGATTCCACGAGAGTTATAGAAAAGACAAACTTCGCCTGGCCTGAGCCTGGGCCTGGGGCGTGAGGGTGGGAGGAGGTGAATGAGCTCAGAGCAGGGAGGGGCGCCGGAGCCAGATGTTGCCTGATGTTTTCAAAAGTGGGCTGCAAGTGCTGGGGAAAGGCCATCAGCCTAGAGCTAAGGAACATCATGGGGAGACAGGTGGGCTGACGGGAGCTTCTAATCCTAACCTTAACCCCTAACCCTCCGACGGCTGCGGGACTGCGGATCAGATGCCCAGACGGCCTTTCCCTGAACCTGGAGACTCATGGCCCGCCTAACTCTCCCCTCTCTCCAGCCATGCGAAGCTTTTCTTTAGTAAAAGAATTTTCTCCCATCTAACTGGCTACAATCAGTATGATCCACATTACTCTCCATGGTGAGAACTATAAAAGTAGAATCTGAAATTTAGGACTAGGGCTCTGGGGGAACAGAAACACATTAAGTTAGAGAAAGCATTTCACTTTGAACGCTCGTATCTGACATTTAGACCTGAAAAGTCAATGGAAATGACAGAAAAACTAAAGCAATGTAAGAAATGAGAGCCTCATGGGGGATGATGTCATTATGATTTTTCCTATGTATTTCCCGTCTTCTCAAACTTTGACCTTCAGTCACAAGAAGACTTCCCAGAGCTGTTTAATACAATTTTCTATGGGTAAAAAGAACTTTACAGGAAATGCTGGTCTTTGGAACTGCTTGCCCCTGGACTGCTTTGAACAAAGTCTCAGCTTCATGGGATCAGGGCACAAGGACAAGGCATATTGCCCTACTAAGCAATTTGATGTGTTTGGTTCATTTCCCTACAGTTTCCCTCACAATCAGTGAAAGAACCAGGTCACCACTGTCTATCACTTCTAAGCAACCCCAACACTTGAGATTTTCATCTTTACAAGGAAGGAAAGATTTGCCACCTGCTAGATTAGATCTACCTAAAAAATGGAGTTTAGGAGAGAGGAGAAATCTAACCATGCACTTCACACTCCACTCTAAAAATGAGACGTCGGAGGCCCATAGATGCTGTGACTTTCTTAAGATATTACTTTTAGTGTTGTGGACGTGACACTTATTTGCTTCTGAAGTGGGGATGTTGGGTGAGTGGTCACCCCTTTAAATGTTGATATTTCAAATAACTCAGACCACATGAATCAAATCATCACAAGATATCCTTCCAGATATGCATAGTGCTGTCTGTACACAGCCCGGTCCCTCTAAGCACAAGAACAGGTCTGCTCTAGTTCATCCAAGATACAAGGCCAGCTGTGTTTCCATGAGATGTCTGCCTCAGACTTCACATCCACATGCTATTCTACAGAGCAACCTTGCCGCCTTCCCCAAAGTGGGCAGGCTTCAGCACAGATTTAACAGTGTAACTTCCAAGATTGGGTCATAAAAAACAATGCAGTCTTGCCAAAGAAGATATAAAAATTGCAAATAAACAAATGAGAAGATGCTTCACATGCTGTGTCATCAGGGAAAATAAAACAACAGTGAGATACTACACAGGACACATCTATTAGAACAGTGAAAACTCAAAATACTGGCAACACCCAGTACTGGCAGGAAGAGCTCTCGTTTGTTACTGGCAGGAGTGCAAAGTGGATTGCCACTTTGGAAGACAGTTTGACAGTTTCTTATGAAATTAAGTGTACTTTATCTGATGAGCCAGCAATTGCAAATGTGTGGGCACTCAGAGCCCACACATTTATAGCAGCTTTATTCATAATTGCCAAAATTTGAAAGAAACCAAGTCCTCTAATAGGTGAGCAGATAAATAAACTGTGATACATCCCAACAAGAGAACATTACTTAGCACTGAAAAGAAACCAATTCTCAATCCATGAAAAGACCTGGAGGAAGCATGAGCAAACACTGCTAAGTGAAAGGAGCCCATCTGTGCCATCGTGAGATGTGCTGATAACAAGTAGACCATCTGGAGAGAAATGCTGACAGGGAGGTGGAGAGACACACGGGAACTTTGTGTATTTCCTGTTCAATTTTGCTGTGAGCCTAAAACTACTCTAAAAGTTAAAGTTGTATCATTTCTTTTTTTGCAGTTTTTGGCCAGGGCTGAGTTTGAACGCCCCCACCTCTGGCATATGGGGCCAGCGCCCTACTCCTTTGAGCCGCTGGCGCTGCCCGTTGTATCATTTCTTTTAAAGCAATGCATCACTCACCTGGGCGTCTAGCACTGTTGGTGGGGCGCTGAGCCACGTGTAAGCAGCATGCACCATGAGAAGGCCGGCCCACAGGGAGGAGGCCCTAACTGGTGAGTCAGCCTAACTGGGAGACAGTGGATAATGAACACCCACTGTCCCATCTGCATGTGAGAACACCTCAAGCAAGTCCAGCTCAACTACAGGTTACCCTCTGCCATTGAGTATACCCACCAGGAATCCCAGAGCAAAGGCCACATGCCCCTGCCACTCCCTGGCTGAATTCCTACCACACGGTGTCTGAGACCGCAGTGAACAGTTGTCTGATGCCACTGCTCTCTGGGTGGCTTACTTTGCATCACTGGAAGTTGGTCCAGTGCCTGGATGGCCTTGGACAGGCAGATGGATGCTGCTTGTGGATGAGGCCTTCTGAATCCCCTCTCTGTGGGACTGTGTGGGCTCAGGACACCTGTGAAGGTCTGCCCAGGCTTTGGGCTGGGGTGGTCAACTTCTCAGGCCATAGACATCAAGAGAACAGAATTACAAAGTGTTTCATTCCACCATTGAGCTTCTTTCCAAGAAAACAGAGGCTTAATGTGGATATAGAGGGACATAAATGACTTCATCAAAGCCATCAGACATGAACAGAAACTGAGTTCAACTTTCTACCCCAAACAAATAACAAGACATAACATAAGCAGCAGCACTTTGCAGACACTGGACACAGGCACCCCAGTGCAGCAGTCCTCCAGTCATCCCACCTTGCCACTTGGAGAGAGATCGAACCATGACAACAACAGAGGCAAGTGGCAAGGGGAAGGTGTGACACTCTCTGCAAGTCCCTTTTGGTCTTCAGCTGAGTGTGATCCACATGTGTGCAAGGAAACACCACAAGCTGCAGAAAGAATCACCAAAAAGAAGCAGAAAGGGAAATCCCCCGAGCTCACCCAGTGACAAGAGCGATTTTCGTCCCCACTAGCCAGCATGGGCAAGGGGCACTGGATGGAGCATTCGGGAGGGTCTTGCTGAGAGTGGGCAATACTGATGGCCACACTGACCCCTCCATGGTTGTTAAACTAACTCTCAAAAGGCTCAAACTACTTCCAAGTTGCTTGGCAGCATCCCAGAGCTACATTCAAGAATATGTACAAGAATATAAAAATAAATAGCATCCAAGAAAATAAAATGAACAATGTCTGACATCAACTGAAATACCCAGACATGCAAAGAAGAGAAAAATGTAACCCACGCTGAGCAGGCAACTCAATCAATCAAAACAGACATACTGAGGCACAGGTCATAGAATTAGTAGCCAGAGACATTGAAAGAGTTACTATAAATATAATCCAAATGTTCGGGAACAGGAGAAACGCCTGAGCATTTGTTAACCAGAGATTCAGAAGATATTTATTAAAAGAAAAATAGTGAACGTCTAGAGATGTAAAATATGTGTGAGATGAAAAATATACTGGATAGGATTAACTGCAAGAAATAGAAACTATCCAAAATTAAATACACAGAAAAAAGACAAAAGAAGCAAATAAGTGAGTGTAAATACAAACTGGAAATGTCCGAGCAGGTAAGAAGAAGTGAGAGATGTTAAAAACTAATAAAGAGCAAGTAGAGGCCAATGAGATATGATATGACATTGGTTAGTTCAGGACAAATTGTGCTTAGTGGTGTCAGAAAGGGAAATCCCCTGAGCTCACCCAGTGACAAGAGCGATAGTATGGTTCTGACATTATCTAAAATGTGATGCATTTCTGTGGACTAGAAATAAGTGCTGTGCCTAGAAAGAGGGGTGAATTTCAGAAGATCACGGACTGTGAATGGAGCTACTATTTAAGATCATGAACTGCCATGTCCTGTTGACCATTTATATTTTATTATGTATTTTATTACACATTTAATCTTTTATTTTTGCAGTTTTTGGCTGGGCCTGGGCCTGAACCTGCCACCTCCAGCATATGGGGTGAGCGCCCCACTCCTTTGAGCCACAGGCAACACCCCATTTAATCATATTTTTGAACACTGGATAAAACACTTGTTCACAAAAGCATAAATGGTTTTTTTAATGTTTTATTTCGAAATAATTATAGATTCACAGGAAGGTATAGAGATGGTACAGAAAGGTTCTGTGTTGACTTTATCCCATTTCCCCAATGGATGCATGTTACATAACTACAGAGCAATATGAAAATCAGCAAACTGCCATCGGTGTTGTGCATATAGGTCCATGTCATGTAATCACTTGTGTAAATACATGAAAGCACCACCTCCAAAGATAGAGTTTTCCCATAACCACAAAGATATCCTTTGTGCTAACCCTTTATTCTCACATTCCACGTTCCCTTACCTCACCTCTAACCCCTGGCAACCACGTATTTGCTTTCTATGACCACAGTCTGTCATTTGCAGAGGGCTATGGAGCCCACAGAATGAGAATGTGACCTTTGGAGGTTGGCTTTCTCACTCAGCACGGCACCCTTGTGGCGCTCTTGAGATTGCCCCACTCTGCTGCACACATTATTGATTCATCCTTGTCATTCCTGAATACTCTTCATAGAATCATTGCATCACAACTTGTCTAACCACACACCTGTTGCAGAGCATCTTGGTTGTTTCCAGGTTTTGCCTATTACCAATAAAGCTGCTGTGAAAAATTGCAAACAGGTTTTTCTCTAAGCAGATATTTTTGTTTCTTTGGGATAAAAGCCCTGAATACAATAGCTGAAATCCCAACGATTTCCAAACTCCCTGCTCTCTTTCACACTTTCCCCAGCAATGGATTAGAGATTCTGTCTCCTGCATCCTCACCCTCCTCTGGTCCTGTCACTGTATTTTATTTTAGCTGTCCTGATAGGTGTGTGGTGCCATTTCAGGCTTAACATGTATTTCTCTGATTTGGTGTTGCACTTTTCATATGCTTATTTACTGTTCATTTACCTTCTCTGTAAAGTGTCTTTCTGTGTATTTTACCCATTTTCAAACTGGACTGTTTGTTTTTTACTGTTGAGTTTTGAAATTTATTCGTTATTCTGGATGAGTTCTTTCTAAGATGTGTGATTAGGAAATATTTTCTTCCAGTCTTTGGCTTGTCTTTACATCCTCTTAACAAGGTCTTTCACAGTGAGAAATGCTTAGTTATGATGAAGTCCAGTTTGTTGATTTTTCTTTTAATGGATTGTGCTTTTGATGTCATATCTAAGAACTTTTCACAAAGCCCCAGATCCCAGAAATTCTTCTTTTATGTTTTCTTCTAAAAGTTGTACAGTTTTACATTTAGTTATATCATCCACTTTGAGTTGAATTTTGTACAAAGTGTGAGGTTTAGTTCAAGGTTCTTTGTTTTATCTGTAGATATCTCATTGTTT
The DNA here is from genome assembly GCF_000181295.1 of Otolemur garnettii. Taxonomy (NCBI): domain Eukaryota; kingdom Metazoa; phylum Chordata; class Mammalia; order Primates; family Galagidae; genus Otolemur; species Otolemur garnettii. Next base: position 11,239,218 of record NW_003852440.1, on the reverse strand, counting down.
GTATAGAAATTATTGTGAAGATTTTCCATCCTCCATCAAGTTGTCTTTGCACCTTATCTAAAATCACTTGACTGTTTTTGTGTGGATCCATTTTGGCTTCTCTATTCTCTCCCATTTATCTATGTATCTATTTCTCTGTCAATATCACAATCTTGACTACCGTGGCTACATAACAAATTTTGAAATCAGGCAGAATGACTCTTCCCACTTTATTATTTTTCAAAATTGTTTTAGCCATTCTAGCTTCTTTGTCTTTCCATGCTAGTTTTAGAATAATCTTGTTTATTTCTCCAAATAAAAATCTTTCTGAGATTTTTCATTAAACTTGCATATCAATTTGTGGAGAATTGACATTCTGTTGTGTCTTCCAGTCCATGCACATGTATGTCTCTCATTGAGATTGTCTGAGATGTCTTAACAGACTTTGGTAATTTTCAGAATCCAAGTTCAGTACATATTTTATTAGATATACACCTAAATGTTTCATTTTTGAGTGATAGCAATGGGATTGTATATGTGATTCTGGTTCCCATGTGTTCCTTGATAGTACACATAAAACAACTTTTTGTGGTTGGTTTTTCCAATGTTCTGTGATCTTGTACAACTCATTATTTAGTTCTAGGAGGGGTTTTTGTTTTGATGGGTTCTTTTGCATTCTTTATGTAAACAATACATTCATCTGCATATGTGGATAGTTTTATTTCATCATTTTTGATCTATATGTCTTTATTTCTTTTGTTTCTTCATTGCATTGACTAGAATTTATAGTACTGCATTGAATAAATGCGGCAAGAGCAGACATTCCTGATTTGTTCCCAGTCTCAGGAGGAAAACATTTCGTCTTTTATTATCAAGTATAATTCTAGCTGGAGGGGTTTTGGAGATGCTACTTATCAAATTGAGTCAACTTGAGGTAGTTTCCTTTATTTCTACTTTTCTGTGAGTTTTTACTGTGAGTTGTTGGATTATATAAAATCACCAATTCATATGAACATGTGATTAGTCCTCTCTAGCCTCTAGATACAGTGGTTTGCATTGATTTTGGCCTATTGAAACAGCATTACCCATTCCTTCATGTTATGTAATTATTTTCGTATATCATGGAATTCTATTTGCTAATATTTTGTATCCATAGTTATTATTTTGCAAATAAGGGTTTTTACATCCATATGCATGAGGAATACTGGGCTCTACTTTTGTCCTTTTATACTGTCTTTTTATGATTTTTGATCAATATATTTCCTGAATTCAGGCATGTTTCTGCCTGTTTTATTTTAGGGAAGACTTTGTGTAGAATTAGTGGTGTTAATTCATCTCCAAATATTTGATTAAATCTCCATTAAACCATTCTGGGCCTTGAGAGTTTGGGAGGAATCTCTTAAATTATGAATTCAACTTCCTTAGTTGATATAAGGATAGTGCATTACCTATTTTGAATTATCTTTCTGGAAAAATTATGGTAGTTTGTGTTTTCTAAAAAAAAAAGGCCATTTCTTCTAAGTCTTCCAATTTATGTGCATAGAGCTGTTTTTAGTAAATCCTTATTATCCTTTTGATTTCTGTAACATAGACAGTGATATTTCTGTTTTATTTCTGTGATTAGTAATTTGTTTCACACTTTTCTTGTCAGTCTTACTGGAGGATTGCAGATTGTATTGACTCTTTCAAAGACCTGTTTTGCTTCTTTGATTTTCTCTATGTGTTCTGCCTTTGGTTTTATGGATTTCTCCTCTTATCTCTATTATTTTCTTTCTTCTGCTTCCTTTATTTTGCTCTTCTTTGTTCTTGTATCCTGAGGTGGAAGTTTAGATTATTGATTTGAGATTTTATCATTTTCTATTGTAAACTTTTACTTTCTTTAAAAAAGAACAGCTATTCACGGGCTTTTACTCTTATAAGTTTCACCCTCAGAACTGCTTTGCCTGCTTTGCCAAAATCACAGATTTTGATATGTTGTATTTGCATTTTCATTCAGTTCAATATTCTTTTTAATTTTGGTTAAGCCTCCCTCTTTGGCCCATGGATTACTTAGTAGTGTGTTGTTTAGTTTCTAAACATTTAGGGATTTTCCTATTATATTTATTTATTCATTCATTTTAAATCATTGCTGTGTACATTAATGCAATCATGGGGTACAATGTGCTGGTTTTATATACAATTTGACATATTTCCATCGAACTGGTTAACATAGCCTTCATGGCATTTTCTTAGTTATTGTGCTAAGACATTTATATTCTACACTTAGTAAATTTCACATGTACCCTTGTAAGATGCACCATAGGTGTGATCCCACAGATTACCCTCCCTCCACCAATCTTGTTCCCTCCCTTTCCCCTCCCCTTTCCCTTACTTCTTGAGTTATAGCTTTAAATTGGGTTAAAGCTATAAATTGGTTTAATACTAGGGCTAAGTACATTGGATACTTTTTCTTTCATTCTTGAGATACTTTGCTAAGAAGAATACACTCCACCTCCATCCACGTAAACATGTAAAAGGTAAATTCTCCATCTTTCTTTAAGGCTGCATAATATTCTATGGTGTACATATACCATAATTTATTAATCCATTCATGGGTCAATGGGCACTTGAGCTTCTTTCATGACTTAGCAATTATGAATTGGGCTGCAATAAATATTCTGGTGTGAATATCGTTGTTATAAAGTGATTTTTGACCTTCTGGACATATACCTAGTAGAGGAATTGTAGGATCACATGGCAGGTCTATTTTTAGATCCCTACATGATCTCCAAACATCTTTCCGAAAAGAACATATTAGTTTGCATTCACACCAGCAGTGAAGAAGTGTTCCCTTTTCTCCACATCCATGCCAATATCTATGGTTTGGGGATTCTGTGATGTGGGCTAACCTTACTGGAATTAGATGATATCTGAAAGTCGTTTTGATTTGCATTTCTCTGATGATTAAGGATGATGAGCATTTTTTCATATGTTTGTAGGCCATGTGCCTGTCTTCTTCAGAGAAGTTTCTCTTCAAGTCCCTTGCCCACCCTGAGATGGAATCACTTGTTCTTTTCTTGCTAATACATCTGAGTTCTCTGTTGATTCTGTTTATTAAAACTTTGTCAGAGACATAACCTGCAAATATCTTCTCCCATTATTATCTCAAAAAAATAATACTTCATTTTATATGGAATCAGAAAAAACCTCGAATAGCCAAGACATTACTAAGAAATACAAACAAAGAAGAAGGAATCATGCTACCAGACCTCAGACTATACTATAAATCAATAGTGATCAAAAAACCATGGTACCAGCACAAAAAAAAAAGAGGTAGATGTATGGAATAGAATAGAGAACTAAGAGATGAACCCAGCTACTTACTGTTATTTGATCTTTGACAAGGCCATTAAAAAAATTCAGTGGGGAAAAGATTCCCTATTTAACAAATGGTGCTGGTGACCTATAGAAGACTGAAACTAGACCCACACCTTTCACCATTAACTAAGATAGACTTTCACTGGATAAAAGATTTAAACTTAAGACATGAAACTATAAAAACATGGTGGAATCTCTTTGTAACAGAGTGGAAAAGACTGAAGAAAGGATCTCTGACATTGAAGACAAAGCCTTTAATCAAGCCCAAGAGCACAAGGATGAAAAGAAATGGAAAACAAGAATGAATCTTTCTCTTGGAGAGCTCTGGGATAATTCAAAGAAAACTAATATTCACCTTATAGGAATCCCTGAAAGCGATGAAGCTGCCTCACAAAAC
>NW_003852440.1:11216585-11232421 GCF_000181295.1 Otolemur garnettii | reverse complement strand
GACCTGTAGAAGACTGAAACTGGATCCACACCTTTCATCATTAACTAAGATAGATTCTCACTGGATTAAGGACTTAAACTTAAGACATGAAACCATAAAAATACTTGAAGAACGTGCAGAGAAAACACTTGAAGAAATCAGCCTGGGTGAATTTTTTATGAGACAGACCCCACGGGCAATTGAAGTAACATCAAAAATACACTATTGAGACCTGATCAAACTAAAGACCTTCTGCACAACCAAGAACACAGTAAGTAAAGCATGCCGACAGCCCTCAGTGTGGGAGAAAATATTTGCAGGTTATGTCTCTGACAAAGGTTTAATAACCTGAATCCATAGAGAACTCAAACGCATTAACAAAAAAACCCAAATGATCCCATCGCAAGGTGGGCAAAGGACTTGAGGAGAAATTTCACCAAAGAAGATAGGCATGTGGCCTATAGATATATGAAAAAATGCTCACCATCCTTAATCATTAGAGAAGTGCAAATCAAAACTACTCTGAGATATCACTTCACTCCAGCAAGATTAGCCCATATCACAAAATCCCCAAACCAGAGATGCTGGCGTGGATGTGGAGAAAAGGGAACACTTATTCACTGCTGGTAGGAATGCAAACTAATACATCTTTTGGAAAGACGCCTGGAGAACATGTAGAGAACTAAAAATTGACCTGCCATTCAATCCTACAATTCCATTATTAGGTATATACCCAGAAGATAAAAAAAATCACATTACAATAAAGATATTTGCATCAGAATGTTTATTGCAGCCCAATTCATAATTGCCAGGTCATGGAAGAAGCCCAAGTGTCCATCGATCCACGAATGGAAGGATAAACTGTGGTATATGTACACCATGGAATACTATGCAGCCATAAAGAAAGATGGAGACTTTACCTCTTTCATGTTTACATGGATGGAACTGGAAAATGTTCTTCTTATCAAAGTATCACAAGAATGGAAGAAAAAATATCCAATGTACACAGCCCTATTATGAAACTAATTTATACCTTTCAAATGAAAGCTACAACTTAATTCTAGCCTAAGAATACAGGGAGGGAGTGGGGAAGGGGAGGGGAGAAGGGTGGCGGGAGGGTGACTGGAAATATCACCTATATGTGTCTAACAAGGGTACAGGTGAACTTTTCTAGAACTAGAGTATAAATGTTTTAACACAATAACTAAGTAGATGACATAAAGTCTATATTAACCAACTTGATGAAAGTATTTCAAATTGTATATGAAAACACTACACTGTACCCCATGTTTGCATTAATGTATACAGCTATCATTTAATAAATAAATAAATAAATAAATAAATAAAAGACATGAAACTATAAAAATATTAGAAGAAAGTGCAGGGAAAACAATTAAAGAAATCAGCCTGGGTGAATATTTTATGAGGAGGACTCCCCGGGCAATTGAAGCAACACCAAAAATACATTACTGGGACCTGATAAAACTAAAAAGCTTCTGCACAGCCAAGAACACAGTATGTAAAACAAGCAGACAGCCCTCAGAATGAAAGAAAATATTTCCTATTATTTTTAAATTACATTTTCTAGTTTGACTTCCTTGTGGTCAGAGAACATACTCTGCTTTGTTTCAAATATTTTACCACACATTTGTTGAAGGTCTTCTCCAATGATCTAGGACATGGTTTACTTTGATACACATTCTGTGGGAACTTGAAAAGAATGTGTATTCTGCAATATTGAGTAGAATGTTCTATAAATGGAGATTAAAATTTGCTGGTTAATGATATTATTGAGTCCTATAGGTGACAAATGATTTTTGTATAATTGTTTCTTAGTTTCTAAAAACTAAGAAAATAAATTACCACATATAATAAATATGGGAGGAAAAATATAACCTTAAAACACAAAAATTTGTTCCAATGCAAAAAGAAAAACACTAATTTATCATGAGTAAGGGTAGAAAGCAGCATACCATAGAGAAATAAATACAAGGACCAATAGACATGTATCATCTTTAATCAGCACTGGTAGTTAAAAATGGAAGTTAAGAACAAGAAATACTACTTCTCAAATCACTAATATAATAAAGATAAAAAATATATTAATTCTAGTGATTTGTTGAAACTGAACCTTTCTTACTGAAGTGAAAATAAAAGCTGTGAAAAAATTTTAGAGGACAATTTAACTTTTTGTTTGTAATTTTTATATGGCAAACTTCCTGAGGAATGTATTTACTATGTTTCTTTGTTGAATAAGTAGGACTGACATAATCAAGTTTATTTATGAGTCATAATGCTATGTAAATAGACCTTGAGGCTAAGTTTAGTGGCTCACCCATGAAACCCTAGAACTATGGGAGGCCAGAGCAAGAGGATAACTTCAGACCAGAAGACCAGCCTGGGAAACACAACAAAACTATATCTCTACAAAAAATAAAATGATTTGGACGTGGTGGTATGCACCTGTAGTCCCAGTTACACAGGAGGCTGAGGTAGGAGGATCACTTAAGCCCTGGAGTTTGAGGTTGCTGTGAGCTGTGATGATACCACTACACTTCAGGGCAATAGAGTGAAAACCTGTCTCTAAATAATAAATAAATACCTTGAGGCATAGACACAAAAATTTTATCATCATAATATTAGTAATCTAGTGAGACGTCTGTTGATTTTGTTTCAGAGACACAGCTTTTTATTTCTTTAATCTTCTGTACAATTCTTCATTTAGTTCTGCTCTGACTTTATTTCTTTTCTTCTCTTGGGTTTGGGATTTTCTTGCTCTTCTTTTTCCAATTCCTTGAGATGAGTCATTAGATTGTTGATTTGTGATTTTTCTCTCTTTTTGTATGTAGGCATTCAAAGCTATGAATTTCCTTTGAGAATTACTTTCACTGAATCCCACAGCTTTTCAGTACATGTGTCCCCTTTGTCATTTAGTGTGAAGAATCTTTTGATTTCCATCTTCATTTCTTCCTTGACCCAATAATCATTCAGTAATAAGTTGTTTAATTTTCATGACTGTTTGTAAAACTGAGTGTATCTGTCAGAGTTGATTTCTAATTTTATTGCACTGAGACAATATGTAGTATAATTTCTATTTTTTAAGTTTATTGAGAAATGTTTTGTGGCCTAGAATGTGATCAATCTTAGAGAATGGTCCATGTGCTAATGAGGAGAACATATTTTCAGTGGTTTGGGGACAGAATGGTCCATAAAGATCTGTTGGAACAGAGAATCCAGATGTAAAACCATCTTTATATTGCCATCTGATCTTTCACAAAGCTGACCATAACATACGCTGGAGAAATGAATCTCTAATTAATAATTGGTGCTGGGAAAATTGGATAGCTACATGTAGAACACTGAGGCAGAATCCATACTTCTTACCACTTACAAAAATTAATACAGAATGAATAACATACTAAAACATAAGGCATGAAATTTTAAGAATTCTAGAAGAAAATGTTGAAAAAACTCTTATAGATAACAGTCTATGCAAAAGTTTTATGAAGACGGCACCAAAGGTGAACACAATAATAAAAATTAATAAATTGAATTTGATTAGATTAAAAAGCTTCTGCATAACCAAGGGAACAATCAATAGAGCAAATAGAGAACCTACAGAATGGGAGAAAATATTTCATATATGTATATAGGCTCTGGGTATTAGCCCTTTATCGGATGTGTGTGTGTATATGTGTGTGTGTGTGTATATATATATGACTTTTTGTCATATATGTGTGTGTATATATATACATATATATCAAATAAAGGGGTAATAACCAGAGTTATTTGTAGATAACTAATGAGCAAGAAAAAAAAATCTAACAACCGATAAAAAAGTAGGCAAAAGACATGCACAGAAGTTTTCAAAAAAAGATAGGCTAAAACCCAATTAACATAAAAAAATTCTCAGCCTCATCAGAGATATTCAAATTAAGACCAATAATAACTCCAGTGAGAATGGCTTTTAACAACAGATGCTGGTGTAGATGCAGAGAGAAAGGAACTCTTAGCACTCTGTTGCTGAGACTGCAAACTATCCAAAAAATGCTTAATGATTACTTTCTGTGACAATCTGGATGGAACTGGAGACCACTCTCTAAGTGAAGTATCACAAGAATGGAAAAACACACCGGACGTACTTACTATTTAATTGGAACTAACTGATCAACACTCGTGCACTCCCACAAACAGGTACAGTGCACACTATACCTGTTACTAGTGTACACTAGTAAATTTCACTGAAACTATACAAAAATATTTCATGTAACCATAACATTCATATCCTCTTAATATTCTGAAATTGAAAAATCCTAAAGTTTCCCTTACTGAATAATATAAAACAGTTGAGATAAAGTAATCAGATTCTGGTCTGAAATACAATATGCTAGTGAATATTAAAATTATGACATAACAAATTTTAAGAAGATTGGTTGGTGAGGGGCAGACGGTGGTCAGAGCAGTGATAGAGAGCACATTAAGAGAACTGAATTGTGGTAGATAGGGTAGCTAAGCAGGCTGAGCTCTAACCCTGACCCTTTCCTCTGGGCACAAGCGTCTGAGCAGAGCACAGTCCAGAAGGGCCATTAGCACCTTCACAGCGCTCAGTTACATTCATTCTGAGGCCAGACCCAAGAATGACAGAATGAGCGTGAGGATTATTGTATGCCCGATTTCTCATTGTGTCCCATTTTAAAGACTGAAAGATTATTTAATTCAACTTATAAGGATTGATTATTAGATTGTTTAACCCAAGTTTTTATTATTTGTTTACTGAGGATGCTATTTTCATTTTAGCATTACCTCTATGCAATAAGTTTATAAATGTACCTACTGTTATTTTTTTCCCCTTTTATAAGCTTCTGCTATCTGGTTGATAAGCTTATACGTCATTTGACTTTCATCTCTTACCTACTCAGTAAGCTCCTTCTATTTCCCCATTTCCCTGTTCTGTGAGCTTCTGTTTCTAAGTTGGTTATTAACTCCTTGCAGATCATATCACAGGTGTATATTATACTTCAGACTATCTTTATTTGTTTAGTCTTAGGTTTACAACTAAATATGTTTAATTTTCCCCGACTTTTTTTCTCACTCCAAATTTCTTCCATTAACTCTTGTTTGGATAAAGTTTGTTTTCTAGCATAATTCTCAGGAAGGGTTTCTGAATACAAGATTCCCAGAGTTCTTGTATGTTTAAATTTCTTTTCTATAGTTTGAAGAAACTGAAAGAAACACAAATGGATATGAAATTCTTAACTTGCATTATTTTCCTCAAGCTTCTTGGTTATATTGTTCCACTGCTGTTTACTATTGGGAATGGGGGTCTGGTAGGGTGACTGCCTGGTCTCTCAGTTCAAGAGTACCCTATCCTGCTGGGCTAGGTGCAGTTTTCTTGATGAAAGGAGGCTGATGCTGTTGTTGTTAACTTACTCTTTTTCTCCTGATTTTCAAAAATCTCCTGATTTTTGAAACTTGACCCACTAGGGCATACTGCCTCCTCCTTCTTTATCAGAAAACCTACAAATGTGTCTTCTCCTCTTTCTGGGTGATGTGCCTTCTCAATGATGCCACTTGCAAGCGTTTCAACTCCCCAGGGGCCGGTGCTCTGGATCACTGATTCTCATGTACATTTTTAATATTTTCCTTTCAGAGAGAGCCCCTCTCCTACCGTGGAAGAATGCTAGTTACTCCCGTCTGTGCTCACACCATGAGGATGTGACCTCATCCTCCTGTTTTGCACTCCAGATTCCCAGGTCTGGTGCAGGCTCGGGTGTTTATTTCCACAGGTCTGTCTTCTAGCTCTACACTAGCATGACTTGGAGTAATTTTATTCACCCTCCCTGCTGGTCTCTGTGACATTCTCCAAGAGTCAGGGAGTCTCTCTTTATTTTACAAAACCAGGCTTACTTCCTCCATGTAACGTAAAATGTACCTTAAAATGTCTGATATAGTAATTTCATGTCTATAAAGTAAAAATAAAGCCAATTTGGAATTCAAAATGAAAATTTATGTAAGGGATACTAATGAAAATTATAATTATAGGGGCAGTGCCTTTGGTTCAAAGGAGTAGGGCGCCAGCCCCATATGCTAGAGATGGTAGGTTCAAACCCAGCCTGGAGCAGACATTGCAAAAAGAAAAAGAAAGAAAGAAAGAGAGAGAAAAAGAAAGAAAATTAAAATTATAATATCAAACTTGAAAATAAACTCACCAAATAAAAGAAAATAATTTGTTATAGCTATAGTCTCAGACAGATTTTACCCTTTACAAATTATGTTTGGGAAGAGTAATTAATGATGTGGGAAAATATTTTTGTTAATTGGAAAATTAAGACATAAAGTTTTATACCCAATGTAACGTCACTTTTAGGGTTTATTCATGTATATACATAGAGGGATGCTGAGTGATTATGTTTGTTTATATGCTTCTATACATTTTAAAATTCTCTCAAAATTTGCTCAATGAGCATATATTCTTTCTATGCTTGTTTTTGCACTTAAAAATATATATGTAACATGTGACTTTTTTAGAAAACTTAAAAAATTCAGAAACATAACAACAACAAAAAATAAAGATACCACCAACAAAAAATGTTCTCTTATTCCAAAAAATAATCCCATTGGAATGAATAAAGGAACAAATCTTCTTCAAAACAGGAAGTAGAAATCTTTTAAAAATCAACTATTAAAGTTAACTGGGCTCATCTATTATCAAAAATTACAAAAATATACTGTGGAATAGAAAAAAATAAGTAAATTTTGAATAACTGAATTTATTAGCTCCATTTGTAGCTAAAATATTTGAAATTATAAACATGCATTTTTCCTCAATCTATCCACAATTATTCTTTGAAATCATATCTATGTGTGTGTTTATATCCATAAAGCTAAAGTCATAAATAAAAGCACCTTAGGAGTCTAAGATGCAGAAAAATAAGAACACTGAAAGGAAATTGGCCTGGCTAATACTTAAATATATTCTGTAGTTTCAATAATTTGAAGTGCTGTTGGCATAAATAAGCATAGATGGAAACAAAGGTAAATGAAAGAAGAAAAGAACAAATATGAAAATTTCCTAAGTATAAAAACAGTGAGGAAAACATGTACTTTGGAAGCAAATGGGCATTTATTAAGAAAAATTGAAACAAAGGCAGGTTATAGGGACTCTGGTTTTTGAGTAGCTACAGAAAGAAAGTATTTGCCTCTCCTTAGAAATTTCTACTTAAAAATAGAAAGAAAAGAAGAATAAAAAACAGAAATGCAAACTCTATTTTCAATGACATAAACTGTATCTTGAATTATCCCAATCTACCAAATTGATGAATATGCTTCCAGGGGCAGTAAAGGTCTAGTGTGAGAAGATTCGTGGGTCTGCAGTGAACACAGGTCAGAAGGGGTGACTAGGTCAGTGAGGTCTCATTCACATCTCCTGGAGTGGAGATGAGCCATTACCTGGGAGCCCCTCTGATCCATGTCATCACAGTGACTAAGAAAATCCCTAGCAGATGACAACAGAGTGACTTCTAATTTTCACCAATCCACCATCTGTGTTGGTGAGGCTGAGTGAGGCTTCTGTCATCTTCCCAGGCGAGTCACACCACTGCCAGCTGCCTCCAGGTGGGATGGAGGGGCAGAGGAACCTCTCCAAGGAAGACTGAAACATACAGGGCAACAGGAAGTCTCTGAGGGAGTGTCAGGCTTTCTCTGATAAGTGAAAATGTTCCCAGGCTTGTCTGGGTGTGGTGACTCAGATGTGTAATCCCAGAACTTTGAGAGGCCAAGGTGAGATGATCACTTGAGCCCAGGAGTTCAAGACCAGCTCGAGCAACATGGCAAGTAAAATCTAAAAAAAAAAAAAAAAAAAAAAATCATTTTAAATGAACCTGGCATTCTGCTGTGTCCTAGAGAGAGAATCACTTGAGCCCAGGAGTTCTAGGCTGTGGTGAGCTATGGTCACACCACTACATTCCAGCCATGTCTCTAAATGTCACATTTTACTCCCCTCTTGGGCAAATGGGCCTTCCCTGTGGGAGGGTTGCTGTCCTAGATTCCTTGTGCATTTTGTTATCACCCCCAGTGAGAGAGAGGAGGCTACTTTTCTTAAGTTAAAAGAAAATAAATGTTATAAACATATACTGTATACACAATTAAGACATTTTCTCCTAAATTTAATTATATTAAATTTTTTAAATAAAATTTTGAAATTTAAAAATTACAACACAAATCACTAAAATCTTAAAATTCATTAAAAGATGTCTTTAGAAGTACTTTATTTCTGAAACAGGATTATCTAGCCTTCTTTCTGTCGCTGTGGTAGCTGATGGCGGAACCCGCCTGCTGGAACTCACTTCTGAGCACTGTCCCCCCCGTGGGCAAGTCAGAGCATTAGGGTCAATGCTCCCCAGGACAGGCACCACTGAGTGTGATTCCAATGGGCATGATGGTCTGAACCATTTGGAGAGAAAAGAGGGAAAATGTTCTTCTGGAAGATGAGGCAAAATTAGTTTTACATAGTGTCTTTGTAGACCTGACTAGACAGGCAGTGAGTAAATATCATGAAACAGGTGTAATGTTGTCTTCCTAATATACTTCAAGAAAGATAAAGATTTTATGGCCAACTTGAAATAGTAAGGTGTAGGTCTTTAAAATATTCAGGAAACCAGAATAGTCAACGTGGAAGTCAGATCCACCAGACGCAGCGTCATCAGAGCCAGGTACGCACAGACCTTGTTTCCAGGCCTGGGCCTCTAGGTGGCCATAGGTCATCAGGGGGCAGGGCCTGCTTTGCAGAGTCAGAGAGGTGGTAAATGGTGTGAAAATCATGCACATCCTTGGTAGAAAGAAAACCTAGTCAAAAACAATGGACAAAGTTCCCGGAGTTTGTTGTTCCACAGGACTGGGTTCAGGACATGTGAGTGACACTTCAGTGATCTTTCCACCTTATAAGCTCTTTGTGCTAATACCTCACTCAGCTACCAAAACAGCCTTAAATATCTATCTCTGAAAACAGAATTGTATTTAAAAATATCAGTTGTGCCAAACTAATTTTTAATCATTTTTTCTACCTTTCCTTTTAAATACTGAGATCTCTATTGATTAAAAAAGCACTTATTTGAAGTTTAGGAACTCAAATAAGTGAATTAGTTTCATCTCCATTTCCTTTGAAAATTAAGTTTCAGTAAAATTAATTTATAAGTGACTAAAAAGGGAGAACTGCCAATTAATCATGAATGGGACAGCGTTCCCCTATAACTCAGGATCTGTGTTTTATATTTACAGAAAGATCTCTTTCAGAGAAGTTTTTATTATAAATCATAAATCTTATATGCAGAGGAAGGGAAATATAAGCAAAATGCATTGATTAAAGTAGCTCCAAATTTCTCTATCGTCAGATGTTGGTGCTCCTGAGCATGTTACTCCCACACAAGGCGGCTCAGGAAAGTTCTTCCAGTCACTGATGTTTTTCTAAAAGTATTGATGTTCCTACCTTCTTCTTACTCACAACAAATAAAAGCTGGGACTCACAGCCCTTCCACAAGTTTTGTTGACCAAACCTGACTATATTACCAAGAAGAAGAATGCAACCTGCGTGGGCTATCACTTGCTGCTCTGTGGCAAACAGGCATTGCAAGACACACCCAGATTGCAGAGATGTGAAAAATTGAAACCCTGTGTACTTACAAAGCTTCTTTCTCCCTCCTTTCCTTACATCTTCTCTTTCCTTCCTTCCCTCCCTCTTTTTTATTTGTTCTCCTTCTAACTCCCTCTCATTTTAACACTGCACAAAAACCAGCTTCATGAAAGTAATGCCGAAGTGATTGAAAATGGAAACAGGCCCTGACTTTTAAAATTTGCTTTGCATTTTGATGGAATGGTAGCTTTAAAAATTAAAAAATACAGAAAACACAGCAATCCTTCATTCCAGGGAATGAAAGCTGCACTTGGAAGTCTCTTAAAACATGTGTAAATTATATTATTTGGAATCTTTAGGGACTTATGAACTCATAAAAGGAGACACAAATGTTGTCCAAATAAGCCTGCCACCACATCTCAGATCCCTAGGTTTTATTTCCTCACTTTTTCAACTGTTGGAAGTAGTAATAGTGGAATGTATTATTGGACAAAACTTGAGAAATTGCTTATGCATACATATACAGTTTGACTTAATGAGACACTAGTGGATTATAAAATTTTAGCAATATAAGAAAACAGAAACTGGTTTTTTTGTTTGTTTGTTTTCATTTCTTTATTGCATAGCCCTCAGTTCTCTTTTATCTTTTGGCACCATAAAGTCTGTGTTCTGGTAGATTCTCTGCATACTCAAATGGAATGATGATACAAGAAATTATAAGAAAAGAACCTTAAATTTTGACTTAATTTTAGATTTGGTTTGTAATTTCAAAAAGATACATTGATATCCCGGTAATTGTATAACTTTAGAAATTATAAACTGTACAATGATTAAAGTGAGACTTCTAAGCTAACTTTTTAAAATTATAGTACACATATTTAAATTTGAATATCAGAAATTTAAAGTTCTTTAAAATCGATCCTATGCTTGTTATTTCACATGTGAATTATAAAAAAGCATATAAAATACAAAGTAAATTTCAACTGTTTTTAATTCATATGTGTATGTTTGTGTTGCATTTCAATAGCCAAATGCTCACTAGTTTACAAGGCCATGAGAGATGGCAATGGTTCCCTTGTTCTTTCCCGTAGTGATGTGGGGTATCCTTAATTAAATCTTCAGTGGATCTAGGCTCTGTGGTTATATTGATCCTCTTCTTTTAATAAAGAATTTTCCTGCAAATAAAATAATAAAAAAATTGATTTATATGTACACAAGATGTTCTCAATTAGTATTTTAAAATTCATTTATAAAAAGTAGTAACTAATGGACTAAGGGCACAAATAATCTGAAAATCTAATAAAATCTAGTAAACATGCTGCTAACATCTCCTAACACAGAAGAGATGTGCTTGATAAACTGGGCTTTTTTTTTTAAGTGACCAGATGTGAACTCAAGGAGAGAAATAATTACAAATTAAAAACAAAAAGTAGGGGATGGAATAATGGCAGACAATAAATCATAATTTTTTTTTTACTATGTAGTTTTTCTATGGCTCGCAGCATGGATTTGAAGTACTGTGCATGTGAGCATGGTGTGACCTAAACTCAGAGCCCAGGAACAGTGTAGACACAGCAGTTGCTTCGTCTCTTCCAAACTCAGTTTCTTTGTCTATAAAATAAGAATGTTAGTATGTATTTTTAAGAATTTTTGAGGTTTAGGAGAGTCAATGCAAATAAATTCACAGCGCTTGATGTCATTAAAAGTGGCAGCTCTCACTAACAGAGATAGTAGTAAAACTCAGGCTGCCAGTGAGAGGACACTTCCACTTCAGGACAGGTGTAAAGGGCAATTATCTGAGTTGGTGGAGCTCAGGAAATGACACTTCGAAATATGGGGCTTTGACCTGTAAACTGAAGAAGTAACCTCCCTGTAGCTCTGCCCTCCCTTCCTCTCCTGCCTCTCAGTCCTGGCTCTGTCAAAGCACAGCATGAGGCTGTTCTCTGAAGTTCCCTTAACTACTTGGAAACCAGACCCCTAAGGAGGAAAATCTTGCCTTTCTTTCCATGAAATTTCATTAACCAGAAAAGATTAAAACTTATATCACAGAGGAAGAGTCTCGGGGCAACGCCGCCATGTCTCCGGCCAGATCCTGGGCCTCGTCCGAGCTGGAAGGCTAGGTCTCGGCCCAGCCCACTCAACTGTCTGGACATGGGCCACTGTGCCAGCTTACTCAGGATAGGTCTCATTCAGGTCTCAGGTGTCTAAGCACCTTAGAAGTCACAGTCAATATTGGTAGGAGCAAGCCTCTCAGCAGGAGAGATGCCAACCTTAGTCTTAGTAGGGGAGAGCTGGTCAAGCATCTTCCTAGCAAGAAGCGGAGCCAAAGGAGGAGCGCCCCGGAGCCTCAACCAGCTTCTCCCGTGACTATTTATACAAGTGACACACACCATGTGTGGAGACTGCTATGCAATAATATATGTGTTCTTGTCTTGTGCTCTTGCATGCTGTCCTGCTCTTTAATGAGAGACCAATGATGTTAAATGATGTTAAATCACTTCCCCAATCCCTTATCACCAAGGTATTTCTCACAGGTGCCTCTTACAGAAGAGACAAAATTAAACACCACATTTGGAGCTCAGATGAATTCTGTCCCAAACCATTGTTAGGTATACAAAGAGAATCATTTATAAACTAATTTCTGTCTTCCTTGCTGATTTTGTTGATTTAATACCCCTAAAAATCATTTAGTACCCCTAGAAATTGCTGCATTTCCCCCATCTCCCTTTCCTCTGTGAGGAAGGGCATAAAAGCGTGTGGATGGCGGTGGGTACATCCTCACAGGCTGCCCCTGGCTTATGACATTAAATAAAGCTGTAGGCCTTTTTCTCAGTTCATTTTCTGTGAACCTTCATAGGGTAAAAGAGAAGCTTTCTTTTGGCCCCTGAGGGGTCTAACATGTTCTTGTCATTGAAAGAAGAATTCTTTTGGGGGGGCTTCAAGTTAAATCTTAGGGATCTGCTACAACAGAGTAGCTGGGACCAGGCTAACTCAAGATATCAAGGAATTTTTTTCCACAAAGATTTTTTACATTGAAAATGTTAAAATGTGGTCTTTAATCTTCTCTAAATATGACATCATACCACCACCAAATCTTGTACTGCATGATAGAGCAAGAACAGGAAGGTTGTGGCTGCACTCCTTTTTCTAATGTGGTCTATAACATTGAAGATTTATCATCATTTTAGACCACTCACACCTTACAACGTTCTATTCCTGAAAGTATTCTATTGAAATTGAAAATAGTGGACCAAAAATATCCAGATTCCTAAGTGAAGGACCATAATAATGCAAAATGTAAGGAGGTGCTAGGACCACAAAGGGAACATAAGGAGAGTCATTATGCAGATAGTCATTCAGAACTAGTCTTCTGGGAAAAGCACAGGACCCTTGGTTTGCTTTCCAAAGAGAGCACTCTTTTAAAAATCCTCTACCATTCAAATCAAGTCTTCATTTTATTTCACTTCATTTCTGAAATTTCTGCTGGAAGACAAACCACACACAAAAGTTCTTGGTATAGAATTATGAGTCTTCTGCTCCAATTAGTCAACTTTTGTTGCATTAACAAACTCAAAATCCTAGTCCTTTGAACAAACATTAGTTTCTTGCTCATGTTGTATGGAAGTGTAGCTCGTTCTCAGCAGTTGATGGCATTCCTTCCTACACCAGTGGCCAGGCAGACAGAGCCTCCCTTCCTAGGATACGTTGCTTTTCTCAAAGAAAGCAAAGACACAACAATGTTCAGCTGAACGCCGGCACAGCATTGAAAGACCTAGGCAGAGATGGCATGTGTCACTTGCATTCACATTGCTCTTTCTAACTTGTGTCATTACATGCCTGAACCCTACAAGGCTAAGTTAGGAAGTGAGAACCAGTATTTGTTACACAAACTAAAAGCACCAAAACCACACTGCAGCCCCATTGATAATACAGTATCTGTAAGATAGGAACAATCTAACCCACATAGCCAAAACTAGTGGGGAAAAAAAGCTGTGTCACAAAAAGTCAAAATAAGGAAATAACCAATTATCTAGAAAGATTTCATAGGAAGAAAACTTATGATTTTGGAAAACAATTATTTTACCTTCCAATCCTAATAATTCCCAAATAATATCAATTCAATCCTTAGAAAATCTTATAATTAAACCATTTCTCCCCCCACATTGTGGCTGCTCTCTGGCCTCAGGGGCATGAGTTCTCTTCCCGAGTCTGCTAAAATAATCTTATTGCTTCTCCTCCATCCTCTCTCCAAATTTGTATCCTATTGTTGCCCTGTTGGTTTTTCTTTTTAAAATATCTGAAAAAGCTACTTTCATACCCAAAATTCTTCAATATATCCATTGCTTACTGTATAAAATCCAAAGTCCTTTGCCATGACATCCTTCAGGCCTTGGCCCCTGGCACCCAACCCTACCTCACTTCCCTCCTTTGCTTCCACTCACATTTCCCCTTCCAGGGGTCCTGAGCCACCAGTAGTTCTTAACTATACCTCAGCCTCCTTGTTAATTTAAAAGGCACAAGAGCTACAAATCTGGAAAGTATCGAGGATTAAACATCATACTTACTACAACACTCACCAATATCATAACTCATCTGAGGAATCACTAAGAACAAGACATTCTCCTGGCAAGTTGAGAAATCTCTTGTGACTTGGAAGGCAAGCCACCAAGTAACTCAGTAATCTTGGAGGAGCAAAATTCAGTCTTATAGTAGTAAGGTTATTGTTAAACATTAAGCATTTTATGACAGTTCCTTAAAGGATTAATAGAGAAAAATTGCATTTAGTATATTGAGAATCATTTCCTTACCACCCTTGATGATCATTTCCTTGAGTATATACTCTGTTGGCACCTATGAGATCATTTCCCTGAGCACACAGCCCCTGCATGTATTTGCTTAGTAATAATCTGTGTCTCGCATGACATTTATGTGGTCACAACAGGAAAGAGCTCTACTTCTTACAAAGTGTTATAGCCTGCAAGGTGCCCATTCTGACAGGCTGGACAGCAGAGTCTCTAGCAAAGCCCAGAGTCAGACCCCTCAGTGGAGGGGGTAGAGAGAAAAACTGAATGGTCTGGCTGAATACACATCTTACTAGGTTACAGGAAGAGCTCTGAATGTTCTGACTCTTTCATGTTGAACTAACATACACATATGATCCGTGTTCAATTTGCAGAGAAGATTTAACATTTAAATGTATTACAATAGGCCCTAAATGTCTACAGGTTTTTTCAGAACACAAAGACTCCAGGTGTGCAGCTTTGATAAATATGGCCATGGCTAGTTCATGGTCTGAGGTCTCTTATCAGGAGAAGTTACTGAAACCCATCTCCTGTCCAAAGCTGTGGTTATGGATTATAGGGCAGGGGGTGAGGGCCAGCATCTGGCAGGTAAGCTGAAATTTGTTTTAATAGTGCTTATCTGAAGGCTAGTCCTTGTTTAGCTATTATTAAAAAAAGAAAAACCTTGAGGCAGTTAGAACAGTTTCTTTGCTAAGTGTACAGATGTGTGACTTAACCCTTGCCTGGCATGCCCTGAGGTCCTGTTTATAATTTTGTATCTTATTGTCACAGTCTGATCTGTTAGACTCATAATCTCTCTTTTCATATTAATGCTGATAAGTTGTTGTCCCCAAACCCCCACAGGGAGGGGGCATAATGAGGTAGACTGACCTCTCTCCTATCCTGACCAGGAACTCAGTTTTTGAGTTTCTCTGGGATCCCCTTGGCTGAGAGGGGTTCTACTGCATGCAGGGTTTGGGGTGGGGAGCTAGGATTTTATTTTTAACCCTGCACATGATCATCTACCCTCCTTGATTGGAATGAGCCACTGAAACTTTTTTTGTGGAAATTCTTTACTCATCACCCAAGTCTCCCCTCAGAGCCACCCGTGTGGAATTTGTCTGATTCTCTGAAACAAATGAGGTAATTCCTTTTCTGTGTTCTCACTGGCTTCTGTACACATCATTTCAGTACATTATCATATCAGACTATGAAGTCATGAGTCCTTATTTGAATACGGTGTTCACTGTCTCTCAGATTCCTGTACTCTTTTTTTTTTTTATTTTTATTGAATGGTAACTATGTACATTAATGCATTTCTGGGGTACAGTGTGGGGTTTTCACACACAATCTGAAACACTTCCATCAAACTGGTTAACATAGCCTTAATGTCATTTTCTTAGTTACTGTTTTAAAATGTTCACATTCTACTCTTAGAAAGATTCACT
>NW_003852440.1:11212218-11213277 GCF_000181295.1 Otolemur garnettii | reverse complement strand
ATAAATTGAGGTGCATTCTGGTTGGGTGCGTAGATATTGATAATTGAAATCTCATCATATTGAGTATTGCCCTTAACAAATATAAAGTGGCTATCTTAATCTTTGGTGACTTTTGTTGGTTTAAAACCTATTGTATCTGCGAATTATATTGCAACACCTGCTTTTGTCTGCTTTCCATTAGCCTGAAATATAGATGACCATCCCTTCACCCTGAGTCTATATTTGTCTTTTAAGGTAAGGTGAGATTCTTGTATATAACAGATGTCTGGTCTGAGTTTCTGTATCCAATCAGCCAATCTGTGCCTCTTTAGAGGGCAATTTAAGCCATTCACATTGATAGAAATTATTGATAAGCCTGGTAAATTTTGGGGCATCAAGTTGTTCAAAAGTCCAGTAGATGTTTTTAATCCTTTGCCATTGTGGAAGTTGGAATTTGATCAGAAGTTTCTGGGTGGGTTTACTTTTATGGTGGAGGATTGCACTGGTCATTATGGAGGATAGGTTTGATAATTTCCTGCGGAGCTGGTTTAGTTATAGCAAGTTTCTTCAACATGTGAATGTCATTAAAGTATTTAATTTCTCCGTCATAGATGAAACTCAGTTTAGCTGGATACCAGATCCTGGGTTGAAAGTTATTTTGTTTTAGGAGATTAAAAGTCGATGACCATCCTCTTCTAGCCTGAAAGGTTTCAGCTGAGAGATCAACAGTCATCCTAATACTCTTCTCCTTGTAGGTTATGGTTTTTTTATGTCTAATTGCTTTCGGAATTTTCTCTTTCATTTTAACTTTGGTGAAGTTAATTATGATGTGTCTGGGGGATGTCTTGTTCAGGTTTAGTCGTGCTGGGGTTCTGAAACTATATGCTATCTGAATTTCAGAATCTCTTGGCATGTCTGGAAAATTCTTTCATAATTTCATGAAGAAGAGCCTGAGTGTTTTGTGAAGCAACTTCATCACCTTCAGGGATTCCTATTAGGCGAATATTAGTTTTCTTCAAATTATCCAAGAGTTCTCTGAGAGTGAGATCTGTGTTTGCTCTCCATTTCTTTTGGTCTTTG
>NW_003852440.1:11200927-11211744 GCF_000181295.1 Otolemur garnettii | reverse complement strand
AGAGAGACAGGCAGAGTGTGTCTGTTGTCTTCTCCCAGTTCTTGGGTGCTGGGGCAACCAGGCTGCAGTGGAATGGCAGCAGCTGCACAGGAGTGTGCGTGGCCGGATTAGACCTCGTTCAGCCTGCCAGGGCAACCAGGGGCAGGAGACCAGTAGCATCCAGATCGGTCCTAATTTGGCCCCTCTGGGGCAACTGGTGGAACAAGGGAACTGTAGTGGCTAGATCAGTCCTAGTTCATCACCCTGGAGCAGCCAGGGAGTTGGGGAATGGCAGTGGTAGTGCAGGGTATGCAAGCGACCAGATCAGTCCTAGTTCAGCCCTGCCAGCATAGCTGGGGGGGGAGCAGAGAACTCCTTCACTGTCACCCGTTGGACCCATGCAGCACTTGCAAGCCAATCTGTGCCCTCCCAGTGCAGGAACCTGGAGCAGGGAACTCCTCCACCTCCATCTGTGGGACGTACGTGGCTCTAGCAAACAGTTCTGTTCCTGCCCAGAGTGGTAGACACCTCTACCACCACCTGCAGGGTATGCATGGCTCTAGCAAGTAGTTCTAGGTCCACCAGCTTGGGAGCCTGGAGGGAGGAACTCCTCCCCTGGCCCCCGTGGGGTGCGTGTCTCTAGCAAGCTGTTTAGCGTCTACCTGGAATGGAGGACTTCTCCGCCACTGCCCACAGGACGCCCATGGCACTAGCAAACAGTTCTGGGCCTGCTCAGAGCTGGAGCCTGGGGCAGGGATCTCCTCTGCCCCCTGTTGGGTGTGTGACTCTAGCAAGCAGTTTTTGGCCTGCCCCACTCTGTGAGGGCAAAGGGACCCACCCAGCAAATGGGTTAGTCTGGGAAAGTTAATACCTCCTTCCCCACCTTGCACCCCGTCACTCATAATCCCCCAGGTCTGTGACCCTATTCACTCCAGTAGGCCACTGCTCCCCGTGTTTATGACTGGCAAAATCAGCCAGAAAATTGAGTTCAGCAGAGGGGCCTTGCGTTTTAAATTAGGCTTCTGTTTAGCTAGATTTCTCTGTAAATCAGAGGTTGCATTCAGCTCTGGGCAGCAGACAGATAGCATTTTACACTCAGGTGTAAATTCTAGCCTCTGCCTGCCCACTGCCTTTGTCTCAGGAGTATTAGCCCCTGAGGGGTGGAGCTTTACTTAAGAAAGTTATATGCATTTTGCCTGTGGCTGCTGTCCAGAACCTCTATTTGCCCAGAGAGATGGGGCTGGAATGGCATCAGTCTGCAGCTCAGGATGCCACTGTTGCTGTATTGGCATCCCCTAAGCCAATTCTCCTCTCCTCACCCCTATACCACAGTCAACACAGAACAGCACCAGCCCTTTCCCCCTGCACTTCTCTCAAGGAGATGCCCAACAATCTGGATTCCATAGGTAACAAAACTCCAGACCTCGGAGTGGGTGGGTGGAGACTCCTCGGAGTTCAATGTTGCAGGTGGGAAATATATACAGTTTTATACAGTTTTACAGTTTTATGCCTGGCCAGAGGGTGACATGGCATGTCAGCAGGGGTAGGAGGTCCAGTTTTTAGGGGGTCTGTCCTATGGGATAGAGTGGGGGGAAGTTTGAACTCTGCTTGCTTGTTTGCATGGAGTAAACTGCGAGCCCTTGTTGTCGGGGAGGGGACTCCCATCCACTTGGTGGTAGATTTTGTACCTTTTGGTTGTATTTTTGGGGTCGCAGCTTGCCTCAGGAAGGTTGAAGTGCGCTCTTCAATCCTCTCATTTGGCTCTGCTCCAAACCATCAGCCAACTTGCTAAACTTCTGTCCCTCAAGCCTTCTTCTGTATGGGAGCTTCTGCAAAAAGCTGTCTGCAGTTCGCCATCTTGGCTCTGCCCCCTATTCCTGTACTCTTTCACTGTGCTTTTTTAATTACATAGTCATATATTTTTCCATAGCCTTTTATCAGTCTAATCACACTCTAAATATTATCATTACATTCTCCCACATCTTTCTCTGACAAAATTCATCTGAATTTACTTTTGAAAGAAAAAATAGTCCCACTTGTTTTCAATCAAAATCATTATTTGTGTTGCAATTAATAACTGCTTTTTGCAAAGGAATTGGCATTTCTAATTAAATTCTCAAGCAATATTTAATGTATCTATATGTGATTTAACTGCTCTATGTTAGTCCCAGGAGTGTGGGGCAGCATAATAAAACAGAGAGAGAGAAATTATAGCTAGTACTAAGATGAACTTAAAGTACACAGAAAAAAGTTATCTCTGGTGGCTGAGATGTAATCAAGAGTATATATATGTTTACTTATTATAGCCCAGTGACATTATAATAACTTCATAAAGCACATGAAATTTTTAACCAAATCAAAGAATTTTATCTTCCATAAACTTTAGAAGAAACACTTTAAAATTAAAATGTGTCTGTGTGACTAAAATTTTTTCAGAAAATAATACTACACATTAAGGTAAGAAATTTAATAATTACTAAGTAATATACTATGATTGCAAAAACTATTGTCTCAGTCTGTCTACACAGCTATCATGCAATGCAGAGACCAAGTGATTTATTAATATAATCAACAGGAATGCATTTCCCCAGAGTTCTGAAGGCAAGAAGTAAAGATGAAGATGGAGGTGCCAGGCAAGTCCAGTCCTCACACAGCAGGAGGGACAGAAAGGGTGAAGGTGGAAGAAGTGTTGGCAGAGGAAGGAAGAGATGGAATGGGGAAAACCCACTCCCTCAGACCCTTCTATAAAAGTCCTAATTTCCCTTGGAAGGCTCTCCCTTGTGAGTTGCCAGTAAGCATCTCCTAAAGGCCCCACCCCTCACTACTATCACATTGGCAACTAAGTTTCAACTTGTGAATTTAGGGAGGAAAACATGTTCAAACCACAGCAATGGTCCCTATGAAGTACTTCTCTTCCTTTGCTGAATGTGATGACAGAGCTCCTGGGCTCTGAGCTGCCCTCCCCTCCCCTCTGGCCATCTCCTTTCCTGAGCTATGTGAGAATCCCGCAAAGGATTTGGTTGAGCACTGAATAGGACAGCTCCTCTGATGGCACCATTAGCATGTCTCACTTTGCTCCCAGTTTCTACCACCTTGTTGGTGAAAAATATAAGCACACCTCTCCACACAGAGACCAAGGAAAGGTACCTTCTGGAGATGTCTGACAATTCTTGGCCACATGATTCCACATATTTTGTTAATCTCCCACTGTTAATGATTTTCCTCTTTTCATTTTCTACTCTCAAAATTAATTTTATCAGCATCTCCAAGTTGACAAGATTCCCAGGCACTTGCTCATGCTAAACAAAGTCATATGAGACTGATTGACAAAACCAATTTGTAATTTAAATTTCAAATGTTAATTATTAGACAGATTAGATATTTGTGTCAGTTCAACCAGTACATACTCTCCCCAAAGTAAAGTAAATTTTTATGAGGTTGTATAATAAACATAACTTCAACAGGGGGAGTCAAATTATATGATTAAAATTTAATATTATTAGTCTCCAATAGCTTTGTGCACCTCTTTAAACAGAAATCTTATTGCAAGGCTGAGTGAATGCCTTAACTAACCTGGTAGGCCCCTTTTCCTCTTGGATGGTTCTGTATGGCCACAGTGGATTTTCATACCCCATAATTCTTCATTTGTCAGTATTTCATGGCTTAATGACTTCCATTTCTATTAACATGTCCTTTCTTCAGATAAGTCATTATTTTATCTAAAGAATGACTTGACCTAACAGACATGTTCTCCTGACGTTCTGTATGTAATATTCATAAACTTTTAAATTCAATTTGCATTGCTGATCCTACTTCCAAGCACAGTGCCTACAGGTAAGAATGAACAACTTACCTCCTCCTGTAGCCTTAGCCTGTCAGTCTCCAGATCACTGAGGCTACAAGAAAAAGCTCATCTTTTTTAGTTGACACTATTGTCAAGCATGTGAAGGTGGCTCAGCTCATTCTCGTGAGCCAGTCCAAACATCTCTTAGCATCTTAAACTCTTCTCTGATTGCAAGGTTCCAGCCCCTAGACCATCATCGAATGCTTTCCAATTTACCAGCCTCCTTCCTAGAGAATACGCTTCAGAGTGAGCACTGTGATCCGAGAGTGAAGGAAAGAGGAGAGAAGCAGCACTGCCTTCTCTCACTCCACATTCACACATTCATTCAGACAGTTGGGCTGGTCACACGCTGGCACTGTGGGCAGACACATAATACGGCACATGCTTGCAGCATCAGAGTAGGACTCGGTTTCTTGTCTTTTCCCCTTGAAGGAGCTTGTTCCAGGGTCTCATTCCAGGGGAGGAGGTGAGAAGGGCCTCTCAGAGGAGGTGATGTTTGAGTTGTTTATTGAAAAGTAACAAAGAACTTGCGCGTTAGAGGAAGGCGTTAGGCCTAGGAAATCACCTGCAAGCACTCCAGGGTGTGACTGGGAAGAAGGGACCACAGACCAAAGGCAGGGAGGTGGGTAAATCCACGCTCATATCTTGGTAAGCAACTTGGTGCTTATAGTTGAAAGCAATAGAGAGAACTTACTGGAATTAATTTTTTAAAAGAGGAGTATCATGTCACACTGGTAGATGAACTACCAACTAAATAAGTGAAATGTGCATGTGTGCAGAGGAGAACATGAAAAGCCCCTTGGGGCAGGTGTGGAGACACATTTCTAAGGAAACCCCATGCCCAGGCAGGGTCATGGTGAGTTGATGGTGAAATATGCTGAGCTCAGAGATGGAGTCATCCTGCAGGGTAAATCAGAGGAAGCTTCACAATAATTCTGCGCTTGTGCCTGGAGCGACTGCAAGGTCTGAGAGGTCTGAGTGGAGACAGGGAATTCAGGAGGAAGCGTGACGGGAAAGGAGTGAAACTACGGAGTTGAATGCAAAAGAAATGATAAGCCATTCTGAAAAAATCAGGTAGATTTTAAAAGACAATTTTAAAGGAAATTTTAAGAATTTCTTATATAAAAGATATTTCTGGTTGTAAAATGGGGTGAGTATGTAGTGAGAGAAATCAGGTGACTTATGGAAGCACAAGACTAAGTTCAGATCTCACACACAGCATATAAAGGCTTTCAATACACAAATTTAATTTCTACTTCTAGAAATTAAGAGCCCTTTTATAAATGTTTAAGTTTGAATATTTTTATGTAGGTTCTGCTTTAGGTAAGTTTCCTCTCAATCATGACTCATTTGGGGAAAAATAATATGTGAACATATTAATAATGAAAAGCCCTGTAGGGGATCTTATTCTTCATTTAGAGAAACTGAATTAATGAGATTTTAACTTGTTTGATAAGCATTCTTGAGTGTCCTGGTTTCAGTGACCTCTCCTTTAATAAGTGTCGCTTCATTTAGACTCTCCGCTCAGTTTTCTGTAATTTCAATTATTAAGCTCTATGAAAGGATAAAGTTTTATCTTGTTATTTCAAACTCAGGTTATACATGGAGATTGTTAATAAGGTTTCTTCAGGAGAATGATCCTTTCATCTTTTGTTCTCAAATAATAGTGTAAACAAAACAGTTGATTATTTTAATCTCCTTTGTAATCCTGACATTAAGGGAGGGAAGTCTGCCTCTGGGGAAGGGAAAGGGGCAAAGCTGAAACAGAAGGTGCAGGGGAGGGGCGGCCCTGTGGAAGGTGGAGAAGGGGTAGGACAGTGCCCTGAACCTGGGAGCAACCCTCGGCTGAAACCTCGGTGTGCGCCTGCACCCTCCTCCAGCTGCAACCTCACACGTGTGCCCCACACTCCCCTCTAGCCGCACCCAGGGACCTCTTCCCTGGGGTGCAGCATGAGCGGGACGTGGACTAGGACCGGATGAGCAGGGAAGCCCATTACTGGCACATACCGAGACATGAACTAGTAGGGGTGAAAAAGGCAAAACCCAGGATCCAAGAAGCAGTTCCCGGGCCAGGCTAACGCTGGGCGAAACCATCTGGGGACAAGGACAGTTATCCCGCCATCTGAGCCAGACTCTCATCTTCCCATTGCAGGAATAACTCATTCCACCTGAATGCTAGTCCACCGAGGAAGTTCTTTCTTTTCCTTGGGTATGTGTCCTCTGGGTCTTTCCAGGGCCTTCCCAAAGCTGAGAGGAGGCCACCACCTTCCTCCTCTATTTGCCGCCCTTCCCTCCTTACCTGAAAGCTGCAGTTGAAGCCTCTCTTTTTTCTTCTGTCAAATTTCTTCCTAGTTTTGTTTCTTCAGCTGCAAACAGAGAGTCTCAGCAGCCCTAGGGTACCGTGCACGTGGGCTTGACCTGCCTCTGTGGACAGCTGTGCTTAGCAGAGATGTCCTGTCTGTGGGGCATTAGGTGATAATTTCTGGAGAAGGGGGCATTCAACGCCCACCCTGCGCGTCCCTCCCTGTCAGCACCCAACTCCACCAATGTGAACTACTTGGAAACTACAGCCAGCAGGTGGCTGCCCTGCACCCAGGCCCAGAGCACCGTACAGAGTCTACGCACAAGCCTTTAGTCAAGGTGGGGCCTGCCCTCCTCCACTTCTGCTCTCCTGAGTCCTTCTAAGCCAGGATGACTACTGGCTGTCCATGGCCACAGCCCTCAGTGGTGGGTCTCACAGTATGGTCCTCCATCCTTCAATGTCCACATCACCTGGGAATTTGGGCAAGTTCTCAGACACCACCCACACTAACTAGATCTGACACCTGGTCGGTGGGGCCCAGCAATCTGAGTTTAACTAGCCCTGCAGGTGATTCTGATGCTGCAATTCTCAAAGTCTTGGGAGTATGTTGGAAATGGAAAAGTAGGAACCCATGCACACCTACCAAATCAGAATGTCTAGGAATGACCTCCAGGAGAGTGAGCTGTTACCACTCCAGGTAACACTGGAGTGAGTTATAAACAATCCAGGTAACCTGTTGCCTCCAGGTACTGCTTGTGCCCATTGAGGTATAAGAGTGACCACTGGGCTGATGGTGGCAACTATCTTCACAGTCCCGCCTTACCCTCTAGTTTACCTGGTGCAGACCAATACAAGCAGGTAGCATTTCCACTGAGGACTGCAATTCTGTTTGTGGCTACCTGCCTTCATATATATAAAATGAGTGAGCCTATTGTTCTGTCTGGAAGGCCAGATGACAAGACTTGAACATTTTTGGGTCCTGGCTGTGTAGTTAGTCCAGTCACATCCAAGGCTGACACTCTGTGCTGTTATGTAAGAGAAAAGTATCTTACTGAAAACTTTCACAGTATTTTGTATCACCAATCTAGGCAGAATAGTTTTGCTTATGTTTTGATTAGAGTTCTTTGCCAGAATGACTTCGGTGTAAATAGTCCTCAGAATGCCTTCTGGTTGCAATTGAGCTGGATCCCATTTTTCCCTCTGATAACACTTTACTGAATTTCCCTTTGCAAAGTCCCTCTAACAGCACATTTTCTGAATCCTGCTGTCTTTTCTGTTATTGCCTAGCCAAAAGTTTGGCAAAGGAGTTTGAGATGTTCTCTATATTGTCAGCAGGGCTCAGGCTGTTGATCAGACCTAGAAGCCCTGGGTAACTCCACCTTTGCCTTTCCCTGCTGAGTCTCTGAGCCACAACTTTAAATATTTCAGCAACCCTTCCAACCATGTCTCAAAACTCTTCTTCTGAGGCAATCTCTGGATTCCATTTGTGAGTGTATGGGAAAGAGCTCAGTGTCCACAGAGGAAAAGGACTTTGACCAGTCCAGGCTTATGTCTCTTGACGCCCATTTCTCTTTGCAGAAACAAGTTCATTATTTTTAAAGTATCAGTTGAATCTGGCTTATACACCAATATCCAACTTCCATCTTGTCACCACAATATTCTAGTATTTGTTGCCTAATCCAAAAAACCTTAGATGCAATAAAATCTGGTTCATTAAGCACTAAACATGTTTGAATTTTTTTCTATAACACCAAATACCTTCTAAGCACTAGTTAACTCCCTTGCAGCAAATCTCATCCTGTTTTTGGACAATTTATATGATAAAAATAAGTCCTGTCTAAAATCTTCCTGCTTTTCAGGACTTGACACAGAGAGATGCACATGGAATTAAACCTTTGGCTGACATGTGTGGGAGTGAAAAGAAAAATAGTCTCTGTCTCAAAAATGAGATTTAAGTATTTTCAATCAATAGGACATGTGATTTTGCTGATCTGTGAGTCCTCTCTCTGGAAATTAAATAATCATTATCACTCATATTTTCAAGTTTAATAGTTTTAATTGGACTACACAATAAGGGAACAATTTAAAACATAACCAAGGGAAAATATGGATATTTAGTGAAATATAGATTTTATAAACATGTACTGCCTTATACACTTTTATGACTGAGATTTACTCTTTAAGGGAAATAAAGAGAGAAGTGTTATTTATTGCTCAATATACACAGTTCTAAGCATTTTTGCTATTCTGATTTTAATCATTTACTATTTCTTGGAAAATGCTAATTTCTCCTTTGTAGATGATATATTATGATTATATTTATCTAAATATAGATGGAAGTTCCCAAGAAGCCATAAGTAAGGATACT
Source organism: Otolemur garnettii (assembly GCF_000181295.1). Lineage (NCBI taxonomy): Eukaryota > Metazoa > Chordata > Mammalia > Primates > Galagidae > Otolemur > Otolemur garnettii. Next base: position 11,203,251 of record NW_003852440.1, on the reverse strand, counting down.
TCAGGGCTCCTCAGCAGAGCATTGTTAAGCAGCATGTTTCTTTGGGGTAAATTACATAAATGTTTACAACAAAAACCTTCTTGTATATGAGAGGAACAAAAATATACTTTTTGATTTACTGTACAACACAGTAACCCCAAAACAGTTTGGAAATAAAACTCAGGATAAGACAAATTTAGCACTATATCTCACATGTTGTAAATATTCAATGAATGCTTTAATAAATCTATGAAATCAATAAAAATGTTTAATCAACAATTCCCTTCTTTTGAACTTAATACGGGAGGTGCTTCAGCAACATTATAATACTGATTTAGTTTGACATTTTCCCACCTTTGTTTGAGACTTGTTTTCTGATTCACTGGTCATTAATCTAATTATCAGTCCTGGTGAATTAGGTTTACCTGTAATCAAAACATAGCCTCTTCATAATGAAGATTGAAGTTATATCAGATTATAATAAAATGTGCACATGGGGCACAAATCTCCCCACACCCTGAGGGAGAGTTACTGGATCCTTAGTGAGCTGGAAATCCAGGGAGGAAGATCATGAACACAATACATGTATGGGTAAAATTATGCTTTCATGAAAGGGAGTATTTTATTTTTACCAACCTCCCTTTTATTTTTTAATATGGGTAGTAATTATTGATTCATTAACACCAAACATTTTTACTTTTGTTAAAAAAAGTATTTTTTGTGTTTTAGTATTATGAAAAATTGAATAAATTTAGGGGCAATTTAAAAAATTACTACTAGAGGATATATTGAAAAGTATAATAATAGGCATAAGGGAAATGAAAAATAAATCACTTCCATTACTAACATACCCTTAATCCTGGGCATAAAAGGGAAAAACATCACCTAGAGGAATAATTTGGCCCAGTGTAAGAAGCCTCATTAAAAATTAATTTACTTTATCTCAATTTCATAATTTCAAAATATCTTCATTGAATTGAGTATAAATGTCATACATAACTAACACAGAAATAAAGCTATGTTAAAATACATATATGCATGTGTCTTAACACAGATACTTTTCTATAGTGACAAAGAACATACTGAATTAAGGTGATTATTTCTGTTTCTGTTCCACACTATTAAATAGGGTTTCATCACCTGTGAATAAAGTTCAGACCCTTCTAGATCACACAGATCATGCTGCAACCGTTCTAATGGGAACTCGTCTATGTGAGGCAACAGACAAAGCATCGCTGTCTGATCCTTCGTTTCTTACGCTCCTCCAGTACCAGTGAAATGCCTTTATTACGAAACATTAAGAAGTAGACTTTTCTATTATCATGCTGAAATCTTATAGAAACAGAAGAATTGCAGCTGTAGAAAGTCTGTGTTCAGACCACCACCTCACAGTGACTAGTCACTGTGCCCTGTGATATCCTGAAGCTTGACTGCCGGGGCTGGTTGTCACAATGTGATCAGGCCAAGCAACCTTGATCAGCTCCTCCTTTTGTAAAAAGGAGCTTCAGTCTCATTGATACATTCTCCAAATGTCCTCAACCATCCTATCAGTAACTTTCCTATAAATAATTTACTACTGCTTGCTTCATTTGTTTTATATGCATATTGTAGGGGACATTTTACATGTAGAAATACACAAGGAGCAAATAAAAATCAAGATCATCTGTGCTGAGGGACTCACTGCCAGGCCCTGTGCTCTCACGCCAAGTGGGGCATCTATGCCAAGGGACACACTGCCAGGCCCTGTGCTCTCACACCAAGTGGGGCATCTATGCCAAGGGACACACTGCCAGGCCCTGTGCTCTCACACCAAGTGGGGCATCTATACCGAGGGACACACTACCAGGCCCTTTGCTCTCACACCAAGTGGGGCGTCTATACCGAGGGACACACTGCCAGGCCCTGTGCTCTCACACCAAGTGGGGCGTCTGTACCGAGGGACTCACTGCCAGGCCCTTTGCTCTCACACCAAGTGGGGCGTCTATACCAAGAGACACACTGCCAGGCCCTGGTGCTCACACCAAGTGGGGCATCTATACCGAGGGACACACTACCAGGCCCTGTGCTCTCACACCAAGTGGGGCGTCTATACCGAGGGACACACTGCCAGGCCCTGGTGCTCACACCAAGTGGGGCGTCTATACCGAGGGACTCACTGCCAGGCCCTGTGCTCTCACACCAAGTGGGGTATCTATACCAAGGGACACACTGCCAGGCCCTGTGCTCTCACACCAAGTGGGGCGTCTATACCGAGGGACACACTGCCATGCCCTGTGCTCTCACACCAAGTGGAGCGTCTGTACTGAGGGACACACTGCCAGGCCCTGGTGCTCACACCAAGTGGG
>NW_003852440.1:11188762-11200416 GCF_000181295.1 Otolemur garnettii | reverse complement strand
CTGCCAGGCCCTGGTGCTCACACCAAGTGGGGCGTCAGCACCGCCACTTCTCTGCATGTGTCAGACACATCCCCACCACCACTATGATCTTGCCATGCTCCATGCCATGAACCTCACAGAGGAAAAAGGTATAACCTATTATATAATTCAATATCACATTAACGAATATGATACCACTTACCAGAGTGCTGCCTTGGGCCCTGGGCTTGTATCTGAGAACAAAGCCCACATCACCAAGCTGCATACCCTGAAGTGTGTGTGAGAGGGACGGGTGACAAACATACTGGAACATGTGACACAACAGCGAGGGTAAATGCTGAAGAAATAGTACAGATGAAGGCAATGGTGCCAATGTTATTATCGCTGTGCAATGGAATTACAGGAATTACATCTCTATTCTTTCCTCACCTGTGTTTAACAAATGAGGTTTCAGCCACCAACTTTTACAATGTGTATGTTTTTATATGTATACATATGTTTTGTATAGATGCATGGATACATATATAAAAGGACATTATATATGTTATATATGTGTGTGTATATATACTCTATAGTTTTCTTTAGCCACATTTAATTAATATATTGTGCTCCCCTCCCAAGAGATGACCAGGTTGAGGTCTCCCTGTCACGCACACGTAAGTCATACAGTATGAAGGCTTCATCCCAGGAACATAACCATGTCCTTTGTGTAACCACTTTATTGCATGCTTGGTCCTCATAAAACAGGGATCTGTTACAGTACTATTTGTTTTAGAAATATTTTACTTTGGTAGTTACTAATGTTCAATTTCTTCACCCAAATTGTGGGTCCATAGTTTTGTCCCTTTGATAAGTCATTAAGACTTATCTTTGGATACTGGGTTTCAGGAATCAAATTCTTTGTATATTTTCATGCAGTTAACTCCCCAGTCCCAGTGTATGGCACAGGGGACCCAAAGACACCCACCAACACATACTTTGGAGTCTATTTGCTTTCTCTCTCATAGTGAAAATCAAATAAAGCACTCAAAATATCTAGATTATTCAAATAAATATGATGCAACAGCTGAAAAGTGAAGGGAATAGGTATTTCCCTGAACCACATCCTGCCAGCCCCCAAGTCCTGGTGCTTGGCAGAGCCTGACTTGGCCCTGCCTCTCAAAACTGGTGTTTCCCCCAGGAGTTGTGATGCCCACACCACAACCTCGCTGCTCACGCTGGGATAGGATGAAGAATCTCATTCTGACACCTGCCTTTATGAACAGGAGGCAGCTCCTGGAAGAGACCAAAGGACATACCCAGGGCTGGCCATGGGGTGTGTGTGGTTAGCCCTTTCTTAGCTAACACCCAACATTCACTTTCTAATCATGATGGCTACTTTATGGAAAGCAATTTCTCTTTTCCTTGGTCTCCAAATCACAAGAAAGCAGAAGAATAAGGTTAAAAACTCTCCAAGGTCAGGAATGTTTGCTTCTCAGATGTATCCCAAGTGCCTAGAATAGTGGCTGACTCATACTAGTGCTTACTAAGCATTATAGATTGACTGAATAAATGGTGATTACTGTGCCTCAGCATAGAGAAATCTATTAGACATAGTTAGTGTGATAACAAAAGCAATTAGGGCTGAGACTTCTGAGAATACCTTTGGCTTCCTCCTATAGATGTTGAATTGTTGTTGCTAATACTCTTATTATTTCCATTTTCAGATACACAGGTGAATATTAAGTGCAAAAAAATGTGGAAGGACACTGTTTTGATATATTTGTGTCACATTAATCAACATGACCTATTTGTCCCACCCTACGTCCTCACTGTGTTCATGTACTGTTAGCATGAGACTCTCTCTGAGAGGGGCTGGCAGACCACCAGGCTTCACTATTGCTGCCAAGGAAGAGTTTTAATAGCGTGATATAGAATGTAACCAATTCAAATTCTTGGCATTTGCATTTTGCATTCTGAGGTGCTGCCATACATGGAAAAATTGGATGACTATATGAAGTATAATAGCATAAGAAGGATTTCACCAGCCTACAGGAGAAAAAAACATACAGGAAAAAAAGCTCAGGAAAAAGTGATAATTAGGAACTGGAAGTGTTTCTTGAGGAAGGAGGGGTTTTTTTTTTCTTCTTTTTTTTCAGCCCATCAGGTTTTCATCCATGAGCTAGGAATGAGAGAGCTCTCAGAGAGGTTTCTGGAATATGGAACTATTGCTAAGAATTAATGTTTTCTTTTCATACTTCATTTTCTATACACATAAATTCAAGTGTTGTTTATTTAAGTAACACTTCCAACACATGTGTTTTATAACTTAATTTTTTAAATATAAACAAAGTATCATTAATACTTTTTGGTTAACAAACATGTTAATTTTTTAATACTAACTTCATTAATATAAATAAACAGAATTAGAATAGGTGGGTTATAGGGTATGAACATTACCACACTGCCCTTCTCTGGAAGACAAACAGCTCCTGCTACTGCTGTCCCTGTCATACACCCTGGACATTGCTGAGTTTAACTCTTGCCTAGTTAAAACAAATGTTATCTGATTGGATTGGAAATCATATTGCTCAAATCATATGTGTGGTTAAATATTTTTATATACTAATTAAGCATTCCATTTTCACATTTTGGAATTGCTATTGGCCTTCTAGTCTACGTTGTATTGCTTTTCTAAGTGATTTGGAAGAAAGATGAACTAGTAAAAATATTAATCCAGGATCTGCCACTTATGTTGAATGAATTTTAAATATTGTTGGAAGATAGTCTTTTAACTTATAATATTTTTGCCATATTTTTAAGTTTATTTATTCACATTTAATATATATACACATACGCACACATATATACATACATACATATATACATGCGTGTGCGTGTATGTTTTCACCTTTAGTGCTTTGCTTCTTGCCTAGTCAATGATAATGCACAAATTCAGTTGCAGGCTTGGTGCCTGTGGCTCAGCAGCTAGAGTGCCAGCCACATACACTGGAACTGGTGGGTTCAAATCCAGCCTGGGCCTGCCAAACAAGAATGACAACTACAACCAAAAAATAGCCAGGCATTGTGGCAGGCACCTGTAGTCCCAGCTACTTGGGAGGCTGAGGCAAGAGAATCGCTTAAGCCCAAGAATGTGAGGTTGCTGTGAGCTATGACGCCACAGCACTCTACGAGGGCCACTCTGTCTCAAAAAAAAAAAAATTCAGCTGTAAATGCTCCCATGTTATAATAATATTGTTAGCATTTATGTACAAGATTTTAGAATTTAATTTTATGCTTTTACAGCAGGTAATTCCATTATCACAACATTCATTTAGACTACCATTCTCCTGTTATCCTCTTTTATCTGTGTCTGGAATTATTTCCAAAAGTTCTTTTCTGTTAAATTAACCTCACTATTCATTTGTGTTCACATTATTTTAATTATTTAGGTTTTATTATAAATGTTAATATCTGGTTAAACAATAACAGCTCCATATTACTTTTAAAATGTTATTTCCTCTGTTTTATGTTTATTTATTCAGATGTACTTTAGAATTCCACAACTATTTTCTATAATTTTTGCTACCATATTGTATTAATTATATAAGGTTGTTTGGACAAATACATTTTCTCAATGTACAGAAGATGTTCCATTTACTCACATCTTCTATTATATCTCTAAGAAAAATCCTGCAGTTTTTATTTTCATTGGTTCCTTATTACTACATACTTTTTCAACAAACATTATATACCTACTATATTCCAGGTAATAGACTAGCCACTGGTGTGCATCTATGAGCTTTGAGCACTAACAACTTGGCTTTTTTGTTTCAAGCATGTAGATTACTGGGCAATAAAGACCCTAAGGAATGTATCACAATGAAATGGCCTGAGTACTGTTAGAAAATGTGTGAAAAGACGCTGTAAGAGGGAGCCTTAACCTCAGACAAGGCTTCCTTAAGAAGCAGCAGCATTTGGGTGGCGCCTGTGGTTCAAAGGAGTAGGGCTCCAGCCTCATACACTGGCAGGTTCAAACCCAGTCCCTAAAAAACAAACAAACAAATAGTGAAGAATCCAAGCTAGCAGGCCAGAGGCCCAGAAGGGCCACTCTGAAGTTACAAGTGCTGAGGTCGCTGGGGACTGGGGGGTGGAGGGGCTGGGGAGTGTGTGTGCTATCCACATAGGATAGGGGACGGAAAGGTGTGCTAGGAGGGCAATGTCAGAGGCCTCGTGTGTGAGACCATGGAGCAGGAAGGAAGGGAGGTGGCAGAGGCAGGTGGGAGACAGAGCTGAGACCGGCTGGGGCAAGAGCTAAAGAGTGGCCTGCACTGTGCCGTCTTAAGGAAGGCACAGTTGATCTGACAGCATGGTCACATTTGCACTTTTGAAAATTTTCTCTAGTTGTGGTGTTGGCAATGATAGCAGAGACACAAAGACCTTTGAAGAAACTGTTACAGAGACTCAGGCAGACAATGATGATGGACTAGAATAAAGCAGGGCCAGTAGGGAGGAGGACAAGGCAGTGCTCGCTGAAAATGACACCTAGTCAGAGTCAGAGCCTAAGGACACATCAACAAGAAATAGTGTCTATTCCTACCAGGTAACAAAATAGGTTGTGACACAGCTAATGACATGTGATAGCCACACCCACTGACTCAGAACAGATCAATATTACTTTTAGCACACCAACTGGAGTAATTTCTTAATAGTCTGGCGTCAGAAAATGGTGCTGGACTACTTTGCTTAGATTATATTCTAATTGTCTTTAGTTTCATGGAATTGCCCAAGTAAGAAATAAATTGGGCCCAAATAAGAAATAAAAGCCTTGAAAGAACTAATAATTATCAAATATGTGTTTTAAGGTTTGTAATATTTCTATGGCTTTCTTGTTAAATTTTTCACTTTAAAAATAATCAGCATTCACAACAAAACCCAATAGAGATAGCTCGCAAAAATAAACACACACCACCCACTGACACAGATGCAGAAACTCTAAGTAGAATGCTAATAAAATGACTAAGTATTGCAATTGAAAAAATGACCAAAAATGGTTTTAGGAATGGATTAAAATTATAAAACTATTACCATGGCTCAGTGCCTGTGGCTCAAGAGGCTAAGGCGCCAGTCACATACAGGTGGTGGGTTCGAATCCAGCCTGGGCCCGCCAAACAACAATGATGGCTGTAACCAAAAAATAGCCGGGGGTTGTAGTGGGCACCTGTGGTCCCAGCTACTTGGGAGGCTGAGGCAGGAGACTCGCTTGAGCCCAGGAGTTGGAGGTTGCTGTGAGCAGTGAAGCCATGGCACTCTACCCAGGGGGACAGCTTGAGGCTCTTTCTCAAAAAAAAAAAAAAAAAACTATTACCATAATTTATATGACCAAGTAGAAACAGATGAAGTATGCAATGAAATTCAAACACTCAACACTCCAGTAAGAAAGGTAAATCCTTGTGGTACCAGATATTAACACAAAATCGAAAGGTACAGTACTTGATATCAGGATAACTATGGTCAAAAACAATGTACTGTAGTTTTCGAACTAGCTATAAGAGAGGGCTTGCAATGTATCCAACACCAGAAATGATAAATACTTGGCTGATGAGTATTCTAACAATCTTAACTTCATCATTACACATTCCATGCATGTAAACAAAACTTCACATCTCCCATAAATGCATACAAATATAATGTGTCAAAAAATGTTAATGAACAAATCAGGACATAGGGTAGTAGTATAGCCTTTCTGGTTTAGCTCACATGAAAGGCGTCATAAAAAGCTTGTTATAATTATACACATTTATTAATGTAATGTTGGTTTCAACAACAAAAAAGGGCAATGTAGCATCTATTAGTTTGATTCTGCCAGGCCGGCCCTAGGTAATCAAATGTCCCTTTAGTGATTTATGACCAGTTTTTAATGCTGTCAGTCTCCCTCAGCAAGACCATTTCTCTGGACGTGTGAGTTAGTGGGGACTGGGACACTCAGAAAGTGCACGTTCAGCACCGAGTTTACAGCTGCTCTCAATCATCGCTGCTGCTCCAGGCCTCTCCAAGGCCTCGGCTAAAGAGGCCTGACACATGGCAGTGACAAATGAGTGCACTGGGGGGATTGCCTATCAAGCAGTGAAAGGCACAGGGAATCAGAACTTTGGCTTACAGAACTACTGTGCATAGTATCACATTCATAGGAGTCATATATGTTGCAAGACAAGGAATTACTTCCCACAGCAAGATGAATCCTTCCACCACTGTTCCCTACAGTGGCGTGTCCCTCACCTGCACTAGTGAGAAGTTTGCCAACCTTAGTTAACTCCTCAGTCTCATAAGATTGTTTCAGTTGTCCCAGAAATATGTCTATAAGAATTGTGAAGAGAAATTAAGCCCTATTAGTGTCACAGTTGGTAAAAAAGAGGCAAGTTGAAAAATCAAACCTTTTCCAAGACTGAATTTTCAGACATGGCTGAAATAAAGGTTGTATGCCCATAATGTCACTGTCATTAGCCATTTATCGTCTCAGGTTGTATGTACATGTTTTTCTTCTTGTATATTGCTTTTTAATTTCAGAGCTTTCCAAAATGTTTGAAACTAAATAGAATTTTTAAAAGAAGCCTTTTCAAATATTTTCCCCATTAAATATTTCAACAACATGGCATAGGGATTTCTTGTGACCATTAACTGCATGTGCACCTTCAAATCAGTAACATTCATAATGACTCCTCCCACAATTAACTAAGGTTAATACTATTTGTCTGAGAGATGCAGAAATATATTATTCTTTAGCATTAACTATTTCATCCTGTCTTCTTAGAGTCACTCTAATTTCACTATAAATCTCCTATTTTCTTACATTATTTCACACAACATGAAATTCACCTTCCTGGTAGCAGAATACTGTCACGTGCAGTGGTGTCTTGAATGTGTCTTTATAAAATAATCAAAATGACAGCACAATTTAAATGTCAGTGTCAAAACTAAAAGAGTAGGAAATTGTCTTTCACGGAGGCAGACCAAGGGTCTATAACTTTTGCCCCTAATTACTTGCCAGGCTGGGTATCACCTGAGGGCTCCATCCTATCTGAAATGCTCAATCTGTAAAGTTAGTTTGCTTCTCTCATCCAGGTTGTACGAAAATGTTCTTCTTTTTAAAGACTGCTGTATTATCTCACCCTTTCTATGTTCAGGCTTGCCCTACTGTACATTTTGTTATGTGTACTGTGTGTTTGCTTTATTTTGGAGTCTGAAATGATGAGAAAGAAATAGATGTCATTTTAAACTGTGCAAGTTGTTCCTAAATACATTTTGCAAGCATTTAAGAGCAAAGTTAAAAATTAGTACTTCTTGATTCCCTTTTATAAAATATGAGAACTTTAACATTATCCTCCCAGACACACACCTCAACCTTGTTTGGTCTACAGTAACTTAATATTCCTTACACACCCACTGTCTTAAAAGTGTATTTCAGAGGACTGTAATTCTCAGCTACTGCAAATCTGCTCCTCTTTTTATGCCGTGGGCTTCCTCCCCCTCACCTGTGTGTTGAATTATTCCAAACAAGATGGTGGTGCATGATTTGGTGACTCCCTCTATTTAGGTTCCGCTAAATTGTTTATACTGGGTTAAAATAGTGGAAACTGCATTACCCCTAGAAACCAAGGGCTCCGTGCTGTCTTTGTTCGTGCTGCGGGCGCGTGCGGGCAGCTGCACAGTCCCTCCTCCTGACTGGCAGGGAGCGAGGTGGGTATTCTCGGAGGCGCAAGCCCACGCGCACTAGACGGCTTAGTCATCCGTGGGCGGACGTCGTGCTTCTCCCAGTGTTTGAAAACACCCAAACCTCAGTGACTGTGACCCAAGTCTAATCTCAGAAAGCGTGCCTGGAATTTCAGTGCAGTGTGTAATACATACAAAGCTAGTTAGGCAACAGCAAAGTATGCTGACGTAAAGACATAGGGCATGTGGCGAGATAGTCGTTTTGGAACAGGAGGGCAGCTGGCCGGCACCTGCGCCCGCAGGACGCTCTGTGGGCTCCCCAAGGGGAAGCCGTCCTTGCACAGACCCAAGCTCGCGGGCCTGGTGGCAGGCACATTCCTCTGGTGGGTCACACACAGCATCCATATTACACCCTATCTGTTGTTTTAACGTGAGCCTCAAAGTGAAAAACGATTTTTCCCTCGCTGCCTGCAAAATCAGAATTCCATCATGGAAGGCAAGAGCCAGACCCGTGACGGGCAACCGGCCCCTCGCCCAGTATTTACAGCCCCTCCAGCCAACATCTTCGCTTTCCACCCCGTAACTGTTCCCTCTTTGCTGCCAAATAGTGCCATTTGGACTGCAGCACATATCACACACCTGAAGTGAGGTTTGCACCATTTTGTGCCAGTACAGGACAAGATTAGAAAAATAGTTCGAGCGTTTAACGGCACTGAACTCCGAGCAAGGTCTCCTGTAAGAACCTTCTTACTGAGCTGTGATAACCAGACCCAGCGGCTCCGCTTGGGCAAATGCCTCTGTCTTCACACTTCTGCTCCTCCTCCTGACCTTTCCCAAGGCTACTCATGGCTGCCCTGACAAGTTTCTCTGGGGGGCTTCTGGTACAACTGACTATGCTTAAAAAAAAAAAAAAAAAAGATAATGGCTTCTCTTGATACACAAAATAAATTTTTATTTCTTTGGCGTCCTCTTCATTCTTTGATAATTTTGGTCCTGAGGAATTTTCCAAAATTATCTCTTCCATTAATTATGGAGTTTCACCATTTAACAAAACCAAATGACAAAAATTCTCTGAGTGTGTAAAGATGTTTCCTGCCCCTTCCCCTGCATACCCTCCTCCTGCAGCACAAACACCTGCCCAGCTTCCTTGTTCTCTTCCAGACACTCATCCTCAGCTCCAGGGGCAGCTCTTCTCTGTTTCTTTTGAATTTATTTACTTATTTATTTTTGTTTTTGTTCTTATCTTACTATGTCTGCACTACACTCAGACTGTGAAATCTTTGGACAATAATCCCAGATCATACCAGAATGAATGCTACCTTCAGTAAACACACATGGAATAGATTTGGAACACTGAACCTCATCTGTATTATATATCTACTCCCCTCTCTGTCCATGGGTATCTCCAAGGGCGCTCACTGTTCTTTCCTGTGCAAACCATTGATGGGAGCCCTGTTTGGATCTCTGGCAAAGCAAGTGTATGTTGGCTTTTTGGTTTGGGTGCTGGTAGGTTTCAGTGGGTGAGATGTCCAGGTGAGACTGAAAAGGCAGTGTGACTGACATGACTGCTTACTCTTTTGTCAAAACTCTTAGGCTGTGCTGTTCAGAGAAAAGATTCTTTGATGGAAAGAAAACTGGCCAACAGGTTGGAAGGGTGGATCCCTGTCACTTGTGCACCACAATCTAGTTGTGTGAATAGAGCACTTGTTAATCTCTCCAGCTTTTTTAAATTTGTAAAACATAGGGAGTTGCAATTCATTATGCTTTATTTCCCTTCTGACTAATTGTCTAACTCAATAATACAGTAGACACTCTATGAGGTGACCACCCAACAGATTGTAACAAACTGGTCAACATAAGGAACTAAGCCTACATAGGCCTAGTGTAGGAGATATGTACACACAGCACAGGACAGGTCTATGAAAATTAAGTCAACTTAAGGAGGTGGTCAGATATGGAGCCTCTACTGTATTTAATACTACTATGAAAGAGGTTATTTTATATTCAAATCCAAGTCTTTCTTTCTTCACCTACTCAAAGTGGCAAAATTGAATTAATAGGCTGACTTACAAACTCTCACTACAGCTCTCACCAGTGAAAAGGGGATCATCTTTTAATAATTTTTAACAGAACTCAAAGCAAAGCCTACTTAAATCATGTATAGACAACTTTCTTTCCTACAAATTTTAGAAAAAGTTTTTCAAACTTTAAATAGAAAGTAGGCGAGAGACAGAGAAGCTTCTGGGTGGCTTTTCTCCTTAGCTACTGCAAAACAAAGACAGCAGGACAGATGCCTCCCTCTTAAATTTATGTGATCATCAAATATAAATAATTTCCACAAGAAAGGGAGCTTTAACAAAGTGGAGATTTTAATCAATCAGATTAGAGAAGTACTAACACAGAATGCATTTTCACAAATCCTAACCAGATTGGACCAGTAGGGGACAAAATAGACTGTTTTCCCTTCCAGGGATGTTAGGTATCAGCACCATTTAAAGAAAAAAAATTCCCCTTTCTTCCGAAGTGATAGTACAAAATAATATGAAAAACAGAGAAACCCCATAACTGTAGTACCTAGGGAGAAATTGACTGAGATAAGTACCAAGGTAATTAAGACAAAACCTGCTCAGAGTTTATAGGGGAAAGAAAAAAAAATCTAAGAAATAATGTCTGAAGAAAATAAACAAAAGACAGTAACTTACCTAGTATTGAAATGTTTTCAAATATAAATGAACACAAGTCTAAAAAATCTCTTATCACAAAACCATGACACTCTTAGCAGATAGGAGACTTAGGAGAAAATCTAAATGACCATGACATAGAATGACTTTTTGGATACAACTCCAGAAGCACAGTCCATGAGAGAAAGAATTGATAAGCTGTACTTCCTTAAAATTTAAAATTCTTGCTCTTTGAAAAACACTGTCAAGAGAATGCAAAGGTAAGCCAAATATTAGGAGAAAATATTTGCAAAAGACATAAACATAAAGGACTATTATTCAAAACATGCCAAGAACTCTTAGACCGCAACAGAAATGATCCAATTAAAGAATGGACCAAAGTCCTTATACAATATCTCCCTAAAGAAGATGCACAGAAGGCAAATACGCATATGGAAAGACAGTCCAATCTCAGGCAGTCCCTCAGGGACATGCAAATGAAAACAAGCAGGGACCACTATGGCCCTACACACTCATGTGGACACTGACCTTTGTTTTGTGAAGGTTTAGCAAGTACAGATTAAATTTCTACAATACATGTAGTTACAGCACTAGCTTGTCTGTTTCTGTTGGTGCCAGTTGGTGCTACAAGCTCTGTTTTTCTAAGATTTTTTCCATCTCATCTAAATTTCAAATGTATTAGCATGATAATGTTTAATGCTACTTATTATATTTTCTGATGATCTTTTTAATGTCTATCACTCTCTATTTTAAAAAAATTATATCTTTATGACTTTCTACTTCCATCTGGAGATATTCTCAACCTGATTTTCAGTTCCCTAAGTTTTTCTTCAGTAAGGTATATTCTATTTACTTTAAACTCTGAAGAAAACAGCCCTAGGAAGTAATAATTTCCTTTTCTTATAATTCACCTACCCTAGACATGTGAAGCATGTGAGGTGAGGTGAGGAGATGTGAGAGCAAGAGATGCTGGGATCTCTCTCTGAGCAAGAGATGCTGTGCTCAGACCTGTTTGTATCTGTTCCTTACTCCAGCTGATTATTAGCTCTGCCCTGCACTTCACCCCACTTAACTTACTGTGTCTCTTTGTGGCCTTATTTATAAGGGTGCTGGCACCATTCATAATGGCTGTGCCTCAGGACCTAGCCACCTCCCAGAAGCCCTACCTCCTAATTAAGATTTCAACACATGAATTGAGGAGGAGAGAACACAGACATTTTGACCAGAGCTGGTATCATTATTTTTTTTTTTTTTTTTTTTTTTGCAGTTTTTGGCTGGGGCCGGGTTTGAACCTGCCACCTCCGG
>NW_003852440.1:11177630-11188742 GCF_000181295.1 Otolemur garnettii | reverse complement strand
TTTTTTTCTCTCTTTCTATAGTTTGTCTATTTAATTTTTTTTTTTTTTTTGTAGTTTTTGGGCAGGGCCGGGTTTGAACCTGCCACCTCCGGTGTATGGGGCCAGCACCCCACTCCTTTGAGCCACAGGTGCTGCCCCAGAGTCAGTATTATTATACAAATACATCAAAACAATATAAATGTCTAATATAGAAAGACATTAAATAAACCATGCTATATTTTAAGCAAAGTGATACTAAGTAAGCTTTAAAAAATCACATTTTAATGGCATGAGGGAATGTGTAAATGCTATATATGATATTAAGGATCATTCTGGAAATGTATTTCCAGAACCAAAGAAACAAATGATACTTCATAGTCTTAAAATCAGACATGAAGACTGCTAACAAGTAACACATTTCTTTCCAACCACACAGAAACAAAGATTTGTTTTATATGTGGGCTACATATAGTATATATTTTTATTATATATTAATGTTTAATACCCACACACATGTGATGTGTACCATTTTGAAATTTATCACATGCAAAGTACAAGGGTTTTGGATTCAGATACCTGAGTTAGGGACTTAGCCTGCCACTTTGAAAATCACTTTTCCCTTTGACTCTCATAAGAATGGCAGTTACCAATTGGGCTTGTTGTAGTATTGGATAAGATAATGTGTAAAAAAACATTAATGTATATCACAAAAAATTGTTAGCTTTCATTATTATAACTTATATCCTTTTTATGATTATTATTTTAGCTGCTACTTTTTATTGTTATTGCCACTTCATTACTGATGTCCTGTTGCTCTTTAAGTACAGATTCATCATTGTTATCCTGCAGAAAATGCTAGTGGGAATCATACTTTACGTGGGGTCTTTATTTAGTACAGTATTCTACTAGAAATTATTTGTAAATATGACATTTAATGTAAATATGACAAACATTTTGACAATGTTTGTGTCTCTATCTCACCCTCTCAGTATAATAACAAGGATGGTTTCATTGGGTCAGTATCCTAGAGGTGAAGTTGGCATGGTGCACTCTGGGGCAGGAACTCTGCAAAGCACCTCTGTTTCACCTCTGGCTGTTGGGTGGGCTCTGCCAAAAGGCAGGGGTTCTTAGAGAGGAAGGGAAGGGACCAGACTTGCTCCACCCTGTTTCAGTTCCTACCTCGCTTGTTTCCTGGGCACCTGCAATGTTTCCAGCTCTACAGAGCAAGTGTCTCTGCACCCTCCCCTGTAAGAGCCCTGGAGAGCTCCAAGTCCTGGCTTAGGAACACCATAGAGTTTCTAAGTTATCTATACCAGGCAGGCAGGGCCCCTCCTCACAGCCCAGGATCTCAGCCTGCCTGGACTGCCCTTCCAAGCTTCTACATTCTAATTACCTTGGCCTCTTTTTTCTGTGCTGCTGGCCCTGGACAGAGGAGTTCTGGCAGTTGGGTCTTCTTAATGCATTAGCCTTCTGTTTTTCAGTCTCCAATACCTAATTAAAACTGTGTGTGTTAATAATTTTGTGTTAAAATAACCAGAAAAGTTTTTTTCTCATTATTAGATTCTAGTAGACGGAGGGGGTGAAAAAATGTAAGTCCTGTGCCAGCACATCCATAGGCCAGCAGCAGCAGCCTCCTTCTCTCCACTTCAGACTAACAGGACATGGTCTCCAGAGAGGACCTGGACATTGTGTCCTACTATGCCCACATTAGCTTTAGGTTGGAGAGCACTACCTAAAGTTGTGGATTATTTGTCTGTTTTCTTACTAGATAATACTTTGGTATCTTTTAACTATTTTTTTTTCATATTTTCTTCCTTTATATGTTGGATTCCTTCAAATTCTTACATTGAATCTTTGTTTTTTAAAGTACTTTTTAATACTCTGAATTTTTTATTTTTTAAAACTGTTTTCTGAAGGAGATTTTTTTGCTTTACTCTTTATAAAACAAATTGCCCTCCCTCTGGTAAACTCCTAATTTCGTAACAATGTGTTCTTTGGTTTCCTGTTAGTTTGTCAATGCCAAGGCTGAGCTATATTGTCACTGCTTCTCTCTGTCTTCCCCGACATCTCCTCCTTCATTTTTGGGGGAGATGGGGTCTGCCCCACACTCAGATGAAGCCAGAAAATGCTAAGGGCTAATGTGCTCCCAGTGTCCCAGCTGGGGAGAGGCCAGCCTGCACCCTCCTCACTGCTGACAGTGGGGAAGACTCTGCTCTCCTGACTTCACTTAGCTCATACCCTTGAAAAATATTTTTCTTACTAATTATCTGCATTATACCACATATGGTTCTTTGCACTAGAGGCAGTAGTAAACAAAGAAATAATGAACAAATATACATGTATATCTCAGATGGTTAGAGAAAAAAGGATATTATCTGCTAGGCTTTCAGAAGTTCTATGTCTTGTATGTCGATGTGAGTAATGAGATGGCAGCAGACTGTGACTCTGAGCCAGCTTCTCAGAGAAGGCCTGTGTGCAGAGTGACTGAGCCGAGATGTACGGATGGAGAGAACTCAGGGAAACTCACAGACAAGGCAGACAGAAGATCAAGCTGAAAAAGCATGTTGGGAATGTGATTGGTGGGACTGAGAAGCAGCAAAGTAACCTGTGTGTTTGGAGAACTTTGAGAAAGGGGCACTGTGCTGAAAGAACTAGTAGAAGAGCAGTTCTCAGACATTTTGGTCTCAGAACTTACACTTTAAAACTAATTGAAGGCCCCACACAGCTTTCATTTATATAGGTTAAAACTGAGACAGTGTTTATTAAGTTACTAAAAATAATATTAATGAATCATATATGAACATAAATATCTTATGAAAAATAGCCATATTCTCCAAAATAAAAAAATAATTGTTAAGAAGAGCACAGGTGCAGTCTGAATGTTTCCCTCCAAAATTCAGGAATTACCAGTATTATTAAGAGAGGGGACCTTTAGCAGGTAATTAGACCATAAGGGCTTTTCTCTGGTGACTAGATTAGGTATCTTTTAAAAGGCACTTTGTGGAAGAGTTCATTCCATTTCTCCCTTCTGCCTTGTGCTGTGATGCAGGTGAGAACACAGAGCTTCTGTCCACTAGAGAATGCAGCATTCCAGGTACCATGATGAAAGCAGAGAGCAGCCCTCACCAGACAAGCAAACCTGCCTGCTACTTGCTCTTGTACTTCCCAACCACCAGAGCTGTGAGGAAATATGATTCTCCTCTTATAAAGTACCTAATCCCAGGCATTTTGTTGTAGTGGAAAACAGACTAAGACAAGTATTATAATTGTTTGCAAATCTCTATAGTGTCTGGCTAAAGAGATGGCTGTATTCTCATGCTCATGGTTCCTTCTTCATTAAATTTCTTGCAATACAGTGTGTTAGTAGAAGTACAGCATACATGAAGAAAATATGGTCTTATAAAGACACATAGTTGGAAAAGAAATAACTATTTTAATAAATGTCTTAGATAATTGTGCTCATTCTTTGTTACTCTACCAGAATTCAACAAGTTGCACTAGTACCTTAAAGATTACTTGCAGTGTGGAATCTGAACTTTTAATACTCTTACATCATAATCCACTGGTCTATTTTTTATTTGAATGGATAATTTACCCAGGTATGATATCTAACAACATGCATTGGTCATTGAGAAAATATTAATTCAGGCAGATCTTCCAGATGTTGACATGTTTATTAATTATATCACCAATCTCATCAGAACATTCTTTAATGGGAAACTGCTGTCTCATAATACAAATTCTCCAAAATTTTAGTTTTCACTGGTTCTAGCTTTTTATTTAAAATGACAAGTTCACTTCATTTACTTTTTTAAATGTCTGCCAAATGCCAAAAATGAATATCTATAGTGTGTATATAGATTATTTCAAGTAAAAAAAAGTTATATGAAAAACAGCTAATTTACCTCACAACTTGAACCACTGCACAGATGCTTTTCCTTGAGAAGACCACAGTATTTCTGTTACATGATGAAAGTGTTTCCTGTGTGCTCATTTTGTCCCACAGAATGTCAAAACACTTGTGCTCTAGGACTGAAATTTAATATAAATTAACAAGGTTAACTGTTTTAAAATGAAGCATGGTCTTAAGTAAAACTTCTTTTTGAAAACTGTGAGTGCATTAGAGTGCTATGGCCCTGAGGACAGTGAGTGCTGCTGAGATTTGTGACAAGGCCTGGAGCTGTCACCTATCATCACTTTGTCACCATCATTGCAAATATCAACACAGTGGAAAAGAGAAGTTGACCCTCCAAGGGGCTGTGTTCATGAGTTGTACTTTATGGACCGCTGAGCAAGAGTTAGGCCCAGATTATGAAGCAAGGCCTTGAAGGTGAGGCCTGATGTGACTTACACTTTGAAAGAGTCACTATGGCTACTTTGTGCAGAAACCACAGTTATGGGTGAACTACAAAGTGAAAATAGGGGACTACTGTAACAGTCCTGGAGAGAGAAAAAGAGAGGAAGGGAAAGATGGTAGCCAAGAAAAGGAAAGAAGAAGTCAGGGGTGGGACATATTTGAGGCAGAGCTAACATGTTTTTCCCATGCATTGGATGTTGAGTATGAAAGGGGGAGAACAGTCAAGGATTATGTCAGCATGAGAAACTAAATACTGGTGGCATTTGCTGAGATGGGGAACACTATGCGAGGACCGTGCTTGCAGGGAGAAAATAAGAATCCAGTGTAGATTCCCTTGTACTTGAGATGCCCATTAGACATCTGAATGTAGATATAACATGAATCTTCAGTTCAGAGCAGAGGTTGGGGTTGGAGTTACAGATATGGGAGTCAGCAGCAAATAGAAGGTACTTGAAACTCTGACACGACAAAATCATTTAGCAAATGAATATACAGAGAAAACGAAAGGAAAAAGAGGGAGAGAAGACTTCAAAGAACTGATCCATGAGAAAGGTAACCACCTACAGTTTTGTTCTAACTGGGGCAGTTTTGATAATTGAAAGAAGCACTACAAAATAATTTAAAATAAATATTTTTAGCATATTTTTTCTTGACTGAAATGAAATTGGTGGTCATACAAAAATAGTTCTATTTATAACTACTTCTAAAGTAAAATTATTTTCAAAAATTAAAAATAACATATATTAGAGGTGCTTAAAACAAAATTTTAAAAGTTTTTTCTATATATTGATCACCTGAAAGTTAAAAATAACACAAGCACAATACTTATTCTTGGTAATTTTCATGTATTTGCACAAACTTCTTCCCTTCATTCTATAATATCATGGCAATGACACACATGTTTCTGAAAAATCTTCTGCAACTGCATGTGTTCAATAATCATTGTTGGCAATAGTCTTTTAAAAGTAACTTCTAATAAAATAACTTCAAAAATTTAGGTCTTCTGGTTTTTATGTAACCAGCATTACTACAGCATAGACAATTTGTAAATACTAGCATACATTTTATGCAAGATACGTACTCCTCATCAACTTTCCTGACACATGTAAATTCAGTATTTATCTTTCTTTGATCATGTATTTTTTAAATTTTTCTTACTTATACATGTGTATATTAGGTTTTCACTTTTGCCTTCACAGAATTAAAAAGGCTAAATTTAATGACAATAACAATTTTAACATAAGGACTGAGAACAAAAACCTCATAAAGAACAAGTGAAGATAAATATATTCAGAAAAGAAATCAGATAATTGCTGCAATGAAATATTAAGCAATAATAATGGTAATAATGCAAAGAAAGTAACATTCACTTTGGCAGATAGGGGTATGTCTATTATAGAATACTTTGATCAGTTAACTTCTCCTTATTTTGTTTTTTCCAAAGTCTCAAAAAAATAGACAACTAATTTTAATAAATTAAAGTAAAAGATAATTTCAAAAAAAACAGATCATGCCAAATATTATAGACAATAGAAAAAGAAATACTTCAAAATCATTCTACTTAATCTGGATACACCTGATATTAAAATTGAAGAAAATATACTTTTATAAAGGGGAAATTGCAAACATATTTCACTTATAAATGAGGATGCAATATCCTAAATAACATATTAACAAGTTGAATTAAAAATTAATGTTTAAGTAATGCACTTTGGTCAAAATTAAATCCAATTTACGTGAGAATTAGTCACTATTTTCTTTCCTTTTATTGTTTTTCTTTTCTCTTTTTTCCCTTTCCCTCACCCCCCTCCCTTCTTGTCTGTCTGGTCTCCCCTTCCCCCATGCCTCACATTGTCATTAATTGTCATTAATTGTCCTCATATCAAAATTGAATACATAGGAGTCATACTTCTCCATTCCTGTGATGCTTCACTAAGAATAATGTGTTCTGGGGGCGGAGCCAAGATGGCGGACTGCAGCCAGCTTCCCACAGAGGCTGCCATCCAGAAGGAGACTTAAAGGACAGAAGTCTGGCAAGTAAGCTGATGGTTTGGAGCTGAGCCAAGAGAGAAGATTGAAGAACCCACAACAACTTTGCTGAGGTGAGCTGTGACCCCAAAAATACAATCAAAAAGGAACAAAACCCACCACCAGCAGCGGCAGCAGAATCCTCTGCTCCTAGAGCCGTGCACACTGCAGTTGGCATCAGAGGAGCCTACTGCTCCTGGCGGGCCCTTAACTGCTTGCTAGAGCCACACGCACCCTGTGGGGGCAGTACAGGAGTCCCCCACTCCAGGCAGGCTCAGAACTGCTTGCTAGAGCCACGTGCACCCCTTGGGGAAGGGGCAGAGGAGTCCCCAACTAGGGGCAGGCTCAGAACCTCTTACTAGAGCCACATGTGTCCCATGGGCAGTGGCAGAGGAGTCCTCCACTCTGGGTGGGCCCAGAACTGCTTGCTAGAGCCACAGGTGACCCATGGGAGCTGGCAGTCCCCCACTCCGGGTAGCCCAGAACTGCTTTCTGAAGAATCGCATGCCCCGAGGGGGCGGGAGGAGGAGTCCGCCACTGAGGTAGGGCCCAGAATTGCTTGCTAGTGCCATGTGGTCCTGCAAGGCAGCAGCAAAGGTGTCCCTCGCTCCAGGTAAGCCCAGATCTGCTTGCTAGAGCTGTGCATGTCCCACAGGTGGCTACAGAGGAGCCCTCCATTCCAGGCAGGCCTAGAACTGCTTGCTAGAGCCACAGGTGCCCTGCAGGCAGCAGTGGAGGAATCCTCATTCCACATGGGCCCAGAACTGTTTGCTAAAGCTGCGTGTGTTCCACAGGCAGCTGTGGAGGAGTCCACCATTCTGGGCAGGCCCAAAACTGCTTGCTAGAGCCACATGTGCCTCTCAGGGGCGGCAGAGGAGTCCCCTGCCCAGGAAGATATAAATTCAAGGAAAAACATTTAAGGACACAAATACAGGTAAAAAGTGTGCCCCAGAACTGCCTGCTAGAGCCGTACACCTCCCGCAGGCAGTGGGTGGCCACAGAGAGCCCCCAGCTCTGGGCACGCACAGAACTACTTGCTAGAGCCATGAGTGCCCCACAGTCAGTGGGGGAAGAGTCCCCCACTCTGGGTTGGCCCAGAACTGCTTGCTAGAATCAAGCACCCCACGGGTGGCAGAGGAGATCCCCGCTCCAGGCGCCTGCTCCGGGTGGGCCCAGAACTGTTTGCTAGAGCCACATGCGACCTGTGGGCGATGGCGGAGGAGTTCGCTGCTCAGAGCTCCTGTGCCAGGAGGGATCAGATGGGCTAGCTAGTGCCATAAGCATCCAGCGGGTGGCAGCAGAGGAGTCCTGCACTCCTCGTTTCCCTGACCTTGTGGTTGCCCCAGCAGGGGTGAACTAGGACTGATCCAGCTGCTGCTGTTCCCCTGCCCCACGGTTGCCCCAGCAGAGCAAACTAGGACTGATCTGGTAGTAGGTATGCCCTACACCACTGCTGCTGTTCTCCCCCCTGCCCCCCGGTTGCTCCCATGGGGCTGAATTAGGACTGATCTAGCCGTAGCAGTTCCCCGGTCCCCTAGTTGCCCCAGTGGGCTGATCAAGGACTAATCCGGCGCTGTCATTCCCCTTCCCCCCAGTCGCCCTGGTGGTGCTGAAGTTGGACTGATTCGGCCACTTTTGTGCTCCGTGCAGCCGCTGTCATTCATATGTCCCCTGGTAACCCAGGCAGGGCTGAACTAGGACAGATCCGGCTGTGCGAGCACCTCGCACCACCGCTACAGTTCCCGTGCCCCCCCTATCACCAAGGTGGAGCCAAACTAGGACTGATCCAGCCGCTGCTGGTCTCCTACCCCCCAGGTGCCCAGGCAGGCTGAATGAGATCTGATCTTGCTACGCATGCTCCCACAGCTGCTGCGGTTCCACTGCACCGTGGTTGCCCCAGCACCTGAAAACTGGGAGAAGATGACAGACATGCCCTGTCTCTCTGGGCAACCAGAAGAAGCCACTGACTGAACAGTTCTGATAAGGTCTCCAAAAGGGTAAATTCGGCATGGGGCAGAATCAGCGGAAAAACTCTGGCAACATGAATAACCAGAGTAGATCAACTCCCCCAAAGAAAAATGGGGCAGATGCAATTGAAGACCCCATCCACAAGCAAATGGCTGGGATGTCAGAAATCGAGTTCAGAATGTGGATAGCAAAGAAGATTAACAGAATGGAAGAAAGGAGGGAATTAGAATTTTAAGAAATTATTCAAAAGATATCTCAAGAAATTATTCAAAAGATGTCTCAAGAATTCAACGATTTCAAAGATAAAATGATCAAAGATTGTGAAATACTAAGACAAGAGGTTGCAGCCCTCAAGGATCCGAAAGATACAGTGGAATCCCTCCATTACAGAGTGCAACAGGCAGAAGAAAGGATCTCTGACTTTGAAGAAAAAGCTTTTGAACAAGCTCAGGAGCACAAAGATCAAAAGAAATGGAGAGCAAAAACTGATCTTTCTCTCAGAGAGCTCTTGGATAATTTGAAGAAAACTAATATTCACCTTATAGGAATCCCTGAAGGTGATGAAGTTGCTTCACAAAACACAGAGGCTTTTCTTCAAGAAATCAAGAAAGGGAACTTTCCAGACATGCCAAGAGATTCTGGAATTCAGATAGCAGATAGTTTCAGAACCCCAGCAGGACTCAACCCAAACCAGACATCCCCCAGGCACATCATAATTAACTTCACTAAATTTAAGTTGAAAGAGAAAATTCTGAAAGCAGTCAGATGTAATAAAACCATAACCTAAAAGGGGAAGAGTATTAGGATGACTGCAGATCTCTCGGCTGAAACCTTTCAGGTTAGAAGAGGATGGTCATCAACTTTTAATCTTCTAAAAAAAAAATAACTTTCAACCCAGGATCCTGTATCCAGCTAAACTGAGTTACATTTATGATGGAGACATTAAATACTTTAATGACATTCACATGTTGAAGAAATTTGCCATGACTAAACCAGCTTTCCAGGAAATTCTCAAATCTATCCTCCATAATGACCAGTGTAATCCTCCACAACAAAAGTAAAGTCACTCAGAAACTTTTTATCAAATTCCAACTTCTACAGTGGCAAAAGGGTTAAAAATATCTATTGGACTTTCGAGCAACTTGAGGACCAATATCTCACCATGTCTATCAATAATTTCAGTCAATGTGAATGGCTTAAACTGCGCTTTAAAGAGGCACAGATTGGCTGATTGGATACAGAAACTCAGACCTGAACATCAGCTATATTCAAGAATCACATATTACTTTAAAAGATAAATATAGACTCAGGTTGAAAGGATAGTCATTTGTATTCCAGGCAAATGGAAAGCAGAAAAAAGTAGGTGCTGCAATTTTATTAGCAGATACAATAGAGTTTAAACCAACAAAAATAAGCAAGGACAAGGATGTTAATTTTATATTTGTTAAGGGTATTACTAAATATGACGAGATCTCAATTACCAATATCTATGCACCCAACCAGAATGCATCTCAATTTATAAGAGATACTCTAACACCATGAGCAACTTGACCTCTGCCAGCTCCATCATAGTCAGACATTTTAACACTCTTTTGGCAGTGTTGGACAGATACTCCAATAAGAAGCTTAGGAAAGAAATTTTAGATATAAATTTAACTATTCAACTTTTGAACCTAACAGACATCTACAGAACATTTCATCCTAACAGAACTGAATACACATTTGTCTCATCAGTCCATGGAACATACTCAAAATTAATCATATCTTAGGTCTTAAGTCCAACCTCAGTAAATTTAAAAGAATAGATATTATTCCATGCATCTTTTCGGACAGTCATGGAATAAAAGTTGAACTCAGTAACAACAGGAATTTGCTGGCTCATACAAAAACATGGAAGATAAATAACTTATAGTGAATGATAGATGGGTCAGAGATGATATCAAGAAGGAAATTGTCAAACTTTTAGAACAAAACAATAATGAAGACACGAGTTATCAGAACCTCTGGGATACCACAAAGGCAGTCCTAAGAGGGAAATTTATAGCATTGCAAGCCTTCCTCAAGAGAATGGAAAGAGAGGAAATTAACAACGTAATGGTACATCTTAAGCAACTGGAAAAGGAAGAACATTCCAATCCCAAATCTAGCAGAAGAAAAGAAATAACCAAAATTAGAGCAGAATTAAATCAAATTGAAAATAAAAGGACTAAAGAAAAGATCAATAAATCAAAAAGTTGGTTTTTTGAAAAGGTCAATAAAATAGATAAACCTTTGACCAATCTAACCAAGAAGAAAAGAGTAAATCTCTAATCTCATCAATCAGAAATGGTAAAGATGAAATAACAACAGACTTTTTAGAAATTCAAAAAATCCTTAATGACTATTACAAGAAACTTTATTCCCAGAAATATGACAATCTGAAGGAAATTGACCAATACTTGGAAGCACACCACCTCCTAAGACTTAGCCAGAAGGAAGTGGAAATGTTGAACAGGCCTATATCAAGTTCTGAAATAGCACCAACTATACAAAACCTCCCTAAAAAGAAAAGCCCAGGACCAGATGGCTTCACGTCAGAATTCTTCCAAACCTTTAAAGAGGAACTAGTACCCATACTACTCAACTTTTTCCAATACATAGAAAAAGACAGAATACTACCCAACACATCCTATGAAGCAAACATCACCTTGATCCCCAAACCAGGAAAAGATCCAACAAGAAAAGAAAATTATAGACCAATATCACTAATAAATATTGGTGTGAAAATATTCAACAAGATC
>NW_003852440.1:11161966-11174397 GCF_000181295.1 Otolemur garnettii | reverse complement strand
CTTCTGTGGTTCATCTTACAAGGGTACAAGTGAATCTTTCTATGAGTAGAATACGAATGTTTTAACACAATAACTAAGAAAGTTACATGAAGGCTATGTTAACCAGTTTGATGGAAGTGTCTTGGATTGTTTGTGAAAACACCACACTGTACCTCCAAAGTGCATCAATGTATACAGTTACCATTCAATAAAAAAAAAAAAGAAAAAGAAAAAGAAAAACAACCTAGTACAAGTGTCTTTATAATAAAAGTTTTGTTTTGTTTTGTTTTCCTTCTGGCTAGATGCCCAGTAATGGGATTGCAGGATCAAAATGGAGGTCTAGCTTGAGTTCTTTAAGGTTTCTCCATACTTCCTTTCAAAAAGGTTGTATTAGTTTGCAGTCCTACCAGCAGTGCAAAAGCAGTTCCTTTCTTTCCACATCTGCGCCAGCATGTGCAGTTTTGAGATTTTGTGATATAGGCCATTCTTGCTGGGGTTAGATGATATCTTAGGGTGGTTTTAATTTGCATTTCTCTAATAATAAGGGATGATGAGCATTTCTTCATATGCTTAGTAGCCATTAGTCTATCGTCTTTAGAGAAATTTCTATTCACATCTGTTCCCCATTGATGTATGGGATTGTTGGGTTTTTTCTTGTAGATTAATTGAAGTTATGCATAGATCCTGGTTATTAGACTTTTTTCTGATTCAAAATATGCAAATATCCTTTCCCATTGAGTAGGTTGTCTATTTGCTTTGATTGATGTGTCCTTGGCTGTACAGAAACTTTTCAGTTTCATTAAATCCCATTTGTTTATTATTGCTGTTGTTGCTATTGCCATGGAAGTCTTCCTCATAAAGTCTTTCCCCAGACCAATATCTTCCAGTTTTTTTCCTATTCTTTCTTTGAGGATTTTTATTGTTTCATGCCTTAAATTTAAGTCTTTTATCCATCTTTAATCAATTTTTATGAATGGAGAAAGGTGTGGGTCCAATTTCAGTCAGTATCCTTTTAGAGGTGGATATCCAGTTCTCCAAGCACCATTTATTAAATAAGGAGTCTTTCCTCCAATGGATGCTCTTGTTTGGTTTATTAAAGATTAGGTGGCTGTAAGTTGTTGGTTTCATTTCCAGGTTTTTTTCTATTTGATTCCAAATATCTATGTCTCTATTTTTGTGCCAGTACCATGCTGTCTTGACCACCATGGCCTTGTAGTACAGCCTAAAACCTGGGATAGTGATACCCAGGCTTTGTTTTTGTTACTAAGAACTGTCTTAGCTATATGAGGTTTTTTCTGGTTCCATACAAAATGCAGAATCATTTTTTCCAAGTCTCGAAAGTAGGATGTTGGTATTTTAATAAGGATGGCGTTGAATCGGTAAATTACTCTGGGAAGTATAGACATTTTAACAATGTTTATTCTTCCCAGCCATGAGCATGGTATGTTCTTCCATTTGTTAAAGTCCTCTGGTATTTCCTTTCTTAGGGTTTCATAATTTTCTTTATATAAGCCCTTCACCCCTTTTCTTAGATATATTCCTCAATATTTCATTTTCTTTGGGGCTATGGTGAAGGGAGTTGAGTCCTTAATTAACCTCTCATCTTGGCTGTTGTTGGCATATACAAAGGCAACTGACTTGTGGACATTGATTTTATATCCTGAGACGTGTTTTTTGATGACTCAAAATCTATGAGTCTTGTGGTTGAGTCTTTGGAGTTCTCCAGGTATAAGATCATACCATCAGCAAAAAGGGAGAGTTTAACCTCCTCTGCTCCCATTTGGATGTCCTTTATTTTCTTGTCTTTTCTAATTGTATTGGCTAAAACTTCCAGCACAATGTTGAATAGTAAGGGTGACAGAGGACAACCTTGTCTGATTCCAGTTCTAAGAGGAAAAGCTTTCAGTTTTACTCCATTCAGTAAAATAGTACCTGAGGGTTTGTCATAGATAGCTTCGATCAGTTTAAGAAATGTACCACCTATGCCTATACTCCTCAGTTGTAATTAAAAAAGGATGCCAGTTTTTATCGAATGCTTTTTCTGCATCTATTGAGAGGATCATGTAGTCTTTGGCTTTACTTCTGTCGATATGGTAAATAACATTTATGGACTTGCATATATTAAACCAGCCTTGCATTCCTTGATCATGTATTTTTTTTAAAGCTTATTGCTGCTACAAGGTATTATCACAAGAGATTAAAAAGTCATAATACAGTAAAATTAATAATTGTAGATTCTTACCATTTCAATAAATGCCAAATCACTGTAGCAAAAGTATCCATCCCATGTTCTATAACTCTACAGAGAGACTATTCCCTATTTCCTCTTCACAACTTTCAAAACCTCAGAACCTCAGAGGGATGTTGACTTCTGGTAGCCTGGGTTCTGTATGATTTGCCAAGTGGTTTGAAGGTGCAGCTACCTCCAGGGCTCCCGCTCATGGAGACCAGACTGAATTGGCCAGATGTGTCTGTATGCGCTGGATCTGGTCAGTAAGCACCTCCTACGCTGTTGTGAAAAAGGAAGTGTTAGTTAAGCTGTAAGTGCACAGGCTCAGGAGAATAGAAAGAGGTTATTACTGATGATCTTTAGCTTCAGTTACATGATGAAAGCAGAAAAGTGTTCACTTGTCTCACATAGCTAGACAAGACCATGGTGGAAAGTAGAAGTGCATAAAGAGATCCACCAAACCTAATTTTACGAAACTATTTATAGTGTTCATAGTCATCCTTTAAAGATGGGAAGTCCTGGGGAAATGCTAAACCAGATGGGATATAGGAGTTACATGCATGAACCAAGAGTCCTTAGGGGGAATTTTTGGCACTGTTAACCATGGGAGCTTTAGAAAGTGACAGAGTGAGATAAAATGTTATGAAAGCCAAGTGAAGGGAAAGCCTTTAGAAGGATATGGGGACCAACCACCAAGGGCATGGCTTCTGAGAGTTTGTGTAACATCCATTCTGAGGGCTAATCACTGAGTGTGGCACTGCTGATCTATTGGTTGCTTACCCAAAACCATCTACATGAAGGAGTAGGCATAAAAGTCTAATAAAAACACAGAAAAATCCCAAATACCTAAGGGCAGGAAAACAGATAAATTGTGGTATATTCAATGAAATATTAGTAACAATAAAAATAAACTTGGTAACTCATAATAGTATAGAAAATTTCCATAATATAATAATAAGTAAAAAAGCTAAGTCCTAAAAGATTACATAGTGCCTGGATGCCAGTTTTATGAGGTAAAAATATACATTTTTTATTACACAATGAATGTAAGTTTCAGTGTGGCTATTATCCCTAAGGGATCTGGGGTTTGCAGGGGACCAGAATGAAGAAACATCACAGAAGTAAATATAAATTATTGTCAATATTCTATTTACATATTAGGTGGTAATTTTAGGATACTAAATAAGGGAGAGTAAGAGAAGAAGAAAAAGAAAAAAATAAAGGCAAGAAAACTATTTCCTTTTTCCTCCTGGAAAATCCAAGCTGAACCCTTTAGGAAGGGTTGATGGAAGCAGGTATCTACTGAGGAGGGGGCAGCCATTATAGCCCAGGAGGGGACTCAGAGTGTCACAGGAAGGGCACATGTTGGTGGGAGAACGACCAGTTCTGAGTGAGATGAGCTCCAATGCAGGAGCTTTGACAGTGGCAGCTCAGGGCAGGGTGGGAGCCCTGTGGAGTGAGTGGAGTATCCATGTAGGTGGGTGGACCATTTCAGTATGCTGAATTCTCAGAAGGTGTGAAAGGTGCCTACACAGGGTGCATTTCAGTGCAGGGTGAAGAGTGTATTCACATGGCAGTGGGTAGAGGGCTCTGCTCCAGGTGCCAAGGCCAGGCCTGAGAGGGATAAGAGAGGTTTCAACACAAGTAGAAGATCTAGGACAGTATAAGTGGCAGGGCTTCAAAGCAGGGTGTTATGGCTGAAGAGAGTATCTTGGGTTGAATCATGTCCCCCCAGAGGTATGTTCAAGTCTCAAACTCAGGTACCTGTGGACATGAGGTCTTTAGAGATGTAGTCAAGTAAAGTGAGGTCATACTGTATTGAATTTTAATGAGCAGTGTCCTTATAAGATGATGGAAATTTAGGCACACAGAGACACACACATCTTCACCTGAAGATGAAGGTGGAAGTCAGAGTAGTGACCATACAAGACAAGGGATAAGTGCTTCTGGCAACCACCAAAAGCTAAAAGAGGGAAGGAAGGACCTTCCCCCTGGAGCCTTCAGATGAGTAGAGTGCTGCTGCCACCTCAGCTGCAGACTTTGAGCTGACAAAGAATATATATGACTGTGAAAGAATATATTTCTGTTGTTTTATGCCACTCCCCCATCATCATTTGCTTCAGCAACCCTAAAGCCAGATACAGGGAGGCAGCTGTCAGCTGTTAAAGGATGCTGGGCCTGACTGGATCTGGGCAGGGCCCTTGCAGAGATGAAGGCAGAACAGCCCAGCAGAGGGGATGAAATCTGAGTGAGGAGAGGGAAGAATCCTCCTGGTTGCAGAATTTCAGTGGCAGAAAACTTTGCTACATACATGGGTCATCATGAAATACATGAGATACACAAAAATCAAGACATGTAAAATTCTAGCAGATGGAAACAAAATAAATCCTCCCAGCAACACAGATAAATTGAGCAAGGTGTAACTTGCAGGGGTGAATCAGAAAGGACACTTTTAGCTGTGTTTCTTAGAAGTGAAATAAAAAACCATAACTGTCTCAAAACTTTCATAGTACAAGAGCATTCATCAAATAAGTAAACATATCAACAATATTATAAACCAAGATTATCACAGCTTGGAGAAAAAGTTACAAGAATGCAAAGAAACACAATTAGAGTGAACCCTCTGGCAGGAAGCTGAAGCTGAATGTCTCTGCATGTTCACAATGCTTAAAATGTAAGACGGGTATCAAACACATAGCTCAAAAGGTATCTGAGGACAAGTCTGTGAGTGTGTGTGTGCACATAATTCACTGCACTGTCCCTGAGAGGGCCTAGGATGAGTGAGTCCCAGGAGCACTGAGGACACCTGCTGCCCAGACCTAAGGTTTTAAATGACATTCTTCTCTGTAAGGAATCGGAGCTTCTTAGAGGGATGTAAAATACTGTAGTTTTGACAGGGCAAAGAAGTGTTCAAAAGTTGAAAGAGGCATAAGGAGACAAAGAAGCCAATTTGAAGAGTCTCCTACTAACAAATCTGGAATAATGTGAATATGAGAGTATTAAATAAATTATATTGATGAGATTAAATAAATTATAATTACCCATTGCTTAAAAATTAGACACCGTGAGTTTGTATTTAAAGAAAGAAAGAAAGAAATTGAAATTTTGATGAGGAATATATATTTGTAGAGTTTAAAATTATCTCACCCACAAAATGTGTATTAAATACATAAAGTAAATAGGGACAGTGGAGAAACCTGACAGACACCATCTTTACCAGGTATCAACACTAACATCCCCCACAGGACAAAGTGGAATCCTATGCTACCCAACAGGATTTCCTGAGAAAAATACAGCACACATTTTTGTGATGTTCCTTTCAAAACTACATAATCAGAAAATAGTTTGAGATGTAAATCAAGGGGCATTCATCAGAATAACTCACCTGAAATCTTCAAACTTGTAAGATTATAAAAATCAAGAAAAGAACAAGGACAGCTCCAGATGGAAGCAGACATGACAATTTAACACAGCACATTGTTCTCACTTGATCCTCTTTTTGTAAACATAGGTATTTGAACAACTAGTGAAATCTAATCAGATGCATGTAGGTTATCACAAATTTGGATGGTTGTGGTTATGGAGGAGAATATAGAGAGAATGAGAGGAAGTAGTGACAGTGAGTATAAGTCAAACAGCAGCAAAAGCATAAATAGGGAAATATGGAATCAGGGGAAGATTCCAAAGGTGGGTCCACCCAGTGTGTATGTCAGCTACTGGGAATGACGCAACAGAGAACAATTTCTGATTGAGTAGAAAAGGGAGGCAGTACAGCAAAGCCTTGAGGAGGTGAGGGGTTGAATTCAGGCATGAGAGAGGAGCTGTCACTATTTAGGGGCACAGAAAATTAATCTATGAAAGGAAAGAAAACCAAACCATCAGTATAATTGCAGCTAAGTTTGCTCATTTAATGGAGGGAACATGGGAAGGTTTTTTGTTCTATTTTGTCAATGACATACCCACTTTTTATCAAGGGAGAATAGATCAAAAAAAGTAGATTGTGATATGAAGTATGGGATATGAATTCTAATAGAAGACAAATACGTACAAAACTATCATGGTGGGATATGAAGGGGGGATTGGGTTAATGCCCTGGAGGTTTTGGTTGGATGAAAATCCTGATGAAGATATGCTGGAGAACAGAAGCAGGAAAGTCAAAGGCACATGTTCAGAGTGGAATGTTTGAAAATAGGGCACTTGTCCTGTTTCGGTGTGTTTCATGATATCAAAAATAACTTATTTCAATTGTCTGGAGATTTGTTAATGTCAGATCTCTTGGTGAATAGGTAAGAGTAAAGTATTTCTGGAACAGTACTGGGTACATATCATAAAGATGGTGATTGTTATGAATATCGTTCAGAAAAACATGAGGGTGCAGAAGAATCAAGTCCTTGTCACGTTCTGTGGATTCACATTTTAGTTAAATGTGCACAGAAGGAAGGGATTTGGAAATCATAAAGTGAATAGATCCAAAGGCATGGTCAGTAAATTTCAAAAGCCTCAGTATGAAGGGAATATGCTTAACTATTTCACTGTCTGTGATTATCTATAATTATCAGGAATGCATTTGCCCTACTGAGAAATGTCTGTGTCGTAGTCTAATGAACACAAATGAAGAAACTAGGTCATTTTGTTGTCATATTTTGAACCATTTAAAAGTATATTTGTCCTGAACTGTTATCAACACCCAAATAAGAAAGTACATTTTTTCATTTCATAAATACATAGAAATTTTTGTAGCAATGCAAACTATAAAAATTAATTTATATTTTATGATCTGTAATGAGAAAGAATATGTTTGATGGCAGAACCGAGGGTCATCTTCTGCCATTGTCTCACCTTCACCAGGGGGAATGCAGATCACTGAGAAGGTGCTGCTCTGGTCTGTGCAGTGAGTGGAAAGTGAATAGATGATTATTTGTGGGGACAGCTGGGGCTATATGTGGAAGTGGCCAAAGACATAAGTATTTCATCATCTGTTGTTTCAAGATAATTAAGTATCAGAAAGATGATGATGAAATGTGCATATTTTAAATGAGTTTTGGGGTGCTGTTTTCTCCACACTAATCTTTAGCAGATTCCCAGTCCTGACCCTCTCAGTGGTTCCTCACATGGAGCATTTTCCACAGAACTGAACCCCTCCCTCCGTGTTATGTAGAGTGCTTAAATAGACTTTTAAAATAATTTCCATTAGTTCTATTATGGTTTAGAAGACCATAACACCCAAAAGATGTAAGTTACTTCTATAGATCACTTTTTAAATTAAATTTACAGCTTTTAAGTTGGAGGCTGTGGAATTATGGAGTAGAATCAGCCACTGGGGAAACAAATGAAGCCCTTGCACCCTCACCATCCTGGAGACAAAGGGGAGAATGGGAGCCTAGCAGCACAGTCTCCAAAATTCACAGATGCAACTTAATAAAATTTTAAAAATGCCCTTATCCAGGCAATAAATTCCTAGTTTCCTAATATGTAAAGATGTGTACCATTTACTTTGGCATCTGAAATCCTTCATTGAGAGATCATTGCTGCTTACCGAGTAGAAGACTCAGCCAGCAGACAGACAATGAAAACAGAGCCCACAGCGACTGGTGGCTCTGGGGGGACTTCCCCTCATCTGGTGGGCCAGTCTGGTGACCTCTGCCCCTCGCTAGACCTTAGGGAGGTGATGGTTATATCATTCAGGATATTGACTCAAGGCAGAAACTTGGATGAGTGCTGGGGGCCAGGGCAGGGGGCCAGGGGATAGGTTGCTCACCTCCCCCACCCACTGGTGGCAGCAGCAAGAGTGGAAAAAGCCGGGAACTAGGGAGACGGTGTCTCCTGAGAAGGAGCCAGCAAGGGCCTGCAGGCAGGTTAGTGGCAGCTGGGGTGGTTCACGCACTGACATGCTTCTCATCACCCAATTTGGGGACCACTTCTAGCAGCAGGTGCTGGGACTTGCCTTTCTCCATCTTTGGCCTCACT
This sequence comes from Otolemur garnettii, assembly GCF_000181295.1. Taxonomy (NCBI): domain Eukaryota; kingdom Metazoa; phylum Chordata; class Mammalia; order Primates; family Galagidae; genus Otolemur; species Otolemur garnettii. The sequence goes on along the minus strand of NW_003852440.1, from coordinate 11,166,221 downwards.
GGACTCTGATTGGGTATCCAGAGGTCGGGGTCAATGAGGCGCTGTGTGCAGTGGTACTTTGTGAGATGGGGTCCACTGTGCTGGTGGCACCTTACAGCGAGTGCATGTCTTAACAAAGTACCCCCAGGGCTCCGGAGGTTCTTGAGATTTCCAGGCCACTGGGCCCCACCCCACCACCCGTTGTTCAGCTCTTGCTCCTTGTCCTCCTTCCTGGTGTGGATGGTTGGCACACCACACAGACATTCCTTGCAGGCTTCACACTTGTGGTCGGATCCCTGGAGCCCTGGTGGTCACCTGTCACAGTCTCGGAAAGGACTGCTGGAAGCAGGCACAGGGACCCCTTTCAGTCTCCTGGCCAGCTCCAGATGAATTGCCCGGCAATGGCTCTGTGGGCTCCCTGAGCCGCAAGTGCCCACGTCTCTTCTGTGTCTAGCACAGCTCCGCAGACCACAGGCAGCCAGCTATTGCCTCACACAACAGCCGGATGCAGTCTGACAGCTACTTCTAGCTGCCATCGCAGCGGCAGAGCCCCCCAAATCAGAGACCAGTCTCCGTACTTTCCCACAAGCATCTTGTGTTCCAGCACCTCCAGAGGGTCCTCCTGTACCTTCTCTGGCTCGGTACTGACTGTGCTCTTGCTGAGGCCACCCACACTGAGTGGTCCCCACCCCAGGGCGTGCTCTTCCTATCCTTGCGCTCCTCCTCCTTCTGCAAGGGCTCCCTGTGCTCCACCCAGCCCTGACTGCTTGGGCATTGGATGTGTCTTGTCCTCATGGTCAGACTTCTCAGCGTGGTCCCCCCTCTTGCCTCGGCTGGTCGGGTTCCATGCTAAATAATAATAATAATACATGATGTATAGTTTACATATACATCAATACAATCTGAATTACAATTTGGTAAAGTTTGACAAATGCATACATGTTCAGCCAACACTCCAATCAAGATATAGCACATTTTCATCACTGCAAAGATTCCTTGCACCCTTTCCGGTCAGCCCTCACTACTCCAGAGTGAGTCGTCATTGATTTCTATCAGCATAGATTCATTTTGCCTGTCCCTGAGCCTTACACAAACAGAATTATTTACAATTAAACTACTGTGTCTCAATAGCACAACGGGATGATTCCTTCAGGTTGTACTGGGTACCCGCCTTGTGCTCTTTTTACTATGCAGTGTTCCATTGTATAAATATACCACAATTTACTCCCCAATTCTACATTAACGAGCATTGGAACGTTTTACTATTTGTGGCTATTAGGAGTAAAGCTGCTCTGAGCCTTCTAAGACAATGCTTCTAACAGACTTGTGCATCCATTTGCACAGGGTGTATTGCACCAGTGGGACTGCTGGGTCCCCGGGCAGGGCTGTGTCTAGCTATAATGACCCTATGAACAATTTCCACTGCTCATGCCATTTTACACTCTTTCCTACAGTATATAGAATTCTAATTGCTCTAAATCATAGCCCAAACTTGTTTTTTCTCACTGTTTAATCATCTTGGTAAGTGTAAAGTAATATTTCTTTGTGGTTTTATTAGAATTATTTATAATTCCCTGAAGGCAGGGCCAGGACTAAGGTGAGGTGGGGAGAATTCCACCTTGGGCACAACATTTAGGAGGAAGGACCCCAAAAAGCTCAGAAATCAAAACAGATAATATCCAAATACAATAATTAAAGAATAAAAATTAATGCAAAAAGGCATGTGGGAGAAAATATCAAAATTTTAAATAAGTATATGATATGTTGGCAAGTGTGGAGAAAGGCCTTTATTATTTGTCACTTGTCACTTACTATAAAGTCAGCTGTAGGTCTTTGGTGTGATCTCCCCAGACTGATTTCTGTCTATTTCTAGATTTTGTGCATCTACTGAGATGAACATACAGTTTGCCATCTTCCTTAAATATCAATATTAAATTTTTAAACCAAACATTCACCATTAATAAGTAAACCTCACTGTAGTGTACAAACCTATTTATGCATCATCAAAGCCATTTTGCTAAGGTTTATAAAGAACCTTTGTCCCTAAGTTTCTACAGGGATTGCTTGTGGTTCTTCTTTTGCTGTCAAGATTATGTTAGCCTCAGAAAATATGGTGGAAGTATTCCCACTTCTTCTATTTATTGTAAAAAATTCTGTATTGTGGATATTATTTTTTATAAATATTAGGGAAAAGACAACAGTGAAAACACTTGTGCATAAAAGCATCTTCACAACAACTTATTTACACAATTAATGCTATTCAGAATTTCTATTTCTTATTGTGGTTGCTTCAGTCAAATGTCTCTTCAATGTTTGTCCTTTCTTTTGTGGTGTCAAATTTATTTGCAAAATTTATTCCAAAATACTCATTTTTTTTTTTACTATTGGTTTAATGACTATAGGCTCTACAGTGATAACCTTGTTTTATTTTTTATGTTAACAGTTTGCATTTTTGCTCCTATTTTTTTCTGCACCAATATTATTAAAGATTCATCAACTTGGGGGCGGAGCCAAGATGGCAAACTGCAGCCAGCTTTTTACAGAAGTTCCCATCCAGAAGGAGGCTTAAAGGACAGAAGGTTAGCAAGTTAGCTGATGGTTTGGAGCAGAGCCGAGAGAAGATTGAAGAGCGCACTTCAACCTTCCTGAGGTGGGCTGTGACCCCAAATACACAACCAAAAGGTACAAAATCCACCACAAATCAGACGGGAGTCCCAAACCCACAACAAGGGCTTGCAGTTTACTCCATGCAAACAGGCGAGCAGAGTTCAAACTTCCTCCCACTCTATCCCACGGGAGAGACCCCCTAAAAACTGGACCTCCCACCCCTGCTGGTGTGCTACAACACCCTCCGGCCAGGCGTAAAACTGTATAAAATTGTATATATTCTGCACCTGAAACATTGAACTCCGAGGAGTCCCCACACACCCACTCCAAGGTCTGGAGGTTTGTTATCTATGGAATCCAGATTCTTGGGCATCTCCTTGAGAGAAGTGGAGGGGGAAAGGGCTGGTGCTGTTCTGTGCTGACTGTGGTACAGGCATGAAGAGAAGAAAATTGGCTCAGAGAATGGCAATACAGCAACAGTGTTGCCCTGAGCTGCAAACTGATGCCATTCCAGCCCCATCTCTCTTGGCAAACAGAGGTTCTGGACAGCAGCCACAGGCAAAACACAGAAACTTTCATTAAGTAAAGCACCAGCCCTCAGGGTCTAATCCCCTTGAGACAAAGGCAGTGGGCAGGCAGAGGGTAGAATTGTTACCTGAGTGTAAATTGCTATTTGTCTGCTGCCCAGAGCTGAATGCAAGGACTTGCAGAGAAGTCTAGCTGGACAGAAGCCTAATTGAAAAACGCAAGACCCCCCTGCCAAACTCAGATTTCTGGCTGATTTTGCCAGTCATAAAGCCTGAGAGCAATGGCCTACTGGAGTGAATAGAGTCGCAGACCTGGGGGATTACGAGTGACTAGGTGCAAGGTGGGGAAGGAGGTATTAACCTTCCCAGACTAACCCATTTGTCGGGTGGGTCCTTTGGCCCTCATGGAGCGGGGCAGGCCCAAAACTGCTTGCTAGAGTTGTACACCTCACAAGCGGCAGAGGAGATCCCTGCCCCAGGGTCCTGCTCTGGGCAGGCCCAGAACTGCTTGCTAGTGCCATGGCATCCGGGGGACAGTGGCAGAGGAGTCCTCTGTTCCAGGTAGACACAAAATAGCTTGCTAGAAAAACGCACATCCCACTGGGGCCAGGGGAGGAGTTCCCCGCTTCAGGCACCCAAGATGGGTGGGCCTAGAACTGCTTACTAGAGCCACACTCGCCCTGCAGGTGGTGGTGGAGGGTCTACCACTCTGGGTAGGCCCAGAACTGTTTTATAAAGCCATGTACATCCCACAAATGGAGGTGGGGGAGTTCCCCGCTCTGGACTCCTGAGCTGGGAGGGCACAGATTGGCTTGCTAGTGCCACATGCTTCCAACAGGGGATGGTCAAGGAGTCCTCCGCTCCCCTGTGTTGGACAGATCCTCCAAAGAGAAGTTGAGCAAAGGAATCTTAGATTTAAATTTAACTATTCAACTTTTGAACCTAACAGACATCTACAGAACATTTCATCCAAACAAAACTGAATACACATTTTTCTCATCAGTCAATGGAACATACTCCAAAATCTATCACATCTTAGGTCATAATTCTAACCTCAGTAAATTTAAAAGAATAGAAATCATTCCATGCATCTTCTCAGACCATCATGGAATAAAAGTTGAACTCAGTAACAACAGGAATTT
>NW_003852440.1:11160167-11161934 GCF_000181295.1 Otolemur garnettii | reverse complement strand
AAATAACCTTATGCTGAATGATAGATGGGTCAAAGACGAGATCAAGAAGGAAATTACCAAATTTTTAGAACATAATGATAATGAAGATATGAGTTATCAGAACCTCTGGGATACTGCAAAGGCAATCCTAAGAGGGAAATTTATAGCTTTACAAGCCTTCCTCAAGAGAACAGAAAGAGAGGAAGTTAACAACTTAATGGAACATCTTAAGGAAATGGAAAAGGAAGAAGACTCCAATCCCAAACCCAGCAGAAGAAAAGAAGTAACCAAAATTAGAGAAGAATTAATGAAATTGAAAATAAAAGGATTATAGAACAGATCAATAAATCCAAAAGTTGGTTTTTTGAAAAGAACCAATAAAATAGATAAATCTTTGACCAGCCTAACCAAGAAAAAAAGAGTAAAATATCTAATCTCATCAATCAGAAATGGTAAAGATGAAATAACAACAGACCCCTTAGAAATTCAAAAATCCTTAATGAATATTACAAGAATCTTTATTCCCAGAAATATGACAATCTGAAGGAAATTGACCAATACTTGGAAGCACATCACCTCCCAAGACTCAGCCAGAATGAAGTGGAAATGTTGAACAGACCTATATCAAGTTCTGAAATAGCATCAACCATACAAAATCTCCCTAAAAAGAAAAGCCCAGGACCAGATGGCTTCAACATCAGAATTCTACCAAACCTTTAAAGAGGAACTAGTACCCATACTACTCAACTTTTTCCAAAATATAAAAAAAAACGGAATACTACCCAACACATTCTATGATGCAAACATCAACTTGATCCCCAAACCAGGAAAAGACCCAACAAGAAAATAAAATTATAGAACAATATCACTAATGAATATTGATGTGAAAAATTTCAACAAGATCCTAACAAACAGAATCCAGCAACACATCCAACAAATCATACACCATGACCAAGTGGGTTGTATCCCAAGATCTCAAGGATGGTTCAACACACGTGAATCTATAAATATAATTCATCAGATAAAGAAACTAAAAAACAAAGACCATATAATTCTCTCAATTGATGCAGAAAAAGCTTTTCATAATATCCAGCATCCCTTAATAATCAGAACACTTAAAATTGGTATAGAAGGGACATTTCTTAAACTGATAGAGGCCATCTACAGCAAACCTACAGCCAATATTGTATTGAATGAAGTTAAACTGAAATCATTTCCTCTCAGATCAGGAACCAGGCAAAGGTGCCCATTGTCTCTACTGCTTTTTAACATCATAATGGAAGTTTTAGCCATCACAATAGATAAGAAAAGGCAATTAAGGGCATTCATATAGGGTCAGAAGAGATTAAACTTTCACTTTTTGCAGATGATATGATAGTATATCTGGAAAACACCAGGGATTCTACTATAAAACTCTTAGAAGTGATCAAGGAATATAGCAGTGTCTCAGGTTACATAATCAACACTTATAAATCTGTAGCCTTTATATATACCAACAACACCCAAGCTGAAAAAGCAGTCAAGGACACTATTCCATTCACAATAGTGCCAAAGAAGATGAAATATTTAGGAGTTTACCTAACAAAGGATGTGAAAGAGAACACATCTCTGTAAAGAGAACTCTGAAACTCTAAGGAAAGAAATAGCTGAAAATGTTAACAAATGGAAAAACATACCATGCTCATGACTGGGAAGAATCAACAATCCGCATTAAAGCTACACTGTCATATTTTAAAGATCTTGAAAAAATAATACTTCATTTTATATGAAATCAGAAAAAACCTCGAA
>NW_003852440.1:11153194-11159226 GCF_000181295.1 Otolemur garnettii | reverse complement strand
GTTCACATGGATGGAGCTCGAAAATGTTCTTCTTAGCAGTGTCACAAGAATGGAAGAAAAAGTATCCAATGTACACAGCCCTATTATGAAACTAATTTATACCTTTTATATAAAAGCTATAACCTAATAACAGCCTAAGAATACAGGGAGAGGGGAGCCAGAGGGGAGGGGGGAATGGGTGGAGGGAAGGTGATTGGAGGGATCACTTCTAAGGTTTATCTTACAAGGGTACAAGTGAATCTTTCTAAGAGTAGAATATGAATGTTTTAAAATAATAACTAAGAAAATGACATAAGGCTATGATAATCAGTTTTATGGAGGTGTTTCGGATTGTGTGTGAAAACCCCACACTGTACCCCAGAAGTGCATTATTGTTCATAGTTACCATTCAATAAAAAAAGAAAAAAAAGATTCATCAACTTTATTAATCTTTTAAAATAATAATTTTTAGCTTCTTGGTTGAATTTCTCTATTGCATGTCTTCTATTTCATTGATGTTTTTCTCATTCTCATGTTTTATTACAGTTTGATGAGTTAATCAAGCTACTATCTTTTTGCTAACTTCTTAAGAAGAAAATAGATGACTGTTTCAACATTTTTCTTTTCTCATGTATTTTTTAAAATATGCCTTAAACTTCCTCTCAAGCATTGGTTGAGGTGTATACTACAAATTTTATATGACTTGCTTTTCTGAAACTCACACTTTAAAGTATTTCATGTTTTTATTGTGATAAATTTTGTACACTATAATTTATTTAAATTTGTTGGGTAATTTCCAACCATCAGAGGATTTTTCTAATTATCCTTCTGTTGTTGATTTATGTTTAGATTCCACTATAATCAGAGCTTACAATTTGTATAATTTCATTCCTTTGAAATTTGTTAGGACTTGCTTTATGATCCTTGAGTAGTCTATTTGGTAAATGGAACGTGTGGTCCTATGCGTTGGAAATTTCAGGGTTGTAGGAAATGGTATTCTATGTGTGTCAATTAGGTCAAATTATTTAATCATGTTACCCAAATCTTCTTTGTTTTTTACTGATTCTACAATTAACTTCTCTATTACTGATGGGAATGTCTAACCATGATCATGGATTTGTCTATTTCTTCCTTTCTCTCCCTCATTTTTCAAAAAAAAATATATATATATATATAATTTTTATTTTATTTCTTCCTGTTAACTCAACATTTTATCCTTGTAAGATCCCCCTCTTTATTTCTAAAAATAATCTCACTTTAAGTCTGACTTTTCTGGTAATAATCCAGCCACAATGATTTTATTGGTTAATGTTGGTTCTACATTTGATTCTCATTCCCATAATTACAAGCTACAAAATTGCTGAATTAGTGTTAGTTGTGAACACTGAATTAGCAAATATTAAACCATTCTCCTGTGGGAAATACAGAGTTAGTTTCCTGAGCCTCAAATTACACATTTTCATCAACTGATCAATAAGTAACTTCATTTTATGTTTCTATATAAAGAAATCTTATTAATATTGTTGGCTCATTAATATTGAACTCACAGCCAACAGCAATGTACCTCATGAATGGTTAGACATCACCTTGGCACTACCCTTGGGGGCCACTTTAGATAGAACATCCCTTTCCCAACAAAAATGCAAAAAATGTGCCACTAACTACACTGTGAAAAGGATACCTTTTATAACATGAGAGCTGAAACAAGGAAGCTGCTGGAAAAGTAGCTTCTTAATTTAAGAGACAGTTTTCACCCCTCTGCGCAGGGTTGAGAATGACTGAGTACACAGAGAGCATTGGTTTGGAAGTTGCAGATCCCTTCCCACTAGTAGGAAGACCTGGATTCTGGGCCTAATGAGGATCAACTTTATATCTTTTTTCTGTTTTTCCCATTTAAGTATCTTTGCATCTTTATATCTGAATGTGTATCTTTTAATGGTTGTACTATGTTCATTTTTAAATATCTATTCTGACAATCTTTGTACTGAAATTTTTAGTGCATTTAAAATTAATGTGATTACTTATATAATTAATTTTAGTATATAATTTTTCTATTACTTCCTAATTGTTCAACTGATTTTTGTGTTCCCTTATTCCATTTTTCTTGCCTTTGTTTTGATTACTTACTATTTTTTTTACTTCCTCTTTAGTTTTTAAATTTTTATTTTAGTGGTACTTTATGAGATTACAGTGTTAGTTCTTTTCTTATCCCAATCTACATGAGATGTGTGTTTTAAAAACTTCCAAAGCAGTGTAAGAACCTTAGAAGAGTTCAGGGGAACAGGATCCTGCCACATGTCACTAGCACAAACTCCTCTGAACACAGAAAAGTCATTTACACTCCCTTCTCAATTCATCACCATATCAAAGAATGACTAACTATAAACAGAAAGGTTGAGTCTTAAAGAGATCAACTGAGGATTTTATTGTATGTATATGGTATCATGTTGTGCAACTTCTACTGTAAGAAACATGCTGTCCTTGTTGTCCAACATCAACACATCAAAGATGAAGTAAACATTAATATTACATAGAACCTATAAAACAAGCTTGTACAAAGTTTATAAACTTCCCTTAAACCATACCCTAATCTCAAAAGTAAATTGTAAAATGTTTGTATAATACCGAGCAATTTTTGTAATTAATCATAGTAATTAGTTATATAATTAGACTTTAAGAGTAGATTGATAAGATTTAGTTTAGCTTTAAAAAATTACTTGGATGCTTTTCAATTTTTAAAATTCTCTTCAATAGGAATGTTCTCACTCTTGATATTCAAATAATAGACATAAAACTGCCATGGTGAAGTGTACATTAAAAGTACAGTGGGAAAGAACAGAAAAGTATAACTGGTTAATCATTACTAATATTTAAGCACATCCTCTATGGTTATTAACATTTTCTTCTTTACTTTGAGTCCATTTGTAATCCATAATTTTGTATAAAATTCTGTGTATCATTAGAATTTTCTCTTTTTGCATAAGTTTATACATTTCATTTTCAAACATATACACATTTGCATTTTATTGTAAAAACAAGGACTCTTATAATTAGAAAATACATTAGCAAAAATAAAAACAAATCACCATTCAGTTTAAATGTCCAATAAGAATCACTGTTAAATATTAAGGGATATATTTTTATCAATCAAGTAATATCTATTCAATCTAACCATGTCAAAAGGAGGTAATACATTGTTTCTCTTTTCTAATTTTATATTATAATGGGTATTGATGGATAAATCATGTTGTAAAAAGATGCAGTCAATGTTATAACATTTAAGATTATATAATAATGAAACATATATTGTGGGTACATACATATATAGAAATATATTTAAAATAAGTAAAAATTGTAAGTCCTTGCTTGGTGTGGTGGCTCATACCTGTAATCCTATCACTCTGGGAGGCCAAGGCAGGATGATACCTTGAGCTCTGGAGTTCAAGACATGCCTGAGCAAGGGCAAGACTTCATCTCTGCTACATATAGAAAAGTTAGCCAGGTGTTGTGGTTTGGCACCTGTAGTCCCAGCTATTTGGGAGACTGAGGCATGAGGGTCTCTTGAGTTCAGGAGTTTGAGGTTGCTGTGACCTGGGCAGATAACATGGCACTCTAGCCTGGGCAACAGAGTGAGACTATGTCTCAAAAAATAATAATAAATAAAATTTTAAAAATAAAATTTATAATCCTTGAATAATAATTAATTTAAGGGAGGGCTCTTGCCTCTACTTCCGCATTAGCTGGAACAATAGGCCCCCACCACAAGGCCTATCTAGTTTTTCTACTTTAGTAAAGATGGGTCTCACTCTTGGTCAGGCTGCTTCAAATTCCTGAGCTCAAGGAATCCTCCTGCCTAGGGCTCTGTGGGTACTCTTTGTGAAATTTTTTAAATTTAAATGTTGAATTAATTCATTTTTTCAGTGTCTTGATTAGTAAGAAAAGTGTTTAAGTGTAGACAATTTCCTCGCAGCATAGCTTTAGAAAAAGTCATGCACTTTGGCATGCAGAATTTTTACTATCACACACACATAGAACTTTACAATTTCACATTAACACAAATATCTTACATCACAACCATTGGCTTTTAGATCATGCAGTATGCACTGATATACTTAATATCATTTGATTTCTTAGATTCACTATTATACATTTATATATTTTGCCTTCTTAATATTTCCCCCAAACATCAACATATTAAAAAGAAGAACAGAATCCATACTCTATTCCCAATAATGTGATAAATTCATAAAGAATCCTTGTATAAGTTTTCCAGTTGTGCCATTTTTGTAACCCCCAGTATTTCTGACCTATCATCTGCATTAAAAAGAAAATCAGAGGATAAAAGTCAAAGTCTACACTAAAATACAAGTAGGATTTTTTCATTTAAAAAAAATGTTTTCTGATTGCACTACCATATTCTCATTATACCCACACATTCTTCAGCACAATTCAAGTATTTCTAGAACACAAATGGCAAGATCAGTGTTTCCAAGAAAAACAAAGGTGGGTAACAAAGAAAATTGTGTAGTGCTCTACTTGTTGTCAGCTCTGTGTGAGGGCCACAGAAGTACTTCTTTGAAAGCATCTAAATTATTACATGTTCAATCATCCTACAACTGTTAATGTAGCCCCAATATTTAATTTTAAATTATATTCATCCCTACAGTAAAAAGATATGAAAAAAATTGCCAACTTCATTTCACGCTGAAAAACCAAATTTTATCTGACTTACAACCCAGTGAAAGAAAAGATGAAGAAAATGTTGTGATTTGTCAAATGAAAAAAAATCCAAAAGTTGGGGGGGAAAGTCCAAGTGAATTATATAAACACCAATTCGTTGTATAGATTTATCAATGGTATAGTATCATGAGGCCAAATTTTATTTTACTACACACAGATATTCAGTTTTTCCAACATCATTTATTGAAGAGGCTTGGTCTATATGTCTGCCTTTAATGCTAGGGCCATGCAGTTTTGATTACAAATATGCTTTGTAGTATATTTTGAAATCAAGTAGAGGGGTGCCTCCAGCCTTGTCCTTCTTTCTCAAGATTATTCTGGTTATTAGAGGTCTTTTCTGGCTCAGTATGGATTTTAGGAATTTTTTTTCTATTTTCTGTGAAAAATACCCATGGAATTTTGATAGGGAGTCCATTGAATGTGTGAATTGCCTTAGGTAGTATGAAAATTTTAACAATATTATTTCTTCCAATCCACCAACAAAATATCTTCCCATTTATTTGTTTTCCTCAATTTGTTTCACCACTGTTTTATAATTTTCAGCTTATACATCTTTCATCTCCTTGGTTAAATTTATTCTTAATAAGTTTTTGCTTTTTTGATGCTGTTATAAATGAGATTATTTTCTTGATTTCTCTCTCAGATAATTCATTACTAGAGTATAAAGCACAACTGATTTTGGTATATTGATTTTGTGCCTTGTAACTTTATTAAATTCATTTATTAATTCTAACAATTCTTGGCAGAATCTTAAGGTTTTTCTATACATAAAATCATATCATCTACAAACAGAAACATACTACTTCTTCCTTTCCAATTACAATACTTTTATGTCTTTTCTTGCCTAATTGCCCTGACTAGAACTTCTAGGACTAAGTTGAATAGAAGTGGTGACTGTGAGCATCTTTAATTTTTTCTGATCTTAGAAGAAAAGGTTCAACTTTTGACCACAGAATATTATGTTAGTGGTGAGCTTATCACACATATATGTCTTTTATTTTGTTGAGGTACATTTCTTCTATACCTGATTTGTGAAGAGTTTTTATCATGAAAAGATGTTGAATTTTGTCAGATGATTTTTCTGCAACTATTGAAAAGATAATATGATCTTAATTCTTCATTCAGTTAACATAGTCTATTACACTTTCAATTTGTATATATTGAACCATCATTGCATCCCGGGAGAAAATTCCATTTGGTCTTTTTATTTTTTTTTTATTTTTTTTTTTTTTTGAGACGGAGCCTCAAGCTATCCTCCTGGGTAGAGTGCCATGGCATCACACTCACAGCAACCTACAACTCCTGGGCTCAAG
>NW_003852440.1:11146743-11153163 GCF_000181295.1 Otolemur garnettii | reverse complement strand
GGCCCCCGCCACAACGCCTGGCCATTTTTTGGTTGCAGCCATCATTGCTGTTTGGCAGCCCAGGCTGGGGATTCGAACCCTCCACCTTAGATGTATGTGGCTGGCGCCTTAGCCACTTGAGCCACAGGCACCGAGCCTCCATTTGGTCTTTATGTATGATCTTTTTAATTTACAGCTGCCAGTATTTTGTTTAAGATTTTGCATCTATGTTCATTGGAGATTGACATGTAATTCTCTTTTCTTACAGTGCCCTTATGTGGCTTTGGTATGAGGATAAAGCTGCCCTTGTAAAATAAGCCAGGAAGTCATTTTTTCTTCTATAATTTGTGGAACAATTTAAGGGAATTAGCATTAATTCACATTTAAATTTTTGGTAAAGTCCACTGGTTTATCCTTCAGGTTGAGCTTTGCTTCGGGGGATATTCTTATTCAATCTCCTCACGTGTTGGACTGCTTGGATTTTGTACTTTTCATGATTTGGTCTTTGTTTCTAGGAATTAAGACTTTTTTTAGGTTAAGAAATTTCTTTGTGAATAATTGTTCATAATGGTTTTTTATACTATTTCAAGAATTCCTTTGTATTTTTCCTGTATCAGTTGTAATTTCTTTTTTTATTCATAATTTTATTTATTTGAGTATTCTCCCTTTTTCCTTGCTTATTCTAGCTAAAGATTTGTTGATTTTTATCTCTCAGAAAAGCAACTCTTACTTTCACTGGTATTTTCTATTTATTGTTTTGTCTATTTCATTTATTCTTGCTCTGTTATTTCCCTATTTCTCCTAACATTGGGCTTAGTTCTTCTTTTTCTAGTTCCTAGAGATATAAAATTAGGTTGCTTAAATGAAATCTTTCTTTTTTTCTCAATATAGACATTTACCATTTTAAATATTTTTCTTATAACTGCTCTTTCTTTATTCTGTAAGTTTGGATTGTTGTCTTTCCATGTCAAGATATTTTTTATTTACTGTATGATTTCTTTTTTGAACCACTGGTTGTTCAGGAGTGTGTTGTATAATTTCCACATCACTGTGAAATTTCCAATTTTCCTGTTGTTATTTATGTCTAAATTAATATCACTGTGGTCAGAAAAGATACTTGATACTTCAATCTTCTTAAATTTGTTCAGATTTATTTTGTAGCATGGTATCTAATCTACCTTGGAGAATTTCTATGTGCACTTGCAAAGAATATGAGGTCAGACAACAAAGTTCACAAATTCATCCTAGAAAAAGTGTGGCATATATCCTTGTTATCACTATAGTCACCTTAGAAGTACTCCCTTTTGGAAGCTATGCACCAATACCAGCATGTAATACCTTTCAAAGCAATTTTAGAACTCTATTTCTGGAATGGCCATCACAAATATCACCATAAGAAGTCTGACAATTAAGTTCACAAATTCATCCTTGAAGAAGTGCTTTGAAGCACTGGTGTCAGTGCATAACTTCCCAATGTGAGTACCTTGAAGGTAACCACAGTTATAATCAGTAATGAGGGGTGTAGTACTATTTCTGGATGAGTTTACAAACTTCATTGTCAATTTTCATAAAAGAATGAAAGCATGTAAATATAAAACTCACTAAAAGATAAGAATATAGTGAAATTCATAATACTCTAAAACTGTAATGGAGATAAACAAATCTCTTTTAACTCTCATATAAAAGTCAAAAGTTGTTTTAATCACGTTTTAATAAATAAAAATACTAAAAATATAAATTGTGATATAAATAATACAAAATTGGAGGGAAAATAACTTAAAGTATAGAGTTTTTGTATGTAAAATTAAGTTTTTATTGGATTAAAATAACATATTTTATGTAAGCCTGATGGTAAGCACAAAGAAAAAACCTGTAGCCAATAAACAAAAGATATAAGAGAAAGGATTAAAAGCATAGCATGACAAAAAATCATCTAATCATAAGGAAGATAGCAAGAGTGGAAAAATGGAGCAAATGAACTATAGCATAGTCAGAAGAAATTAACCAAATTGTCATAGTAAGTCCTTACCTGTCAATAATCCCTTTAATGATAAGTGGATTAAATTCTCCCATCCTATGACAAAGAATGGCTAGATGGATTTTTTTAAAAGATACAAGAATAGGGAGAGGAGCAAGATGGCCCACAGGTATCAGCCTCTGACAGAAGCTCCCATCCAGAGAGAAGGATAAAGTCCAGAAAATACCCAACAAAGTTGAATACTAGGAGCTCAGCCGAGAGAGAAGAGTGATATCTGCAGGAAAACTCTGCTGAGGCAAGCTGCAACTCCTAGAAAGCAATCTACAGGTACATAATACATCCAGAAGGAAGGGTGTCTGTCCCCTCCTCCAAAAAAGTTGTGTTTTTTCTCCGTGTCTGCTCCTATGAGTTTCCTACAGGTGAGTGGTGAACTGAAGACTTATTGTCTTACCTCAGGTGTGAAAGCTATAGAAAGAGGGGTCTACTCCCCTAAAGGGACCCTGCTGAGACTCCAAACACCCTCTAGCCAGGCAGAAAAATCAAACTAATGTTTGACTGCCATTTTGAATTCCCAGTCCACCCTACCCCCTTGCCTGCAGAGGCAGTGAGAGGAGGCCCAAGAATAGCATCCCCCCACCCCTGAGGGACCAAGCACCCTGTTCCAGCCCTGTAGCTGGTGAACTACTTAAGCTGAGTGTTCCCTCACACTGCTACCACTTAGCCACCACCCCAGGCACCCCAAAAGGGCGTGCTGAGGACTGTTTGACCTACGCATCCCCTGCAGCTATCACTGCTTGGCCACCGCCCCCAGGAACCTGAGCAGGGCTTACCAAGGACTCTTTGACCTATGAATCCCCCGTGCAGCTGCCGCAGCTCAGCCACCACCCCCCGGACACCCAAGCTAGGTGCAACTATGACAGTTCAACCTGGGCAGCTGCCACCACTGGCAGGCATCCAAGTGGGCACAATGAAGACTGTTCAAACTGCATGGCAGCTGCAGCTTGACCACCACCACCTGGACACCCAAGCAGGGCGACCTGAGGACTGTTTCACCCATGCATTCCCTGTGTGGCTGCCACTGCTAGGCTGCCACCCTCGGGCACCTGAGCCAGGTACACCAAAGACTGTTCAACCCACACATCCCCCTAGGCTGCTGCTGCTTGGCCACCGCCCACCTGGGCGCCCCAGGACTGTTTGATCCGCGTGTCCCCCATGTGGCTACCACCACTTCAGCACTGACCCTGGGCACCCAAGCAGGGCAAACTGAGGACTGTTTGACCTGCGCAACTGCCGGTGCTTGGCCACTGTCCCCAGCACCTGAGCTGGATGCCCTAAGACTGATTGACCCATGCGCTCTCAGCAACCCAGGGCCGGTGGCCCTAGAACTGCAAGAGGACAGTCAGTTGAGAGGGAACCACACAGGCATGGCAGTACCCGGAGGTGAAGAGCAACAGCCATAGTAGCTAGAAGAATAAGGCTGATACCCCTGAGGCTTTTCTGGACAGACATGCCCTATCTCTCCTGGCAACCAGAGGAAGCCGGGATCTTCTCCAGTGGCAGCCACTGGATGAATGCTTTCAGGACAGTCTCCAAATGGTGCAAGTCCATCATGGGGCAGAATCAGTGGAAAAACACTGGTAACCATAATAACCAGAGGAGATCAAGTTCCCCAAGAAAAAAATTGGTGCAGAAGCAATTGAAGATCCCATCCACAAACAGATGACTGAGATGACAGAAATCAAGTTCAGAATCTGGATAGCAAACTAGATTAACAGATTGGAGGAAAAAAGGGAATTAGAATTTCAAAAAAATATTCAAAAGATATCTCAAGAAATTATTCAAAAGATGTCTCAAGAATTTAATGATTTAAAAAATAAAATGACCAAAGATTTTGAAACATTGAGGCAAGAGTTTGCAACTCTCAAAGATCTGAAAAATACGAAAGAATTCGTTGGTAACAGAATGCAACAGGCAGAAGAAAGGATCTCTGACATTGAAGACAAAGCTTTTAAATGAACCCAAGAGCTCAAAGATGAAAAGAAATGGAGAGCAAAAATGGATCTTTCTCTCAGAGAGCTCTGAGATAATTCAAAGAAAATTAACATTCAGCTTAAAGGAATCCCTGAAGGTGACGAAGTTGCTTCACAAAACACAGAGGTTCTTCTTCATGAAATTATGAAAGACAAATTTCCAGACGTGCCAAGAGATTCTGAAATTCAGATAGCAGATAGTTTCAGAACCCCAGCATGACTCAACCTGAACAAGACATCCCCCAGGCACATCATAATTAACTTCACTAAAGTTAATATAAAAGAGAAAATTCTGAAAGCAGTTAGACATAAGAAAACAATAACCTACAAGGGTAAGAATATTAGAATGACTGCAGATCTCTCTGCTGAAATCTATCAGGCTAGAAGAAGACAGTCATCAACTTTGAATCTCCTAAAACAGAATGACTTTCAACCCAGGATCCTGTATCCAGCTAAACTGAGTTTCACCTATGATGGAGAAATTAAATACTTTAACGACATTCACATGTTGAAGAAATTTGCCATGACTAAACCAGCTCTCCAGGAAATTCTCAAACCTATCCTCCATAATGACCAGTGCAATCCTCCACCACAAGAGTAAACTCACTCAAAAACTTTTGATCAAATTCCAACTTCCACAGTGGTGAAAGGATTGAAAATGTCTACTGGACTTTCGAGCAACTCAATGCACAAAATTTTACCAGGTTTATAAATAATTTCAATTAATGTGAATGGTTTAAATTGTTCTCTAAGGAGGCACAGCTTGGCAGATTGGATACAAAAATTCAGACCAGACATCTGCTGTGTTAAAGAATCGCATCTTACCTTAAAAGATAAATAAATATAGACTCAGGGTGAAGGGATGGTCATCTATAATCCAGACAAATGGAAAACGACAAAAGCAGGTGTTGCAATTTTATTTGCAGATACAATAGGGTTTAAACCAACAAAAGTAAGCAAGAACAAGGATGGCCATTTTATATTTATTAAGGATAACACTCAATATGATGAGATCTCAATTATCAGTATTAAAGCAACCAACGAGGAAACACCTCAATTTATAACAGATACTCTAACAGGCATGAGCAACTTGATCTCTCCCAGCTCCATCATAGTTAGAGATTTTAACACTCCTTGGCAGTGTTGAATATATCCTCCAAGAAGAAGCTTAGGAAAGAAATTTTAGATTTAAATTTAACTATTCAACTTTTGGGCCTAACAGACATCTACAGAACATTTCATCCTAACAAAACTGAATACACATTTTTCTCATCAGTCCATGGAAAATACTCCAAAATTAATTATATCTTAGGTCATAAGTCTAACCTCAATAAATTTGAAAGAATACAAATTATTCCATGCATCTTCTCAGACCATCATGGAATAAAAGTTGAACTCAGTAATAATGGGAATTTGCTGGCTCATACAAAAACATGGAAGATAAATAACCTTATGCTGAATGATAGAGGGGTCAGAGATGAGATCAAGAAGGAAATTACCAAATTTTTAGAACAAAACGATGATGAAGAAGAACCTCTGGAATGCCACAATGGCAGTCCTAAGAGGGAAATTTATAGCATTGCAAGCCTTCCTCAAGAGAACAGAAAGAGAGGAGGTTAACAAATTAATGGGACATCTCAAGAAGCTGGAAAAGGAACATTCCAATCCCAAATCTAGCAGAAGAAAATAAATAATCAAAATTAGAGCAGAATTAAATGAAATCAAAACAAAAGAATTATACAACAGATCAATAAATCAAAAAGTTGGTTTTTTGAAAAGATCAATAAAATAGATAAACCTTTGGTCAACCTAACCAAGAAAAAAAGACTAAAATATCTAATCTCTTCAATCAGAAATGGTAAAGATGAAATGACAACAGACCCCTTAGAAATTCAAAAAAATCCTTAATGACTATTACAAGAAACTTTATTCCCAGAAATATGACAATCTGCAGTAAATGGACCAATACTTGGAAGCACACCTCCTCCCAAGACTTAGCCATAAGGAAGTGGAAATGCTGAACAGACCTATATCAAGTTCTGAAATAGCATCAACTATAAAAATCTCCCTAAATAGAAAATCCCGGGACAAGATGGCTTCATGTCAGAATTCTACCAAATCTTCAAAGAGGATCTAGTACCTATAATTACTCAAATTTTTCCAAAATATAGAAAAAGAGGGAATACTACCCAACACATTCTATGAAGCAGACATCACCTTGATACCCAAACCAAGAAAAGATCCAACAAGAAAATTATAGACCAATATCACTAACAAATATTGATGTGAAAATATTCAACAAGATCCTAACAAACAGAATCCACCAACACATAAAACAAATTATACACCATGACCAAGTGGGTTTTATCCCAGGATCTCAAGGATGGTTCAACATACATAAATCTATAAATATAATTCATCAAATAAACAAAT
>NW_003852440.1:11042431-11144438 GCF_000181295.1 Otolemur garnettii | reverse complement strand
AAGCCCAAGAGTCAGAGGTTGCTGTGAGCTGTGATGCCACAGCACTCTACTGAGGGTGATAAAGTGAAACTCTGTCTCTAAAAAAAAAAAAATAATAAATAAATAAAATGAAAAGAGTTACTAAGGAAAAAAAAAGATACCAGAATGTACTACCTACAAAAGACTCACTTCAACTTTAATGACATACATAGGTTAATAGGAATTTTTTCTATCTTGAAGATCTACCTATAGCATTTCTGGTAAGGCAGGTCAAGTGTTAACAAACTCCACAGCTTTTGTTTAGCGGGAAAATCTTTGTCTTTCTTTTTTTTTTTTTTTTTGTTATAGCATTCTTGGTTGATTGAGTATTTAATGCCCCCCTCAAATTTGACTACATCACCCTGTTCTCTGGTCTATAGAGTGTCCACTGAGAAATCTGCTAATAATTTTATAATGTGTAAGACAGAGTTCCTTTGAATGAGATAAATTACTGCTGCTTTGAAACTTTCTCATTGTCTTTGACTTTTGAAAATTTTATTATAAAATATCTCAGTGAAAATCTCTTTGGGTATGAGTTCTTTGGGCTTCATGGATCTGAAAGTTCATTTTCCTTTACATATTTTAGAAGTTTTATGTAATTATTTTAAGATAACATTTCTGCTCTTTTCTCCTTCTCTGCTCCACAATTTTCATGATATTTATATCAGTTTATTTAATGAACTACCATAAGGGACAAAATCTGTCTTCTCCCTTTTTTTCTTTTTTTTTTTCCTACTGAATGGGTAATTTCAAATAACCTATCACTGATCTCATTGATTATCCTCCTTTTTAAAAAACATTATTCAAATTAATATGAGGGTACAATATTTAGGCTACATTGTTCTCACTTCCAGAGTAAAGTTCCATTTGTAGAAGAGCCCCACATTCAGGGGATGTGTCATACAACCTCACAATATGCACAGTAGGTGAGATCCTGCATCATGCCCTTTCTCCTTCTGCCATACATCCTCCCTCTGCCTTCCCCCATCCCCAAACTGGAATATAATAGTGTTTTATTATTCTTAGAAACATGTGGTTGTTTATATATTGATTTCATATTAGTATGGAGTACAGTGGATATTCATCTTCCCATTCTTGTGATACTTTACTAAAAAGAATATATTTCAACTCCATCCAGGTAAATATAAAAGATGTAAAGTCTCCACCTTTTTAATGGCTGATCAATATTCCATGGTATACATATACCAAAGTTTGTTGATCCATTCATAGTTTGATGGGCACTTGGGTTGCTTCCACAACTTGGCAATTATGAACTGAGCCACAATAAACATTCTAGGGCAAAAGTCTTTGTGTTAAAATGATTTATCTTCTTCTGGGTAAATACCTAGTAATGGGATTACAGGGTCAAATGGAAAGTCTACATTTAGCTCTTTGAGGATTCTCCATACTTCACTGCAAAAGGCTGTATTGGTTTGAATCCCACCAGCAAGGTAGAGTGTTCTCTTCTCTCCACATCCATGCCAGCATCTGCTGTTTTGTGACTTTGTGATGTGGGCTAATCATTCTGGGGTTAGATGATATCTTTGAGTGGTTTTGATTTGCATTTCTCTGATGATTAACGATGATGAGCATTTTTTCATTTGTTTCTTGGCCATTTGTCTGTCATCCTTAGAGAACATTCTGTTCAAATCTCTTGTCCACTTATACAGAGGGTTGTTTGCACTTATTATTTAATTTGAGTTCTCTGTAGAGTCTAGTTATCAGGCCTTTGTCAGATTCATAATATGCAAAAATGTTCTTCCATTCTGAGGGCTGTTTTCTCTGTTTGTGGTACTCTTAGCTTTGCAAAAGCTTTCTAGCTTGATCAAGTCCCAGTTATTTATTTGTGGTGTTGCTGCTATTGCTAGGGGGGTCTTCCTCATAATTGTTTTCCCAGACCAGTATCTTTAAGTGTTTCCCCCACACTCTCTTCTAGAACTCCCATTGTTTCATGTGTTAAATTTAAACCTTTTATCCAATGAGAATCAATTTTTGTCAATGGTGAGAGGTGCGAATCCAGTTTCAGTCTTCTGCATGTGGATAACAAGTTCTCCCAGCACCATTTGTTAAAGAAGGATTCTTTTCCCCATTGCATGATTTGTTAGGCTGATCAAAGATTAAGTGACAATATGTGGCTGGGTTCATCTCTAGATTCTCTATCCTATTCCCTAGATCTGTGTCTCTATTTTTATGCTAGTACCATACTGTTTTGATCACTATAGACTTGTAATATAACCTGAAGTCTGGCAATATGGTGCCTCCAGATTTGTTTTTATTTCAAAGAACTGTATTTCCTATTTGGGTTTTTTTCTGGTTCCATATGAATCAAAGTACTATTTTTTCAAAATCTTTAATGTATGACATTGATGCCTTCATAGGAATTGCATTAAATCTATAGACTTCTTTGTAGTATGGACATTTTAACAAAGTTGATTCTTCCCAGCCACGAGCATGGCATGTTCTTCCATTTGTTGGCTTCTTCTGCTATTTCTTTTCTCAAAGTTTCATAATTCCCTTTATAGAGATCTTTCATATCTTTTGTTAGATATATTCCCAAGTATTTCATCTTCCTTGGTGCTACTGTAAAAGGAATTAGAGTCTTTGATTTTGTTCTCAGCTTGACAGTTGTTGGCGTATATGAAGGTTACTGGTTTGTGGGTATTGATTTTTTAACCTGAGATGCTGCTATATTCCTTGATCACTTCTAAGAGCTTTGTGATTAAGTCCCTGGGGGTTTCCAAGTATAAGATCATGCTGTCTGCGAAGAGGGAGAGTTTGACCTCCTCTGCCCATTTGGAATCAGCATTTGGATTCCTTTGATTGCTAGGACTTCCAACACTATGTTAAATAGCATTGGAAGACAGTGGGCATCCTTGTCTGGTTCCATATTTGAGTAGGCATGCTTTTAGTTTTACTCCATTCAATATGGTATTGGCTGTAGGTTTGCTGTAGATAGCCTCAATCAGCTTAAGGAATGTTCCTCCTAAACCTATTTTCTTGAGTTTTGTAATCATGAAAGTATGCTGGATATTCTCAAGAGCTTTTTCTGCATCAATTGAAAGAATCATATGGTCTTTGTTTTTGATTATTCTATTTATGTGGTGTATTATATTTATAGATTTGCATATGTTGAACCAACCTTCTCTGGGATAAAACCCACTTGATCATGTTGTATAATCTTTTTAATGTGTTGTTGTATTGTGTTTATTAGTATCTTGTTGAATATTTTTGCATTGATATTCATTAATGATATTACTCTATAGTTTTGTTGTTGTTGTTGTTGTTGTTGTTGTTATTGGGTCTTTTCCAGATTTGGGGATCAGCGTGATATTTGCTTCATAGAATATGTTGGGGAGGATCCCTTCTTTCTCTATATTTTAAAAAAGTCTATGCATTATAGGAATTAGTTTCTCTTTGAAGGTTTGATAGAATTCTGGTGAGAAACCATCTGGACCAGGGCTTTTCCTTTTTGGGAGATTTTGTATAATTGATGCTATTTCAGAATTTGATATTGGTCTATTCAAGATTTCTAAATCTTTCTTGTTGAGTTTTGGAAGATATTGTGCTTCTAAATATCAGTCCATCTCCTCTACATTTTCATATTTCTGGGAGTAGATTTTTTTGTAGTAATTGTTGAGAATCTTTTGTATTTCCATGCTATTTATTCCCTTTTATCATTTCTGATTGCACTTATTAGAGATCTTGTTTTTCTGTTTCTGGTTAGTCTAGCCAAGGATTTGTAAATTTTATTAGTTTTTTCCAAGAACCAACTTTTTGTTTTGTTCATCTTCTAAATAATTCTTTTGTTTTTAATTTCATTTAGTTCAGCTCTACTTTTGATCATTTCTTTTCTTCCACTGGATTTGGGATTAGTTTGTTCTTTATTTTCAAGTTGCTTGAGATGGCCCATTAGGTTGCTGACTTGTTCTCTTTCTGTTTTCTTGATGAAGGCATCTAAGGCTATAAGTTTCACTCTAAGGACTTCCTTTGCAATATCCCAAAGGTTTGGATAGTTTGTGGCTTCGTTATCATTTTGTTCCAGAAATCTAATGATTTCCTTCTTGATTTTGTCTATGAACCAGCTATCATTCAGCAGAAGGTTATTTTATTTCCATGATTTTATTTGAGTATGAAGGTTTCTGTTGCTGTTGAGTTCAACTTTTATTCCATGGTGGTCTGAGAAGATACAGAGAATAATTTCTATTCTTTTGAATTTGTTGAGGTTAGCCTTGTGACCAAAGATATGATCAATTTTGAAAGATGATTTGTAGGCTGATAAGAAGAATGTGTATTTGATTTTGTTAGAATAAAGTGTCCTATAAGTGTTTGTTAATTCCATTTGTTTAGGGTCTTGTTTAAGTCCATTATTCCTTTGTTTAGTTTCTGCTTGGAGGATCTGTCCAATACTACCAAGGTGGTGTTAAAATCTCCAACTATTATAGTTTGGGAAGACACTATATTGTTCAGATCAGTTAGGTTCTAGCCTTTCCTGAAACTCTGTCCTATTTGAAATATAGCTTACACCAATACCCTGCTGAGTCTGTGAACACTCGAAGGAAAATTGTCATAAAAGAGATTATGACAATACCTAGGATAGGTACACCTTCTAGGCCATTTTCTGTCCATTAAACAGACAAAGCAGATACCCATTGTGGTGTTTTGCATTTAGCTGGGGAAGAGACCAAGGGAACAGCTGGAGTACTGAGATATGGGCAAAAGGGGTTGCATCCCTTATTGCAGAGGAAAATCCTCTGTGGTGGTGATGAACGGGAAAAGCCTCTCTCCCACCAATTCCTCAGAGGAGATTAACACCAGTGGTGTTTTACTCCACAGTGAACTAGCAGAGCTTAACACCTCCCTAGGAATCTGTGTGTATGACTTCAGATAGTAGATTTCCCCATACAAGGTTCAAGTTTCAAATGTCCCAAACCTTTTAAATTCTCAAGGTTAATAATAACAATAGCAGCTGATATGCTCACTCAGAGAAACTGCTGGTGTCTTTGTTCATTCCCTCAGCCTACCACCTGGGCAGATAGGTTTCAATAAAAGCTGTGTGGAACAAAGACTGGAAGCCACTCACTAGAGCCCACAAATAGGTGGTTGTCCCCTGAGCTCCTACCTTTGCAAATTCTGTTCTGTGTCTCGTATTTCTTTCTTTATCATCATTCCTAAATTTATATTTCTTCAGTCAATAGTGTCCGTTCCACAGGTCCTAGTGAACTCTCCCCTGGGGTGGGACCCTAACATTTGGTGCCCAGTGTGGGACCTGACACTTGGAGCCCACTGACAGTTTTATATTTTAAGGACCATTTGGACAGGATGAATAGATGTTAACTATTGAACTCTTCTCATATAGGGTGTTTCCCTTGACCAGTATGAAGTGTCCATCTTTGTCTTTCATTATTTTGGTTGGTTTGAATCCCACTGTGTCTGCATACAAGAATGCAACTCCAACTTTTTTCTGCTTTCCATTTGCCTAGAACACCATTGACCATCCCTTCACCCTGAGTCTTGTTTTATCTTTTGAGGTAAGGTGAGTTTCTTATAGGCAAAATATATCTGGTCTGACTTTTTGTATCCAGTCAGCCAGCCTATTCCTCTTTAAAGGAGAGTTTGAACTATTCACATTAATTGAGAGAACTGATAGATGTGGCAGAGTTTTGCTCATCTTGTTTTTCAGAAGTTCTGGGTTTAATTTTATGCCTCTCACCATTGTGGAAGCTAGGCTTTGTTCTTTAATTTCTGAATAGGCTTACTTTGGTGGTGTACCTTCCTGTTGCTTTTTATGAAGAATGAGTCTGAGTATTTTCTGTAGAGTTGGTCAAGTCATGGACAATTTCCTCTGCATGTGCATGTCAGTGAAGTATTTGATTTCTCCATCACAAATGATACTCAGTTTTGCAGATTATAGGATCCTGGGCTGGAAATTTTTTTTTAGAAGGTTGAAGGTTGATGACCATCCTTTTCTGTCTTGGAAATTTTCAGCTGAGAAATCTGCAGTCATCATTATACTTTTCCATTTGTAAATAATACTTTTATTACTCCTGGCTGCTTATACAAGTTTCTCCTTAATATTAACATTGGAAAAATTAATTACAATGTGTCTAGGAGATGCTTTGTTTGGATTGAGTCCTGCTGGGGTTCTGAAACTATCTACTATCTGAATTTCTGTGTCTCTTGCAATACTTGGGAAATTCTCTGTACAATGTCTTGGAGTAGAGAATTTGTCCCTTTGGGACCATCTTCTTCTTCGTCAGGTATCCCTATAATTCAGATGTTTGATTTTTGTGGAATCATCCCATAACTCTCTCAGGGAATGTTCTTTTTCTTCATTTTTCTGCCTCTTTGAATGCTTGGGATATTTCAAAAGTTTTATCTTCTTTATCTGAGATTCCTTCTTCTCATTGGTCAACTCTATTTCTGAAGTACTCTACTGTATTTTGAAGTTCCTCAAATACCTTTTTCCATTCCTTAACCGCTGCTATATCTTTCCTCATTATGTCTGCATCCTTGGTGACTTTGTCTTTAAATACATTAATTTCTTGAGACAAATTCTGAACTGTTTTTTGGTTCTCTGTTTCCATATTTTCCTCCATCTTATTTGCCATCCATATACTAAATTCTATTTCTGAAATTTCAGCAGTTTCTCTGTGGATAGACTTCTCTGTTACATTTTCTGTGATGTCCTCAGCAAGCAGCAAACGATGCCTGATTTTGATGTTGCCAGAGTTCTTCAGCTGATTCCTCCTCATTAGTATTTTTAGCTTCTTCCTCTTTTCCTTTTTCTTCATATGACAATTATACTTGTTTAGTTGAATTAACAGGTTGTCCTGATGAGTCCACTCCTCACTGTTACAGTGCCACCACTGCACTAACAAAGGCAGAGAAGTGGTCAGTCTACAGCCCCAGACAATGTCTCCAGGGGGACAAGTATCATGAGGCAGTAGTGGCCCTGCGTTCTGCCAGCTCTGGCTCCACCCACCAAATCAAGCTCAAGAGGCTGTCCAGACTACAACTCTGGCTCAGAGTTTAGGAGAGATGCTTATGGGCTGGGCAACATCCAGCCAATCAAGCACTGAGGGCTGCAGCTCTGTATACAGCATAGGCCGTGAGCTAAGTCGAAGTTGCTCAGGCACTGGATACCTCCAGGATGCTGACTGAAATAGAGTGTATGTCTAAAATTCAGATATGCGTCACTCAGGCACCAGGCACAACCCACCCACTTGAGCTCAGAGCGCCTCCACCCAGTGGAGAGTGCTAATCCAAAGTTCAGTCCAAAGTTGCTTAAACCTCAGCCCCGCTCACCTAAATGGGCTCAGGGAGACCCACCTGGTGGAGGCCAGAGATCTAAAGTTCAGTTCAAAGATGCTTAAACTTTGGCCCTGCCCGCCCAATTCAGCTTAGAGAGTCCTGCCTGGTGGAGGCCAGAGGTCCAAAGTTCAGTTCAAAGATGCTTAAACTTTGGCCCTGCCCACCCAATTGAGCTCAGAGAGACTTGCCTGGTGGAGGACAGAAGTTCAAAGTTCAGCCCAAAGTGAGTTAGACACCTGCCTGACCATCCAATCAAGCTAACAGAGCCATGCCTGGTGAAGGGGGTAGGTCCAAACTTCAGTCACAAGTCCAAGTCATTTAAGCACTGGCCCCACCCACACAGTGGAGCTCAACTGCCTGAGAATTCCTGAGGAGGTGGAGATGAGTAGTTTACCCTCTCCCTACAAAAGCTTGGACTATTGCACTACCGTTCTTACACTGCAGTTTGGCAGCTGGCAGACTTCTCCAGCTTCCCAGTGATCTCCTCAAACACTCTGGACAATACAGAGTGTAGTCCCTCCAGCAACTAGGATGGGGGAAGGGTGATCTGAGTGCTCAGGATTGCAGGAAAATATTTGGTCTTTTGTGCCAGACAGAATGGGGCCCAATGCCAGTGGTGGGACCTCAATAATGAAGGAGTACTAGGACTTAGCAATTGCTCTCCTGTGGGATAAGGTCATGAGATTTTTGAACCCAGTTTGCTAGCTGTCTGGTTGCCCACCACGGAGCTCCTGATTGCAGAAAGGGATCTCCCTTCCCCTGGAAACTGGTCTCATACCTGTTGTTTTTCTTCCACTTTCTTGTTTCTGCCACTTGGTTCAACTTAGGTGATGTGTCCCTCATGCAGCCCTCTCAGCGTAGAGCTCCTCTCATTTGGTTTCCATCTACTTCAGTTCAATCTCTCTCTCTTTGGGCATGAACATCTGGCTAAAGCTGCTTCTAGTTAGCCATCTTCCCACAGTTCCCTGATTCTTCTTTTTTATTGAGTTTGCTCCTGAAGCTTTCTATTGAATTTTTCAATTTGGTCATTGTATTCTTCAGCTCTCATTTTTTTATAGCATCTATCTCTTTGTTGAAATTTTCATTTTCCTCATGTATTATATTCTTCATCCAGAGATTCCTAATTGGTGGGTGCTGTATATGAGCTTGCTGAAGGAGTCAATTCTTGGATGGGTTACCCTAGTTTTGGGGTCAAGATGTAGATAGACCTGGCTCCTAAATTCATGAAAGTATGTATGAATCCTGGGTCTAAGAATGAGGGCCTGAATCCTAGGTCCATGAGGGTTTATCTAGTGCTAGAGTCTACTGAGGTATGCATGATACCTGAATCTTTGAGGAAAGTTTTGAAACCTGGATCAGTGGGGGAAAGCCTATAGGGCCAGCCTGAGGCCTATGTCTGTGAGAGTTGACCTGGATCTAGGTAAGTCCCTGAACCTGAATCTAGGGGGCTAGCCTGGTGCTGAGAAGGCCTAAAGCCTAATTTTTCAGGGGTTGTCCTGGTGCTGGGGCTACTCTAGAGCCTGAGTCTATAGGGCCAGACCTGGAACTTGGATCCAGAGTTGCCAGCCTCTTTCCAAGGTTCACTAAGGCAATCCTAATGCTGGGGTTCACAGTGAAGTTGGATGGAGGTTCACTTCATTCTTCTTCCACAATACAGAGGGTTATCTTTGTGCTTCATGGTCTTGAGGAAAAGGTGTGATGTGAAACTGTACTTCCTACCTTCTTGAATGTGCCCTTTCTTATTTTTGTGCTCCTTCCTGGTGCTGTAATCTTTCACCTGGATTCCCTTGATTTTGTGAAGATATTTTCATGCATGGGTGGTTTTTCAAATTGATGTTGCTCTAAAGGGACATGTGCTAGAAATTTCTATTCTACCATTTGTTCATGTCATTCACCATATATTTTCAAATAAACTTGGTTTCTGAGAAGATTTATTTTATTTATTTATTTTTATTTATTTTGATATTTTTTATTTTTTGAGACAGAGTTTCACCATGGCATCCTCAGGAGTGCTTTGGTGTCACAGCTCACAGCAACCTCAAACTCCTAAACTCAAGCGATTCTTTTCTCAGCCTCCCAAGTAACTGGGACCATAGGTGCCCACCACATGCCTAGCCATTTTTTTGTTGCAGTTGACATTATTGTTTAGCTGGCCCAGACCAGGTTTGAACCTGCCACCCTCAGTGTATGTGGCTGGTGCTGTAACCACTGTGCTACAGGCACCAAGTCTCAGAGCAGATTGAGATCTATAAAATTTGCAAAATTAGTACAGAGAATTCCTATAAAAAAAAATATATATTTTGCAATATATAAATTTGCAAAATTAGTACAGAGAATTCCTATAAAAAAAAATATATATATATATATATTTTTGGCAGTTTTCTGCTGGGGCTGGGTTTGAACCTGCCACCTCTGGCATATGGGGGCGGCGCCCTACTCTTTTGAGCCATAGGCACTGCCTGAATTCCTGTATATTCTACACACAGCTTCATCTTTTATTAACATTATATACTAGTATGGTTCTTTCATTACAATTAATAAAAAATGCTGATAAATTATTATAATAAGTAAAGTTTTAACTTTATTCAGTCCTGTTTCTTTTTAATTTTTATTTTTAATTATTATGAGTACATAACAGTTGCATACATTTATACTAATGTCCTGTGTCCTCCTGTATTCCAAGACCTCATCCACTATGCCACAATACATTTCATCATTGTATTTCCTTAGCTTCCTCTCAGTTGTGATAGTTTCTCAGACTTTCTTGTTTTTGATGACCTTGAAAATTTTGAATACTATTGGTCAGATAATTGTAAAGTGTTTATCTAATTTTCTCATGAATAAACTTAGGTTATGCAAATTTTCTTTTTCTTTGATCCTACAGACTCTACTTATTTCTAAATGCTTAGAAATGCATACTTAGGTCAGCACCTTTACTCCATCCTATTCAGTGTGGTTGTTTTAAATGTTTGCAGTAGAGTTAGATTATTTTATTATATTCTGCATTCCACGCTGAGATCACCAAATTCCTAATAGATTCTCTAACTTTTGCATGTACTAATGTTTGACCTATGAATTTTCAAAAATACATTATTTTATAAATCAACCATTATAGTGTCAAACAGAATAGTTTTATCAGCATTAAAACCATGTTCACTCATTTGCTATGTGAACTTATTTAACCCTTTACCCCCTGGAATAGTTGCAATGATTGTCTCATTTACAAGTCATGTAAATGAAATCATAGAAGGCCTTTCAGACTGGCCTTTTTCATTTAGCAATATACATTTAAGATTTGTTCATCTTATTGTATGAACTAATAGTTCATTCTTTTTTCCTGTTTAAGAGTATGACATTGTATGATTGCCACAGTCTATTTCTCCATTCAACTGTTGAAGGATGTCTTAGTTGCTTCCAGCTACTATGAATGAAACCTCTGGTAGCACATTTTGTGTGTTAGTTTTGTGTGGACATACATTTTCAAATAAACTTCATAAATACCTAAAAGCACAATTGCTAGATCATATAGAAAGACAATATGAAGCTGTATTATGAGTCACCAAACTGTTCTCCAAAGAGATCACACCACACTGTATTCCTAAAGGCAATGAGCAAGGATGTTTGTTGCTCTGCACCCTCACCAAAAACTGGTATTGCCAGGTTTTGGATTTTAATCATTCTAATAAGTTTTGTATTATTTCATTATTGTTTTTGTTTGCCTTTCTCAAAAGACAAATGATGCTGAGTATCATTTCACATGCTTATTTGCAATATGTACATACTCTTTGGTGTGAGTATCTGTTCATATCCTTTTCCAAATTTTAATTCAGTTATTTCTTTATTATTGAGATTAAAGAATGTCCTGCATATTCTGAATACAAGTCCTGTATAAACCATGTGTTTTTCAAATATTCTCTCCCAGTGTGCAGTTTGCCTATCCATTCTCTTAACAATGTTTTTCACAAGGCAAATGTTTTCTATTTTAATAAGTCTAACAACTATTTTTATTTTCTTTTATGAATTGTATTTTCTAAAACACAAGGTCACCTTGATTTTCTATTATGTTTTCTTCTAGAATTTTTATAGTTTTGAATTTCATGTTTTTGTCTATCATTCTTTTTGAGATGATTCTTATGAATAGTGTGATGTATCTGTCTAGGTACATTATTTAACATATGGAGATTTGATGGTTAAAGCATTATTTGTTGAAAATGCTATCCTTTCTTCCTTGAATTGTCTTTGTGCCCATGTCTCTCCATGTATTTTTAATCACAGATGTGGAACTATTCTAAGATCTCTTGATGCAAGAATAATAGATTTAGACCAGTTTCATTATTAAGGAAGCAATTATTTTTCTCAGCAATGGTCTAAGCAAAAAGAGCAAAACTATAACCAGCTTCCAGATGTTCTATTTTTTTATTGTGTTATATTCACTATCTCTTCTCAGGAACTTTTTTTTTTTTTTTTACTGGCTGGCACTAAGGAACTGAAGGGAAAATGTTGAGCAAAATAACTCAAATTCTGCACATAACTCATTGTCTTTAATGAAAAACAAAAGATTAATAAGCGATTGCCAAACAATACAAATACAGGCAAGTAGAACCACAGAGTATAGGTATTCCAGTCAAGTAACCAGGGAGGGTTTCGTAAAAGGATAGCCAAGTACATACATACTATCTACTGTATTGATCCAGAGTAATCCAGATGAACACTAGAAATGGAAGAGGTAGGGGTAAAAATGTTATTCAGGAAGAGAAAACATTCTCTGTTCTCACAAAGCACAGTTCTTTACCAGATAAGAAAAAGGAACATAGAATTTAATGTGTCAGTGGCATGAGATGAAGCTAACAAGGTAGGTGGGAGCTTGATCATGAATGACACTGAAAGAGTGGTAATATCTGATTTGTAGTTCTGGAAGATCCTTATTACAGCAGAGTGAAAAAGATGAGGAGGAGAGCAAGAGCAAAGATAGAGAATCATGTTCAAAAGTTATGTGGTAAACGGTAAGAGATTATTGTAACCTGGTGTTGATGATAAGAGTTGGAATTCAAATAGCAATAGCAGGATAAACCTACAGGACTTGTTGACTAACTGCAAATGGGGAAAGAATTTTAAAAAAAAAGGAAGATGACTCAAATAGTCTCAATTGCGGAATTATTTACAATGTAATGCCTTTTCTGAGTTAGCAGACAGCAAAGTAAGTACAGATTTGAGCAGAAGTTTCCAAGATAAGTCCTGGGTATTTCAAGTTTGGTGTGCCTGTCAGATATTAAAGTGAATATTTTCAGTAGTCAGATGGTCCTAGATCTCAGGGAACAAATTTTAGGTTAAAGATATAGACCTAGGACTTATTAATGATGTAACTGAAATTGAAATGGCTGAGATTGTTAAAGCTTGGGCAAAGAATGAAAAAGAAGTAGCATGGGACAGAGTTCCTAATACCAGCACTGAGTAGAGGCAGGAAAAGAGGGCATAGCAAAAATGGTACCAAGGGCAACTGAAGAAATATGAGGTCAATAATCAGGAGAATGCACTGTTCAGAAATCAAGGGAAAAGGCAATTTGAGAATTTGAAGTGACCATCAAAGTTAAATTATGTTGACAGGTCAAATTAGATAGGGCATGAAAAAAAGTCCACTGGTTTTAATTTGCAAAGAATTTCTTAGTCACTTTGGTGAAACTGTTTTTGGTAAATTTTTTTCTCAATACAGATTATACTGGATAAAGTACTGAGTGAAAATGGATTTTTTTGTTGTTGTTATTGAGACAGAGTCTCACTATCTCATCCTTGTTAGACCGTCGTGGCATCACAGTTCACAGCCACCTCAAACTCTTAGGCTCTACCAGTTCTGTTTCCTCAGCCTCCCCAGTAGCTGGGACTACAGGCACCTGCCACAAGGCCCAGCTATTTTTTTGTTGCAGTTGTAATTGCTGTTTAGCTGGCCCAGGCCAGGTTTGAACCCACCACCCTTGGTGTATGTGGCTGGTGCCTTAACCACTGTGCTATTAGTGCCGAGCTGATTTCTGGTGATTTCTGTATGTGCAATAGAGATTGGGCTGAAATGACTAAGTTGGTTGCACTGAAACTGACTGAACTTTATAGAAGTTGTCATGGATAAGATGCATCACAAGTGAGAGAGAACATCTCAGTCTAACTTTGGCCCTGAGGACAGTCTTTAGGAACGATGTCATACCAACAGAGAGAACCAGAGATCAGAGAAGCTGAAAGTAGCCCCAAGGATGTGCATTGCCACCATGAGGCCTCGCTCACCATCACCCTGGTCCTGTGTCCTTTGCTTTCTCCTGATCTGTGGTCTGGAATGTGGATGTGGCCATACTGAACCATCAGAACAAGAACCCCTCTCTGCCTCCCTGAGACTTCAAAGAATAGAATGACAGGTGACCCCTGAATCACTGAGCACCAAATATTGTTTACATGACAGATAAAGTTCAATTTTGCTTAAAGTATTATTGCATAGAGGAGTTAGCACTCTACTAGTAAACCTATTTTATCCAAATAATTAGCTTCAAGCATGCAAGTAAGTCTATTTGGTGACAAAAAGTTGGATGTGCTTTTCCCTTAAAAGCCTCTATTTGGTAGTTGGGATGGCAATAAAGAGGATTGTATATTATGAAACTGAGCTTATAAGGATGAAGTTTTGAGGAAGCTGGAAAAGGTTTGAATTAAGTAACTCAGAGAATACAGAGGGTATTGAGTAAGAAAATAATAGATATATAACTATTACTATGAAAATAATAATCACAAGCACCATGGAGGGCCCATTTGTAGCTTCTGGGTCAAGGAACAGAATATGACTAGTGCCCTTGAGCCTATCCCTCCCCCTATTGCAACATTGATGCCTAGCACTACACACAAGTCAGTTCTGCCTGCTCTTAACATTGTACTGAAGCATCTGTTTGCCTGTCTGCCTCATACTCAATATGTTTATGAAGTTTGTTGTCTATAGCTATATTTTTACATTTTTCTTTAATGTTTGATATTCCATTGTATGGATATACCACAATTTCTTTACTTAATCTACAATAGATAGACATCAGGTTTTATTTCCAGTTAAAAGCTATTAAAGGTAATTATTGTAAATTATTAAAGATAATATTGTGACAGTCTTACACTAGTTTCTTAATATACATATACACAAATTCCTATTGCATACATACCTAGAAATGGAATTAGAGTGTATAGTGCATCTTATACCTAATAGATATGCTAAGCTGTGTTCCAAAGTGCTAGAACTAATTTGGTAGTATTCCCACAGATTGCCTGAACTTTCCTGTATTGCTGCATTCCCAGGCCAACATTGAAAATAATAATCTCTTAATGGGATTAACTGATAACTCCTGTGGTTTACATTTATGTCTAAGCTGCTAGTAAAGATTAAATGTCTTTTTGTGTATTTATTTACATTTTAGATATTCTCTTTTATGAAGTGAATATAAAATCTTTTACTGTGTTTAAAAAATAGTATGCCTTTTCTGATTGACGTACAGACTTTTAAAAAATATTCTGGATAGGAACTTTTTGTGGTTATGAATCCCAATTCTCTCTTCCACTCTGTCTTTCATTTTCCCTCAATTAATGGTGTCTTCTGGTGAACTCCTTAGTTTTAATAGCATACAGTTATCTTTTGCTTTATAGGTAGTGTTTTTTGTACACTATTTAAGAAATTTTTCTTTATACCAAAATCAAGAGAAGTTTATTCTGTATTATCCTGTAGGAACATTAATGTTTTGATGTGCTCATTTAGATCATAGTCAACCTGGATTTTACCTTCTGAATGGAGTAAGTCAGGGATTATATTTTCCTTTGTTTCCATGTCGACATCCAACGGACCAACTATCGTTTATAGAAAAGACTTTCCTTTGTCCATTTACCTCAGATCTCCCTTTTGTCACATGTAAAACTCCATGTGTACATAGAGGGATTTCAAGATTCTCTCTTTAAAACTTTCCATTTGTCTAACCTCATGCTAATATAACAATCTCTTATCAATTTTTTATATTATCTTTATATCTAGTAGACCAAGTCTTCATAGCTGCTATACTCTGAATGTCTGTGCTCCCTGCCCCTGAATTTATATTCTGGAGTCTAATCCCCAACATGAAAGTATTTGTAGGTGGGGTGTTTGGAGGAAGATTACATTGCAAAGGTGGACACCCCATGAATGTGATTGGTGTCCACATAAAACAGATCTGGGGGGAGTTCCCTCACCCTTTCCTGCATGTGAAGACAGTGAGGAGATGGCTGTCCTTGAGCCAGAACATGCACCCTGAGCAGACACTGATCTACCAACTCTGTAATCTTGGATTTTCCAGCCTCCATAACTATGGGAAATAAATATCTGTTGTATATAAGCCATAACACTGTGGTCTTCTGTTGTAACAGCTTAAATGAACCAAGACAATATCTCTTCTTCTTAAAAGAATTTCATTATTCTTTATTCTCAAAAATTTATAAAATAAATTTATAAAATTTATAAAAATTTATTCTCAAAATTTATAAAAATTTATTCTCAAAAATTTATAAAATAAATAAAAATTCTAAAATAAATTTTAGAATTGCTCACCATCACCACAAACAACCTCATGATATTTTGATTGGATTGCCTAAATACATATACTCATCAATCTTACAGTCAGTGAAAATGGGAATATCTTCATTTTGTTTAGATATTCTTTTATTTTTTCCAAAATGTTAATAATTTTATATGGAGAGATCCTATACCTCCTTCTTTAAATTTATTCATGGGTATTTCATAATTTTATTTTCTTGTAAATTATATTTTCAAAATATTTTAATAGTCAACTTTTGTCTCTAGGATATGATACAATTGATTTGATATATTGACCTCATGTCCAATAATTTTTCAAAATTTATTTATAAATTCTGACAATTTAGGATTAAATTTTGGGTTTTCTACATAGATAATTATATCAACTATAAATATTGAAAGTTTTCTTTTAACCTTTTTTATTTTTATAATATTGTAATTCATTAGCTAGTATCTCCATTATCATGTTGAATGGTAGGAAAAGTTGTAAGTATCTTTGTCTAAGCCTCAAACTTAGAGACATACAAGGGCCATCAAGAAAGTAACCAGCCATGTATGTCTGTATTGTTCATAGTACACGGCTAGATACTTTCTGGACAGCCCTCATAACATCAACATTTTGCTGTTAAATGCGACTTTTGAATTTGGTATTTAATTGATGTTTTTTATGATATTAAGGAAGTTCTCTTATAGCCCTGTAGGTGAAGAAATTTTCTATAATAACCATAAATGGATATTTAATTTTGTTACATTTTTATTAATTTCCCAAAGTGGTTCACAAAATGAGATTCATGATTTAATGTGCTAGATTTAGAAGTTAAAAATGACTCTAAGAGTTTACTTGGCTCAGTGACTGAAACTTGGGCTTAAAGATGGCCCACATTCAAGGAAGTCACAATGATGAACTTCCATAGTTTGATGTGAAGGAGGATGTTCAAAAATTCAGGAAGATAAGAATATTGTATATATTTATCACAGGATATACTCAGTTGATACCCCATTTTCTGAAACATTAATGAGCATTATATTTGATCAACAGAAACATGATTTTTGGCTGTTACAAAAAATAAAGTCCTCTCGCCAAATTTCTAAGTCACACATAAGACCTCCATACTTGACAGAGTCATACCAAAGCTCTTTCCCCACCATAACTGAAGTAGAAAGTGGATAAATCAAATATAGAACCCTGAACTATTGTCATGAATACAGTTTCAAGGTGCTAGTGTATTTATCATTCAGTCATATTGTCTTGAACTAATTCCAGTTTATCTCTCATATTGAATTCTTCATTCCTCCTATACCAACAGATACCTAATACACTCGATCTCCCCCCCAAAGAACACTTGATTAGAGGAGTGTTTGGTCCACTTGAAAAAGTTCCCTGACACACCAATCCCTGGGGATCTGAAATACCACCATAATTCACCAGATAGGAGATTTGTGGGTAGTAGGTCATAAATGGAGTCTTGGCCTATGGACCATCCCTGTGGTTATTTTCCTTGCTTCTGTATGAATGTTAACATACACATCCTCATAAATGTGTGGCTTCCTTATTTTGGTTATTTGACATAAGGAATGAGGACAAGACTGCTTGAAGTGATAGCATGCTGAATTTAAGTTTGAGAAGGAAGAAAATTAAGAAAGGGATAAAATTACATACATGTAGAAATGTCAGAAGAAAAACATAAATGGATTTTGTCAAATAGTAGACCAACTAATGTGCTAAACTAGTTGATTACAAAGTAAGAGAATGGAAAGTTTCAGATATTTGGGTAAGATATTTGGGTAAGAGTGTCTAAATTTATTATTTAGTATTTCTAGGAAAGATTTGTGATGAGACAATGGAAGTGTGTAGGAATGAGGAATGAATATTTATATAAAATCATATGTCTGAAATGTCAAAATTTTACAGCATCAGGCAACTGATGGTTGAGGTAACTAAAAGATAAGGGCAGGTTGGAGATTAAGAGATAAAATAACAAATCCTTGATAAATTAAGTCTGTAAATACATAAAAAGAAAGTTATGTTCCAAGTTGAATGGCATGAGTTTTAAATGAACATTTTGAAATTCAAGGTAGAGAAATCAGGTTGGAAAGTTCTGGTCTTGAGTTATTTTAAGGGTGAGACAGAAGTAATCTTCACTGGTGAAGACAGTTCTTGGGGATGTGGTGCCATCTGGATACCCTCTCCACTTAATATTTCTCTCACTGTACATACACACACATGCACACCCTCTACTCTCACATGGAGTAGCAAACACAGCTTTCATAATTAATAATCAAGCCCTCCAAATATAGAAGAAATCCCAGGAAATTCTGAAGATCTCTTTTATTTTTTTCTTTTCTCCTTCTTAAATTGCAATGCAGTTTTCCAATATATAGTTCCCAGTACTCATATTTCCTTAAATCTAAAGCATCATTGCTCCCCCTTAGCAATTACCAAGACTAACTGGTGATTCAGCCCAGCCATCAGGACTGCTCCCACAAGGCTTCAGTTCTTTCCAAAGAGACCATGAGCTGGCTCTGACAGTCTGAATTTAGAAGACTCTTAGGTTGAAAATTTTCTTTCACCCAACCTCAAATAACCTCACAACTAAATTCTGACCTTTTACAGCAGTGTTAAGTGACTTCTCATCTTGTACCTTCCTAGTTTCCCAGGCATGATCGTTAAAATGATATTGGATCTAAGGGCCTCACAGTCCCCTTTAACTAGGGTGGTTTATCATTTATCATCCATAGAGGGCTGCTTTTGAAACCAAAAGTGTATGTTCCTAATAATCATGGTGGGACCGTTGACATGAACTAGGATCATTTCAATGGGGTCACCAATTTTTAACCAACCTAGGATTTCCAAGATACTCCCTTCAGTCTCAGGATTCCAAGAGTTCAGAGAGTTCAGGGAAGGTCTGTGAAGACTAGAAGACTAGGACCCTTTATCTAAGTCTGAGCCTTTCCTACTATGGCCTGACTAGCTCCAACTAGGTTTATTAGCATACAGAATCACTTAGTAGCCATTTTATGACATACTTCAGGATGGGTGGAAATTCCACTCCATATATACTGGAACTATACCAAAGCCTTTTTCCCAAAGTAACTCTGCTGGAATATGGCTAAATCAAATACAGAACTCACTCCAGACGGTTGCCTTAGCCCTCTTCACAGGCACATCTCATAAATACTGTCTCAAGAGTAATTTTTATTTAGTCCATCTGTTTTGACCTAATTCCAGTTTTTTTCTTCTTCAAATATTAGTTCTTGTTTCCAGAACCAACAGAGAACAATTACCACAGTTTGCCTCAGGAGAAGCTCAGAATATTCCCATACATTCCTCCTAAAAAGATTGTCGTTAAGGTTTCACGAGACTTCCCTTTTCATGCTGTCTGATTTTACAAAACCTCGGTTTGATGAGTCAAAGATAGGGTGGATGAAAATAAAGATAAGTTACCTTTTGTTGACTGCTTACTGTATACATGACACTGTAATGAAGCATTTGTATTCTTTACCTCACTGTGTCTGCACAAAGTACGAAACAGGAACTGTACAGGGACAATAGGGAACTCTAGCAAAAGTGAGTAGTTTGTCTTGAACATATAGACAACAAATTCAGAGAGGAAACTTGAACCCATGTCACTCATACTCAGAAATCACTTTTAACTAGGAAACATATACTTAAAAGTACAAAGCGAGTTAAATGTTTACATGTTGCTTCATTTCTTGAAATATTTTCTAAAACATTATTGTAAGTTATCATGTACTTTCATTCAAACTGTAAATATAGTCATAGAACCATGGACTAGCTTGGAAATTATAGACTATATCAAAAATTACTGCTCTTCTTTTATTTTCATTTTTTCTACATAATTATTACACAAAAATAGATATAGAAGGAAGTCAAAACCACAAGATTTTTAATGAGAAAAGCATATTGAAATTAATAAATATTACAAATTCCAAGCTTTAACTGAAGCATAATTTTAAAGCAGAAAGAAGTATTCATGAGATATCAGGTAGATTCAGCCACAGCATCCTCAGCTGTGCTCATTTGGTGGCATCTAGCTGAAGATTTTCAATTTTACTAGGAGGTGAACATATAACATTCACTTTAACTTTTTTTGTTAATTAAGAAATTAAGAGACACAACTTATATTTTGATTGTGAGCCCATTTTAGTTTCTCCTAAGGGGAAAGCAAAATGAATACAAGGGTCTATGAGTTTTACAGAGGGCATCTAAGCATATTGTGACACTAACTTTCACAGGAAATTTGAAGCTTCCCTTTGCCTTTTCTAGAGGTTTCCTTTAGACCAGACATTACAATTACCTCACAGATAATTTGAGGTCTAACTTCATGAACTTCAATTACAAAATTACATAGAGTTCCACAGCATAAAAGCCAGATCTAGGTAGTTTACATTTTAGTCTTGGATTTAAAAAAAAGATAAGAGGATGAATACCTTCTGAACGAATAAAATGAACAGTAGGCATGTAATGGGCACTTGGTATCCACATAGGCCACTGATCTATTTAAAATGTTCAATCTCTTCCAATGACCAACAGCTACACTCTCTCTAAAGATTATTTTCTTTAAGAAACACAAGGTGTGAGACAATAAGAGTTGAGTTGAGATGATCTGAGGACTATTTTAGGGTTTGAAATTTCAAAGGACTTGTTTACCAGTGTCTTGGAAAGAACTTGGTTGGTGCAATTAATTTTGTTTTGTATAGTCATTGTCTCAAGTATCATTTGTAGAACCAAAGGCAGGAAAAAAAACGTTTGTTTGCTTGCCTAAGAATACTTAATCTGTTGATCTTCCCTTCATGCATTTTAAGTCTTAGGATCTTGAGAAAATAAAGTATCGATTTGTTTTTGTGACACCAGTTCCTCATATGAAGAATGAGCGATTTGGACTGAACTCCATTCCAGCTCTAAAATTCACTTGTGTTTGAAGACGCTGTGTACATGTATGGAAAGGAATACTATTCGTGTTGTTCCTACCACCATTATGTGTTGATGACTCCCTTGTATCTTTGAAACTGTAGCAAGCAGAGACTGAGAACTTCAGTAGACAAAGACATTGGCTTGTATCATCAGTAGAAAACAAATATGAAAAGCACATCTTTGGTTAATATGAGTCAATGGCTTTCTCCTAGACTCTTATTTTCTTCAGCTAAAATAGAATTTCTCTGTGGATTTTTTAATATTGCTTCAACATTTAAAGACTCCATAATATTTCCTTTTATTTCCCCAAGTGAGAAAAAAATTTAATCCAGGCATGAGATCATGAGTGAAAATTTTTCTCAATACCCTGAAATAGTCTGTCTTAGACAGTTTTGGTCATCACCAAAGAAAATGTTCAAGGACACATTTGGATGCCCCTCCAGGGCATGGATGGAAAAGCACACACAGCTCACCTCACCCAGTGAGATGCTTGCAAGAAAGGCAGAGAAATGAAGTTTGTCTTACTGGATCCACAAGGATCATTCTCCAAATCTTTAGATGGCTATTTTAAATATGTTAAAGACTATTTCTAAAGAAAGCATCTAATTTTTTTCTTTTCAGTTATTCAGAAAAAAATGTTTAAAGTTTATATTTGACAATTAAGCCTCAATTTAGGACAAATTTTGAAAGTGTGATATAGAAAAACCATTTTATTTTTAGGTTATGGAAGTGAAATATATATATTACCCTCAAGTTCAAGATGAAAAAATGCCCCCAAATTCCTCTTAGGAGAAAGGGATGATATAGTCCCTAGCCATAAAGCTTGAAGACCTCCCCCTTCTAGTTTCTTTCTTGGATAGGTCAATAGCTCTGAAAGCTTCTATAAAAACCCACAGACACCACAAAGAAGTAGCATCTGGAAGAAAAAGTTAAGTAAGAAAAAAATAAAAAAAAGAATAAATGCAATTTAAATAAGACACCAGAGGAGCACAATAGAATTTTTAGGCCTTTAGTTAGGAGCAACTCTCCTGGGGAAGGAGGACAAGGGCAGAGGCTCCAAGCGCTGGGTGCTGCCTGCCTTAATCCTGTCTCAAGTGATTGCTCACATCTGGGGAGGAGGGAACACCCTGCCAATCTATCAGTCAGAATTTAGCACCAACTGCAAAAGGATGCAGAGGACACTTGACTAACAACAGGTGCAAGAGAGTCTGGAAGGTGATCCAGAACAGTCTTAGGATTAATTATCTTGTGGTCTGCTACCCCTAGATTCCCAGAGAGGCTTGTGGAAGGTCCACCTGCCCAAAAGACTCGGCTTCAGAGGTGACCTCTGAATAGGGAGGTAGGATGACCCCGGTGTTATAAAAGGGAACCACTCAAGGCCTCTTTCCCAATTTGCCTACTTGCCCTGGCAGTGGAGGCTGGTTCACTGTCTATTTTTTTTCCTCAATAAACTTTGTTTCATGCTTGCCTTACTTGAGGGTGTCTGGTCATTTTTTGACCAAGAGCACTCCAAGAACTGAGGACCCTGGCAGCCGCCTGAAACCCTGACATTTTAGAACATAGGCAGCTGCTTTGAAAACCAACAGAATGGAATCAGACAGTTAGAATTATGTCTGAGGAAGGAGCATATTCAGATAAATATTCCTATTACAAATTTTAGGGAGAAATTTTTAAATTTCTAACAAAGCAAAGTAGGAACTAAAACCTAATTCAGAAGGCAAGACGATGACAAAGTGAGATGGTAGAGTTTTATTTTCAGAATACTAGTTTATAAATAGGTCTGTTTTTAAAAAGAGTTTTGCAATTATTTTCATGGGATAAGGTATCAGCAATCATTTGGGGGAAGGAGAAATGGGCACGAAATATTTTGCTTATATCTAGATGCAGACAAGATGTCTTTCCTGATAATGTGCCTCCAATCTTGCAAGAGAATACATTGTTTTACAAGGACTTATAAAAATAATTAGACTTAACCTCAGGCCTGTTTCATATGATATACTGACTATGTTTACTTTTTAATTAAATTTTCTTATTTCAAGATGTTAATATGGAGACATTTTTTTCTTTAACGAGGCAAATAGTCTATGAAAGATAAAACACACATGTTTACTAACACTATTTATAGTCCCTGATATGATATAACAGATATTTAAGAAAAAATGTTGGTCTGCAGTGGCAAAAGAAAAAATATTTGTCAAGCACTTTTCATAAGAACAAAATGCTTTTCTCATTGTATACTTCTTCCTTCCCTTTTTCCTTTCTTTTTTTCATAGCTTAAATGTTCATAACTTTCTGTTTAAAGTAATCTGATGGTCATTTCTCCCATAAAAGCTCTTCTCACACTTTTGTTTTTCACATTTCTTAACTTACTTTTATCATACTTTTACAGTTACAGTGATCAAGTTTCCCTTAAAAGCACTTGAAGTGCTTTGCTGAATTCATTCAGTACTCCTCTTGCTTAAAATGGATGCCTTTTCCTTATGTTGAAATCTATTTTAGCAACAGATAACCTTGAAGACAGGTCATTTTGATGACATATTAAACTCATGCTTATACTTAATGTTGAAATAAAGCTAAAATCTTATTATCCCATTGCACATATCCTGTTTGGCAGAACAGTTAAAGCATATGCAATGTTTCATTGTTTATTTCCCACATCGTGTTTAGAATGGGGTAGATGTGTTAATTTGGATTGTGTTTCATCGTTCTGAACACATTCTCCACAAAAGAATGTTCGAGCATAAAAAGACTTCTTTTTCTTAGAATGACAAACTTCAAAATGCTTTGCTGGATACAAAGAGGATACAGAGGCTAGTTGGCCTAAATGTGAACAGATACAAAATATCTCCAGTGACTGTCTCGAAATCTCATATTCAGCTCCTACCCAAAGTGAAAAATAAATATCTTTTCCGAAAATAATAATTGTTATAAAGTTATTGTATCCTAGTTTTCTGATCGTTCAAGTTATTGCTACATTCAGCAATACATGATAAGTGGTTTAGAAATCCAACAGCTATGTTAAGGTTTATTTTTTTCTGGCCAGTAAAGGTATTTACCAATTATAAAATCTTTATCTGTAAAAAGACCATATATATACTGCATGGGTTTCCTGATAGTGTTGTTCAGGCCAACTCATATTTCCAATGAATACTGAAGATTTGTATTACAATTGCAGAGAAATAATGGAATAAAACAAAATGGTACTCTGTTTAGATGGCAAACGATTTTAATTTTGTAAAAAAAAGACTTAAATCCACTGAATAATGGTTAGGTTTCACAAAAGCAAATACAGTTTTTAATGTGATGTATGTTGCTATTTAGTTCTGAATAAAAAGTACAACGTAGATTTCAAACCTTCACCAAGTAGATTTGTTCCACATTCTAAAACTTACTGTGAATTTTTTGTGCCTAAAATAATATTCCTTACTCATAAAATCCTAAGAAACATTACATAATTATTGTGTTATTCTAAGGAAAAGCAAATCTACTAAACAAAAACATCATGTAATGAAGACCTTAATGATATTTAAAACCCCTCCTCTTCTCCAAAATACACGTCAGATGAAGGAAAGGAAGGCAGGAGATTATATAATTTTAAAATAATCATAAAAGTAAACATAGTATGGTGGGCTTTTATTTCCAGAAAATTCTCAGTATGCGACTTTCTGTACTTTCCGTCTTCCCAGGTTGCCAGCTGGAGGGAGATGGTGAGCGAGCAGCTTCTCTTCCTCTGGCCGCCGTGCAGCGATAAATTCTTGTGAAATAATAGCATGTGATCCTTCTAGTTAGAACAGCTAATAGCTGGTTAGGCAGCCTTTCCCTCAGACGCCTTCCAGTGAGCCGCCAGGCGTCTCTCCGCGCGTCGGGTCCTCCCCTCGCCGTCCGTGATGCGGGGGTCGCCCCTGCCTTCTCCCTCCCGGCCCCCAGCGAGCGCCGCAGTCGCCTGACTGTATCGTCCTCCTAAGCAGAGAGCGATTTGATCCACTGAGGCCAGAAAGACCCAACCCATGGGGGAAAAAAGCAAACTGGGAAAGCATAGCTGTCACTGCTCTCCGGAAAAGAAAGCTAGACGGAGCCGCCGAGCCCCGCGCCTCCCGCGGGCCGCCCGGCCCGAGCTCGCAGCAGGTGCGCAGCTGCCTGGCGCGCACAGGGTTAAAGGCATCATCGCAGCCATTAGAGGGAAAAGTTGCGGCGCGGCAGCGGCAAAGTCCCGGCGCCCGCCCCTTGCCCACTCCCCACTTCCCCAGCGGCTCGGCGTTCGGGTAGGGCAGTGATCACGCAAGCCGGAGCGGAGGGCTGACGCTGGACGAGCTGCCAGGTAGCTGCGAGCAGGCGGCCCGGCGGAGACGCGGCGTCGTAGGGATCCTGGGTCTGGACTGGAAGCCGCGCTGAACCTGAGCCAGCTGGTCTAACCTCCGCGAATCGCAACCCCTCTCCCTACAGCCAGTCCTTGCCCGGCCAGCAGCAGGATGTGTGCAGTGTCGGTGTCGGTGTCGTGTCCAAGGCACTGAGACAGAGCCTTCTGATACGCTTGCATTCTTTTCTTTTAGGGGTTTTTGGCTGTTGGATACATTGATGTGACCCCCTCCCTTTACTGGAATGATGGGGATCTTTTTGGCATATGTCGGATTTGTTTTCTTTTCCGCGTTATATGTACAACAAGGGCTTTCTTCTCAAGGTAAGTCTGTGTTCAACGGCAAGCATGCATTTGCTCGCGGGGTATGCGTGTGTGCGTGTGTGTGATCCCTACATTCAAAGAATGGACAGTCAGATGTAATAAGGTTCCTAGCAAGTACTAGTGGGTTTAGATTGTTGAACGGTGCTCTGTTTGGCATTTTTCTTTAAAGTTTATTGAACTGTTAGCATGCTAGGTTTGAGAGAAAATCTAGTTGGTGCCTGACAATGAGGTGGGCTCCTCGGTGAGCACAGACACAGGGGGGTGTGTGTGTGCGCTTTCTATCTGCGTGCACGCACCGGGTGACCACTCATGCATACATAATCATCACAAACAAACAGAACTGGATGTGGGGGCCTTTTCCTTGCCAGTTCTCTTCCCTCCTGTGGACAGACTGGGTGTAGTTTCTCTTTTCTGGGTCCGTGTATGACTTCATTTGTATGTGTGCTTATCAAAGGACAGACTCCTCTGAGGACCCATAAAAAGGCACGACTTGCATTACAAGCAGCAGCAGCCTGCCGAATCCAATTGTTCAGGGTTCGCAGGCTGCAGTGGTCGTTTCAGCACCATGAACAGATCACATCTCTGCTGCCAAAAGACTGCATCACTTTTGCAAGCAGAAATGCCCTCCTCTTCCTTCCAGCATGAACAGAAAATTCCTTCTCCTTCTCAGACCCCAATGCTTTCTGCATAGCTTCACTTTCCTTTAAATATTAATGCCAATTCATTTCACTAGAGATCATTTTGGGATTTCATAAAATTTTGAAAAGAGACATTGATGAAGCCCCTCTTTTAAAAGGGGGGGGGCAGTGCACCCACCCTAAATCAGTCGTGCAGTCTCCACAATCTTC
Source organism: Otolemur garnettii (assembly GCF_000181295.1). NCBI lineage: Eukaryota > Metazoa > Chordata > Mammalia > Primates > Galagidae > Otolemur > Otolemur garnettii. The sequence continues at coordinate 11,118,078 of NW_003852440.1, read as the reverse complement.
CTTTCTTTAAGTATGCATTGTGATTGGGCACTCTCATCAGCCACAGATTTTTCCAGGACTACTTTTACAGGGCTATCAGCTGTTTGCAAAGTGCCCATTAGACAAGATCAGGACAACCATGTTGTTGACAAGATAAGAGCACTCCACATTCAAGAAATGCCACGCGAAGAAAAGAAACATTTCAGTTTTCTGAGTTTTGCCATGGCCCCATGAATCTTGCAAACTAGCATTTGCAAGGTTGGTGATGAAAATTGGTAGGGGGAATTTCAATTGATACTTAAAAATAATTTTCCGTCTGAACAAGCCTGGATCATTACATCTCAAGCTGTAGGGCAATTTACAATACAATGACTTGATGAGAACAAATAAAGGTTAATTTGGAGAGAAAGAAATATACACAGCTTACAAAGTGTGCAACTTGTTTCACTGTTGTAGGCTTGTGTCCCTGCTGTTGCCAATAACTATTGTGATCTATCAGGAATGTGCATTGTGGCAGATAATCATGATCCATTCGGTTATATGAAACATCTAGTTAGTCACAGATTGTTCAGAAACTTAGAGGCAAGATGCTCTCCTCATGTATCAACTTGACAGATTCTCTAAATTGTACCTCCCTGCATTTCTCGGTAAGTTTTGTAGAATACTGCAGTCTGACGAAAGGTATTTAGCTCCAACTGTCGGCAGCTTGGCTAACAGGGAGAGTTATTGGCAGGCTTGTTAACCTTTCCATGATCCGGACTTGATCAACAACAGCGTGATTTAGGAAAGATACCAAAACAAAGGAGAGAGGCAAAAAGGGGACTTGGGGATCAAGCCAAAGTCAGGAATGTCACTGACGGAGGAGTTTGGGTGCTGGGTTTTTATTTTGTTTGTTTGTTTTTTTAAGTCCAAGAAAAATTTAGTAAGCTCTCAAGGAAAGAGATGGTGGAAGGAGCCATGGAGTGTGTTTTCCAAAAGAATGCGTTTCTGTTTTGCAGCAAAATTTACCGAGTTTCCACGGAACGTGACAGCGACTGAAGGGCAGAATGTGGAGATGTCCTGCGCTTTCCAGAGTGGCTCCGCCTCGGTATATCTGGAAATCCAGTGGTGGTTCCTGCGAGCACCAGAGGACGTTGAGCCGGGGACCGAAGTGGCCGGCGCGCAGGTAGCTAAGCCGCAGAGCCCGCAAGGTTCCCTGCATCTCTGCCCTTCTCTCGCCTAGTCCTCTGAGTGTCCAGCCAGGGCCTAGGGCCAGGGATGGCGCCTGAGCTCCTTGGGGGCGTGCGCACCTCCTCTGGGGTGAGCGACCCCCAGGGATACTGGAATTTGTCCAGGTGATGCTAAGTTAAACCCAAAGAGGAAATCACGATGTTACGTCTTTTCCGGTTAAAATTGAGAATAACCTCCTCCTCTGAATATTGCTTTTTTTATTAAGATGTCCTTGGTGGCACTACAGTGTTGACATATCCCAGGACAGTCGCTGTCCCCTTTCCCGGGTCCTGGAGTGCGGAGGAGGGACCGCTTGGAACCCTGTGGGAGGTCTCCAGGTCCCACCCCGCCACCGCCCCACGTCCCAGTTCGGATCTAAGCCTTTAACAGAAGGGGGAAGGGGACGAAGTATGGAAGAGAGGAGGGAAGGAAGGAGAAGAGGAAAGGGAAAGGAAGACAGGAGGGAAGGACAGAGAGGTGGAAGGGAAGGGAAGAGAGCGGAGAGAAGGCAGCAGGTACTCGGCCAAGGAGATTGAGAAGGCTAAAGGGAGGAAGGGGAGAAAAGAGGGAAGAGGGAAGCAGAGTAACGGAGAAGGGAGAGAGCTTAGCAAAGGGGTGGCGAGCGAGGCTGAGAGCAGAGGAAAGTCTGCAGACTCGACCCCGAGGCCACGCAGTGACTGCCCGGGAAAACTGTCCCCACGTTCGCGTCGGCGTCCACACCCGCTTTAGTCCTGCTAGCCGAGGCACGCGGGTCACGCGGGTGCAGCCTGAGCGGGGCGAAGGGGGAGGGGCTACGGGGCAGAGGTGGGGCGGGTTTTGCCCGCGCGCCCCCTTCCCTCGGCTGGGCCGCGCGCAGGCGCGGGCACGCGGAACGCGCGGTTGAGCGAGTGCGTCCTTGTCCCGCAGGTGGAGCTCTTACCCGACCGCGACAGGGACCCGGACAGCGACGGCACCAAGATCAGCGTGAGTGTCCCCGCGCGGGCGGGGGTCGCGCAGGCCCAACAGAGCCCCGCTATTCCCTGTCTCGGGAAAAGTCGACTTTGCAAAGGCAGGATGAGCGCCAGTTGATTCTTACCTCATTCGGTACATAAAAATTGAAGCAAATTTAGAGTCCATAAGTAAAATTACACATTTTAACCACGTCAACATCTAAACAATTAACTAGAGAATCATTTTGTTCTAAAAAGAGTTTGTGTGACACTTTTCATTCATGCACTTTTAGCAGTTACATGAAGCTCTGCAATGTTAATATAAATTATGGAAATAGTTCTCCATTACTAGGAAGTAAAACGCTAATGTAGGAAAAATATTCAGCATCCAACAAGATGTTGAAATTGTAAAGAAATAAAAACTCAGTTTTGCATGTCATTTATAATGTTCACAATGTCCAATATTTCCAATTCTGGTGTTCAAAATCATATAAATATAAAACCAAAAACTTATATAAAATATAAAACCATTATTGGAGGAGGTTGACCTATTGAAAAAACAAACTTGTACTTCTCTATTACTTTTAATAATTGTATAGAAAATGAAAATATTTTTTGCTCTATCTTAAATGAAGCCACAAGCCTTGTAAAATCACCAAATATTAATAATATTGCTTGACTTGATAAATAAAAAACAAGTTTTTCATTACTGAAATGAAATAGTTATATGATTAAAAAGAAGGAAATTGTCTTAATATAAATTTATTATTATTATTTGTTTCTAGAAATATAAAAACCCAATGACATTTTAAAAGGAAATTAATTTGAGGGTTTGCACAACCATAAAACAGTACAAAATTAAGGTTACATCATAATTAAAAGTATCAGTACATTGAATACAGAATCAAATCTGTGACCTAAATGTGTGATCTCAACATGGAAGAAATAGAAAATGAAGAAAATATATAAACATGAGACTCCAATTTATAACTCATAAAGTACACTGACTTTTTATGAATATTTAATTTCAATTATTCTTGTATCACAGAAACTTGTGTCCAGACAATGTTAGAAAAGACTTCTTGATAAAATTGATGAATAGTGCTTTCCTCTAGTATTTCATTTCCACATACACACGCTGGTTGACCCTTCATCTGTCACTATTTCCCATCCTCGTGTTATCTAAAGACCAGCAACAACAGCCCTGCACATCCTGACCTAGAAATTCACAACTGTTACCAGTACTGTCTATTACCTGTACCTAACAGTCATAAAATCTAGTGAGTTGAAAAGAGTTTTAATACCTACAGATGCAAAGGGAAGTTGGTCCCCAGTTTAGCCAAAGTGTGGCCTCGAACATACATTCTAAACCAGTAATTATTAACTTAAATTTTCTAGAACAGCTTTTTTTTTTTAGAGACAGAGTCTCACTTTGTTGCCCTCGATAGAGTGCAATGGCATCACAGCTCACAGCAACCTCCAGCTCTTGGGCTTAGGTGATTCTCTTACCTCAGCCTCCCAAGTAGCTGGGACCACAGGCACCCGCCACAATGCCTGGTTATTTTTTTGTTGCAATTTGGCCAGGGACAGATTTGAACCTGCCACCCTTAGTATGTGGGGCCGGTGCCCTACTCACTGAGCCACAGGCACTGCCCTCCAGAACAGCTTTTATAAAATACTGACATAAGCTCAACCCACTGGATGCAGACTTAATGTTTCTGCATTAATCAGGGTGAGAGTGTAATTTTTACTAGCTCCCCAGATGATTCTAATGTACAGTGTTGATAATCACTGACCCAAACTCCCCCAAACCTCAGTTTACTCAACCATAAAATGAGATAATAATTATAAATAATAATAATAACAAATGTTCTGACTACCTCAAACTTTATTAGGAGATTTAACCTAAAATATATGTGAAACTATTGATTTCCATTATTTTGTAGTATCAATATATTTATACATAATTTTGCATATAGATAAAAACATACTATAATGGTTCAAATGTTGGGAGTCTTTGGTATATATAGCAGTCACTATATATAAAACACAGATGGATACTTCTCAGGTTTTCTTAATTAGTTATGGCTATTTTAAAGTGCAATGGCCACTAGCAGAGCAGAATAAGTAAATTTCTGCCTCCTTTATTTTTCTTTCTCTTTCGAAGTCAGTCAAATCCTAAATCCCAAATGTCTTATGCAAACATTCATTCTGTCCATCATGCTATTAACCTGGCATAAAAATTAATTAAACAAAAATAAGAAAACCAATATCAGTTTTGAAAATCAAACCTGTGTTTTCTTGTTAGCATCCCAAGTTCCTGTAGCATGAAATCCCTCTCCTGTCTGGGAGTATACTCACTCCTGTCTGGGAGTGAGACTTCAGGGACCAATCTGTACCCCGAGTTGGGCCACCCTACAACTGTGGGGTAGACTGCCTCAAAAAATTGAGCAGAAAAATATTTAATATACAGCTATTTTAACAGTGTCTTCAGTAGTCATCCCACCATGAGGATAAAAGTGCACTCAACACTCAAACTGTTGGGATCAACAAAATGTCTTTGTGATTTCTCAGAAAGTTGGGGAAATGTGTGTATAGCCCAGAGAGAAGATGCCATGCTGGAAGCCCCTAGAGGTGGCCTCCTTGGCTGGTGCTGTGTTCAGCTAGGTTAACCAGACGGAGATCAATCCCATGATGAGAGATGGGAGCTGCTACTAGAACGCAGGGCTGCATGGAATTGTCCCCTGAGTCCGTGAGTCCAGTCGATAGGAAAACAAGAGAAGTCAGACCTTCAGATTCGACATCAAGGAAACAAAAGCTCCTTGGCTGTGGCTATGCGGCCATTCAGACCCTTTAATTTCCCAGCACTAGTGGGCTCAGGGTAAAGAATGGGAGCAAAATCATTTGATGCAGCTCTTTGTTTTTTTACCCGCAATTTTTCAGACAGTGAAAGTCCAAGGAAATGACATCTCCCACAAGCTTCAGATTTCCAAAGTGAGGAAAAAGGATGAAGGCCTATATGAGTGCAGGGTGACCGATGCCAATTACGGGGAGCTTCAGGAACACAAGGCCCAGGCCTACCTGAAGGTCAACGCCCACAGCCACGCCCGCAGGATGCAGGCCTTTGAGGCCTCACCCATGTGGCTGCAAGATGCAAAACCTCGCAGGAACGTGTCTGCTGCGGCCCCTGGCAGCATCCACAGCCCCGCCAACCACCGCGCGCACTCCACCTCCAGTCCGCACGCCATAGCCAAAATCCCCAAACAAAGTCCGCAATCAGGTATGAAACCCGTTTTGAGCCTTTCATTTTACTACTCAGAAACCCTCCACAGAAAGGTCAAAAACTGTAGGCAGATTTATACATGCTGGTTTTTACTACTGGAGAGCAGTTCGCTGGTAACAGTTGTGAGACGTGTGGCACCGGGAGTTGAGCTGACTAGCTCAAAAGGACGTGAGTCCGGCCGGCTGGGCACCGGAGGGGCTTCCTGTCCAGGGACTTTCTTTTTTTTTTTTCTAAGAACAACAAATCATGTACTTTCGGTTACATTACAAATGGATGTTCATTTTCTCTATAGATTTATGTACTGATAATGACCCCAAATTAAGAGGCTTTCACTTAATCAAAATGTAAATAAAAGAGACACGCCATGCCCTATACAGTCAGTGGCCTATAGCTGGAAGGAAGCAGGGCTATTCGCTGAGGGCTGTGGTCCTTAGGAGGAACCTCAGCTTCCTGTGTGACAGTGATGATAATGGGACAGGCTCGGCGAGGCAAGGAGAGAAACAGGCTGCTCCCCACAGCGGACTCCATGCCAGTCCAGACGCTTAGGTGCGTGCTTGGTAAGGCAGCTGTGCAAGTTAAAGCTGTTTTGTTTTTTTTTCACTTAATTTTTATTAAATCATAACTGAATACATTTATGGGGTACAATGTGATGATTTGACATACAATGTTATCAAATGCTTAAACTAACTAACAAACCATCACCTCACTCATTTTTTGTGGAGAGGAGGGTGAGCGGAGGGAGGATATTTGGTGGGATCTCACCTAATGTGCACAACGCAAAGGTACACTTCAAAACTACAAGAGTGTATTATAAAAGTCTTAAAGCTGTTTTAACGGCATTGTTTATGCAATCATTCAGTCAGGGAAGCTTATGTAAGTTCTAACCTTGATTGGGTGTAGAGACTTCTTGGAATGAGCAGTACCCTACGCACACCCCCGCAGCTGCCTGGATTTTCTCAAATACTTGACATGATACTATAAGATGAAGGGAGCACAAAAATATTTAATTTAACCTTCTTTAAGTTTTTCCCTTTACATTTTATCATTGAAGAATTATTCATTGATAATTTTCTATGGGTAATAGAGGGTAATTTTCTGAGTAATAGAAAATTATACTGTTAATATAAAAGGTCTCTTTAGCCATTAAATAAAAAAAATGATCCCTTTATCAGGATGATTTCTGAGATCTCCTCTGATATTCTGATCAAAGACATATATTTAATACATACAAGAGCTATCTGGAAGTATCCCACCATGTATGTCTCTATTTTTCATATGATATGGTGGGATACTTTCTGGACAGCCCTCATATACCAAAAATGAAATGTGTATCAATATACATATGTGTGTGCATATATATATATATATATATATATGTACACACATACATACATATCTTTAAGTCCTTGCTTGTGAATAATGCTTTTGCAATAATATATGCAAACACAGGTTTCCCCCTAATGCTTTACGTCCTCATGTATGTGATTTGTAGATTTGTAGGGTCCTTGGCTCAGGGTCTCTGTGACTTTGAATGCAGATGTGCAACTATCCCAGCGTGACATTTATATCAGTCTGATGCATAGATGGCTTAGCTTTCTTTTATCATCTCCTTCATTTCCCAAATTAAAAGATTAAATCAAGTTAGCTAAAATATGCATATGTGTGTCCATACGCATATATACACCTTAGCCACAGTTTTGTAACCATTATTTAACAAAGATTTAACCTCTTTAGAGACACTGCCCCCTCTTCCTTCACATTATCAAAAGAAGAATCCAGACACTACATGTAAAATTACAGAGTAGCCTCAGCAGACAATTTACAACCTAATTAAGGAGAACGCCAAATTTATTAGCCTACATAGACTATTCCAAATTAGATATCATAAATCTGTTCTGTGGAATAGAATCAAACAGATTACCTATTCTAAATGAAAGAGTCTAAGAATAAAGTACAATATTTTATCTATTTCTAGAATATTCTAATTACTTTTGGGGTTAAATAACACACTCTAGAATATATCTTTATTTTAATATCTCTTTCTTAGCACTATGATTGGAGATTAAGTGGTAAACTCTAGATATCTTTTATAGCAATTTTTAAAAAATGACTACTCATTTTCCATCTCATCACCAGCCTTGTTCTTAAATACAAAATTTTTCTATAGTTAAGGGTGAAAGGAGAGAAGAAATGCTGATTCATGAAAGCCAGTATTTACTGAAAGTGCTTTTCACTAAAATTATCTGCTTATAGCAAACAATCCGAAATATCTTGAAATATTTAATTTCTATCTTTTTCCCAGTAAATTTTGGAAAATACATTACATACTTTTATCTACATTTTCTAACTTCTATTTCCAAGGCTGGGGTGGCCTAGCCACCCATTCTATCTTTGTGTAAGTTCCTAAACTTGCACAAGTATTGTATGTAATATAATATCTGGTGTGGATATTTATATATTATCACTATAATACCCACATTCTGATTTATAACTTTGCTTGATAATTTTCAGATTATATTCAAATAAAGCTTATTCCAATACCCATGCTTCATTCATTCATTCATTCATTCACCTTCCACATTCTTTCAAGGAACTCATATCCAGGCATAGGGACACAAAAGTGGGAGGAACACTTCTTCCCTTCTCCTTTTAGTTTGTGAGAAAACAAAATATTTATAAATCCCATTTATTATGTATCTTTTTTTATTGTCATTCTTGAAAGCAAAACATGGTCAAGGCATAAAAATTAAGATCTTGCTTTTATGGGCCAAGAGTTAAATTGTACCAGCCTTATGTCTTTTATCCTTTGATGCAAAGAAGCTTTACCCATTGTATATATGACACCATAATATCAATCCCTGTCCCAAAAGCTGGTTAGTCTTCACTTTTATTTTCATCATAATCTTTGACTTCGCTGACTAAATTATTTAGCCTGAAACACTTAACTCTTAATTTGTACTATTTTTCTGTCAAAGAATTTCTGTCTCTATGAAAGGAAAATATTAGCTGAATATAGCTTTATATAAAATCTTAAAATTGTTGTACAATTAACCAGTTTTCCTAAAGCAGAAATTTACATGAAAAAAGAAAACAGACAGGATTGTCTCTTGCTATCTATATGTCACAAGAATAACATAGAGTCTAGTGTTTAGTATGGCTAGTCCTATATCTTTACCAGATATTTTGCCAAAAGTTAGTGAACATATGATTGTCCCTTCCTGCCTGAACATGTTTTTCCATGTGTATAAATTTTTTCATAATTATAAATTAAAATTTTAACTTTAAAAATTATGTTAATTCTACCTCCACTTTTTAATCAACAGGTAAAAGTAAATAATGAAGAAAAATGCTTAACCAAACAGACTAAAGTTGGCTTTGCTATCCCTTCAGAGGGTCTCAACTCCAGCTCCTTGGAACCCTCTCCAGTTTCGTTGCCATGTCCAGAGTTGCTCAGGTCACACCCTCCCCTTGTGTCTCCAACTACAAGAAGCTCAGAAAGAGAGAAAATGCCTTTAAAAACAATGTCTGAGAAAACCAATACCTGAAATTAAAAGTTAAAGGCATGTCCTATGGGTGATCCACAAAGGGAGAATTCCTCCTCCTAGCTGGTGATGTCAGGGAGGTCACCCAGGGGAGGGACGAGATGATCTGATCTGAAGAGTTGTGCCCAATAGAGGCTCGGAGAGAGCAGCCACAAGGTCTCCTCAAAATGAAACCTTTGGCTTCTTTGCACAGAGAACAGAGATTTCCTTTAGCTCCCTACTCCACACCCCAGTGTGCTAAGCCACTCTCTGCTTCTCTCTCCCTGTCGCACTCAGTGTCTCCAATCCTTTCAGAAGCCAGGCACTTCCTCCCTGGTGAACCTCAGCTGTCCTTGCTTTGCTCTCTCAGCCTTCCTTCTTGTCTACTAATCCCTCCTCACCACCCTTACAAGCAGGCAAGCAGAGCTGTGAACACCACGCTGCTGGGTGCCCACAGGTTCCTGCCACCCTCGGGGCCCTGTGTGCTGAGCTCCTACTCCCCATGCCCAAGTCTCTCTCTCCACCCTCTTGGCTTGTCACATTCCAAATGCTGTCTTATAAGCCCCTAGTGTCTCTTCTTTCTGTCCCCACAGCCCTCCATCTCCTCCTCCCCAGCTCCTGGGCAGTCTCTGTCCTTCTTGCTGCCCGGCCACACACTTCCTACCTTCACAGGCTGCTTCCTGTGCACTGGCTCTGAGCACATGCTTCTCTTTGGCTTCCTTACTCAAATTCCTCTCTTAAATGTAGTTCTTTTCCCATTCTCCACTCCCTGGTCTTCCCTTTTCCATTCCCATGGTCTTGAACCCTGACTTTACCTTGGAAAACTGTCCATTAACCTTTCTGTTTCTGATTTCTTTCTGTGGATCCCAACTTGAGTTCACTCTTGTCCCCAAAACCACACAGAGGTCCCACAAGCACTATGGAGGATTAAGATGACTGGACTCTGGTCCACATTTCACTCACTGAGATGCAGGGCCTATGTCCCTTCCCTTTTAGCTTGAGTTGGCCTGTGAGCATTTTGACCAAAAAAGTATGAAGAAGCGATGCTTTGTCAACTCCAGATACAGCTTTTAAAGGGACTGGAAGACTCTGCTCTTAAAAGCCAACCACTCTATAAGCTATATATAGACCTTTATACCACTTTATGAATAAAGCCCTACCCAAGGCCCTAGACATGTGAGCAAGGACCTCCAGTACCCTACCTTCATTGCACCAAGCTCCAGCTGCCATCTCATCACAGCTTGAAGGAGCCTGAGCCAATGTGCCCAGCTGCATGCAGAGAACAGCTGGGTAAGAGATAATAATCTACTGTAGTTTTAAGACACTGGGTTGCCCGGAGGTTTGGTCCACAACAAAAGATACCCCCATTGGGCACCTAATGTTCAACAATTCAAAACCAAATTTATTATCTTAGCTTTCTGACCAAAAAGAAATGTTTTGCTCCTGTATTCCCAAATTCTTTTAATAACTGCATCACAATCACAGGTCTTGAGGAAAACTTGAAATGTTCATACCTCCTTCTCTGTCGGGTGCTTCATAGACCTGTCCTAATAATTGTCTCCCTAAAACACCCAGGAAAACTGCATTTTTTTCTGCTCCACCAATCCTAGTTTCATTCTCAACATAAACTCTCTTCACTTGCCTCATCTATTCCAGTAGTTTCTAATAATTCCTCTGTTTCAATTCTAATACAAGGAACATATCACAGTAGATCATGAATCATGGAGTCATCATGATTTCTGGAGCACCACCACTGAATTTTGCAGGCTTATTTCCAGCCTTGTGTCTCACATGCAGTCTTCCTACTTGGGATCCTGAATGTTTTCAGATACTTTCTTACCTCTGTAACTTTGCAAATGATGTTTTGTTTGTCTGGGTCTCTCCCAGGTTGCTAAATTCCTACTCAACACAAGTTCCTTAATGCTCTTTCCTAATCTCTTCCTCAGAACTGGCTGTTTTCCCATCCATTCTCGCCAGCCATTTACTCACACCTACTTTGGACCCCTTACTACACCTTGTCCCTTCCTCATTTCCTTCTCGGCTACATTCTGGGATTGAATAGTCTCAGTCTCAGGCGAATCAGATTGGCTGACACCCACCTAGGGTTTTGTGGTTACAAATACTATAACTTGCATCTGCATTCCTCAAAGTATTTTCTTGAACAAAGAGAGCTCATGTTTTCATTTTCTTGTTTATAATTATGTTATCATTAATAGATAATTTTGCTACTATTTCAGAGCTGATCAAGACTTTCGAAGGGAGTTTCTGAAACTGACTAGTACAGCCAATCTATATCAGACTCACTAGAGGCTTCCTAAAGGTTCAGATTCCAAGACTCCACCCCATACCCACTGAGTCAGCATCTCCCTAGCACCTGAAATAAGCATTTTTTCAGAAATTGTAAGAATCCTTAGCTTTAAAAACTTTATTTCTGGGTGAGAAAAACAAATTTGTTTCATTTCCTATGATGCACAGATGTGTGTCTGTGTGGGCCACGCTAGTAAACACTTTGTTAGAGACTCTGTTCTTCTGCTGTTAGATTTTGTAGGATGGAGATGGACTTTTTAGAAGCTCTTCACCTTACTTCTGAGCTCAGCAGCTGGTATTTGTAAGAAAACTGGGCATGGTTAAAGGTGTTTCCATGTGCGGAGTCCGTATCCACTCAGCAGGAGTGCTGACTGTCTGAATTCCCAAGTGTGGTGATTGCATTTTCACCCTGAGGTGAACCTGAATGCTTATAGGCCATGGTTGTCAGAAGCCAACATGCCAAGGAAGTCACTCAGCTGTGATGGCCGTGGCAGCTCTGCAACAGTGGCCTCATCCAGCAGGAGTGATCTTGAAACAGAATTTCATAGCTGATAGGAGGAGGGAGATGAGGAGCTGAGGGTGTAGGAGCTTGTTTGCCTGATTTAATATATGAGGAAATGGTTTCAGCTAGTCAGTGATATAATTCAGACCTTAATGTTGATTTTGGTATAAATGATCCAAGTTGGCTGCTTACACAGGTTAAATTAATTTGATCATTGTAATTCTATCACTTAAATGGCTACTATGTAAATCAAGTGTGAATAATATGAAAAATAGATTTGAGGCAATGATTTGGATCATCAGGCCAAGGAATCTGCTGGAGCAATGTTTAAACCAGAATTATGTAGATTAAGAGTCTATAATGATTAAATTCTCCTATAAACTGCATTTAACTTTACTCATGAAAATTCAGTAACAATTTGGGCCTATAATAACAAGGCCCAATTGTGGGCTAGGTAGCTTCTTAAGTCACCACTGGCCGTGTGACAGGTCCACTTGGGACTATCAGGTCCTCTGTAATGGAGGAAACATGAAGCAGAATTTGCCAGTGTTCTAAACTTTTGTCTCTGGTGATTCCTTGGTGCTTGTGATTTCAGGAAGTTGCCATAGGAGCAGCTTCCTGGACAGATGGCCACAGGGTTGGGACATGCTGGAAAGACCTCCCTCTGTCGGTCAAAGTAACACAGATCCTAAAAGAGAAGCCTCCTTTTTCCAAGGACCACCTCCACCACTGACAGCCTGACAAAGGATTGTGGAGGGCATGAACAGACCTGCCTCTGGCTCTGCCTAGTCCCCACCAGAGGTAACAGTGCTTGGCACAAGTGGGGGACAACAGGTACACATCTCAGTTCTGTTGCTGGTGGCTGTGTGCCTCTGTTCTCATTCCTGAAACATAAAGCACAGTAGACTCTTCACAAGATTTGGAGGATTAAATAAAATTATATACATATAATTTTGGGGCTTCATAAGAACTCAATACATGGTAATTAGTTATTGTAATAATAAAACTATGATGGCTTGGGCTTGTATATGATTATTATTGTCAGCAATGAAGTGATGAGAGCAAATGGAACATACGTGTGGTCCCCAAGCCCAGAGCTGTTTGAAATGCAGTCACACAGCAGGAGGTAAGACCAAGCAAACACAAGAAAGGCTTCATCTATATTTATAGCCAATGCCCATAGCTGGCATCATCACCAGGGCCTGGTCTCCTGCAACATCAGCAGAAGCATTCGATTCTCATAGGAGCATGAACCCTGCTATAAACTGACCATGGGAGGGGTCTAGGTTACACTCCTTCCTGGAATCTAATGGCTCTGCCATTCCCCACCCCTCATCTGTGGTCTGGTCCCTGGTGCAAAACTGTTTGGAGACCTCTGATCTACACCACCTGGTTCTCCTAGGCAAGTATTTTCCTTGTTGGGTGTGTGGAAGTGATGAATTAAAGAAGGGAGACAGGGTCTTTATTCCTGGCTTAGTCTTAGGATTTACCAGAGCTTTCTTTTCTTCTTCTATGACAATGTCATTTATTGATGATAAGTTGCTCTCCACGTAACCATAACATATAAGCTACCAGTTGTCATACCCCAGGTTGTTACTAGATCTGTATTATAAAACACAATAAAATTCCAAAGGCTTTTCAAGAATTTAAACTGTGACCTTAATAAAGAACATGTATTTACAAGCCACAATTCTATAATGTGGCTGTTATCTAATTAAATTCAAGCTTTTAAAAATTATTTTCTGAATTTTTAAAGTCATGAAGTAATTAACAATACATCTGAAAACAAACAAGTGAGAATATTTTTTAAAAGTCTTCAAAAGAGAGAAAAATAAAATTGGAATGGAAACTAATGATGAAAATGTCCTAGTGTGTGGTGCTGGATAAACACAGATTTGATTCCTAGACTCACCATGTAGCTTGTTATTTGAATGAGGGGCTCACAAAATCTCTCTGAACCTCAATGTCCTTATTTATAAAACTCGTATGGTAATACTTACCATTTTCAGCATTCAGTGAGCTAATGAATTTTAAACATCCTGTAAAGTAAACTCAGCACGTGAGTAAGCTCAGCAATGGCTAATTTTCATCCTCTTTACCTACCAAATGTAAAAATACGTTGTTAAGTAACCGTGATTTAAGAGGATAATAAAGAAACACAAATATGAATAAAAATTAAAGAAAATGAAATAAGCCTGGAAAGTTTTAAAATTATATAAAATAGTATATTGTCTAATGAATTTAAAAAAGAATATTAACCAAGAATTTCTTTGCCAAAAGAAACATAGTACCATGAATATACAAATAAACTCTGATCAAAGAGCTAAACAGAAAGAAAAGTTAAATATGAGGAAATTAGCACAAAATCAGAGACATGAGACTTTGAAGGTTTAAAGTTACAGGTGGCATCCATAGCTCAGTGTGTAGGGTGCCAGCCACGTACACCAATGCTGGTGGGTTCAAACATGGCCCAGGCTAGCTAAAGCAACAATGACAACTGCAACAAAACATATCAGGGCATTGTGGCAGGTGCCTGTAGTCCGAGCTACGTGGGAGGCTAAAGCAAGAGAATTGCTTAAGCCTAAGAGTTTGAGGTTGCTGTGAGCTGTGATGCCACAGCACTCTACCCATGGTGACAGCTTGAGACTCTGTCTCAAAAATCAATCAATCAATGAATAAATAAATAAAATTACAAAATAATTTACAAATGAAAGGGTATGTTAACCAGTTCGTTGCAAGTATTTCAAATTGTATATAAAACCAGCATATTGTACCCCATAAATGCATTATTATACACAGCTATGATTTAATTTTTAAAAATGCTAACATATGGCTCGGCACCTGTGGCTCCAGTGGCTAAGGCGCCAGCCACATATACCTAAGGTGGCAGGTTCGAATCCAGCCCAGGCCTGCCAAACAACAATGCCGGCTGCAACCAAAAAAATAGCCAGGCATTGTGATGGGTGCCTGTGGTCCGAGCTACTTGGGAGGCTGAGGCAGCAGACTTGCTTGAGCCCAGGAGTTGGAGGTTGCTGTGAGCTGTGATGCCAAAGCACTCTACCCAGGGGGACAGCTTGAGGCTCTATTTAAAAAAAAAAAAAAAAAATTGCTAAAAGTAAAAAAAGGAAAATAACATTTTACTGTGAAGTTATAAACATTTGTTTAATTTGAATGAATGTAACTAAATAGTGAAGCAACAGACAAGGATATATTTGTGTTTCATATTTAGGAAAATAAAAAGTCAGTAGTTACAGATGCTATGATTATGTAACCTGTTACAGATCACTTAGAGATATCAAAAGTGATTATGTAGTATGAATAAAGGCAAGATACAGGTATTAACTTACGTCAATCTTCTAGGTAACTACAATATAAAAGTAAAATATATTGGAGGCATAAAATAGAATCATCAATAGTAGCAACAAGAAAAAGATCTAAAATATATAGTTTTAAAAAATAACAAATAAGTACCAAGATATAAAGACTACTAACTACTAGAACACTTTATTGAAAGCCTGCAGGTTTGAATAAATGTATTAACATGCTATATTTTTGGATGGCCAGCGTCAGAACTATAAATATGTCAAGGTTTTTAGAGGTATTTATAAACTTGATGCAGTCCCAATCAAAATCACTTGGCACTTGTTAGGTATAATGTTGTCAAAGTTTTTTTAAATCAACAAGTATCACCAAGGTTACAGTGAATCAGAAATTCTGCTGCATTGTCACTCACACAGTGAATTAGTAGTTGACTTCTGAAAGAAAATTTTTCAGAAAATATTAGTCATAGGGCTTTAGATAGTACTACAGGCGTGGCTCTGAAAGTATATTTCTGGGAGGAAATTCCAAAGAGATCGGTAGTGAGTCATAAACAGGAATGTTTATCACAGAATGTTTCTTATCACTGGAAATACTCAAAGGATCAAGAATAGGGATGTTCCCCAATGAATGTGTTAACACTTACAGTGACTATTAAGCAGCTTCTAGAAAGAATTTTCAATGACATTAGAAATGGCTTGATGTGTAATCTTTAGTGAAAATACATAGCATACAAAACTAAATCTTTGGTGAGTCAGATCAGAGAGGAAAATGATTGCAAAGTATTTAAAGTTTTATATACACCGCATATAAAACATTAAATCAGTCTGAGCTATGTGCATAGAAAAATAACAAGAACAAATGTATGAAAATGTACAGCAGAAGTCAGGATAAGGCATGATATTTGATTATTTATTTATTTATTATTTTATTTTTTATGAGAGAGTCTCACTCTGTGACCACTGGGTAGAGTGCCATGGTGTCATCATAGCTTACAGCAACCTCAAACTCCTAGGTTCAAGTGATCCTCTTACCTCAGCCTCTGAGTAGCTGGAACCTACAGGTGCCTACAACAATGCCCAGCTACTTTTAGAGACAGAGTCTCACTCTTGCTCAGGCTGATCTCAAGCTCCTGAGCTCAAGCAACCTGGGCCTCCCAGAGTACTGGGATTACAGATATGAGCCACACCATACCTGGCCTAATTTTTTATTTATTTTGATTAGATTTATAAAAATTATTACAAGGAAAAGAGGAAAATTTTAAATTTTCTGGATTAAAAAATGATAAAGCTCAAGCAGCCTGGGCCTCCCAGAGTGCTGGGATTACAGATATGAGCCACACCATGCCTGGCCTAATTTTTTATTTATTTTGATTAGATTTACAAAAATTGTTACAAGGAAAAAAGGAAAATTTTAAATTTTCTGGATTAAAAAATGATAAAGGCATAAGAGAGAAAGTAAATTAGCAAACATAAAAATGTTTGAAAATAAAATAAAATAATACTGTGTACTTATGGAGCTTATGACAAAATTTTAAAAATATATACACATGGGGTTGTGCCTGTGGCTCAAAGTAGGGCCCCACATACTGGAAGTGGCAGATTGCAGCCCAAAACTGCAAAACATATTTGTGTGTGTGTATATGTGTATAATGTTAAGAAAGCCATAATTGATAATAGCATTAAAATTAAGAACATTGTATCTTATTTCCTGGGACTGGGTGGAAAATCTGACCATCCATTATTCTTTTTGTTTTTCTAAGCAAATAGATGTGATCTTCATGAAAGTATATTGATTAGATAAATCAAACACTTATAAAGCCCACAAGTGAAAATACTATGCAATCATTTTCCTTTCTGTGATCTGACTCACACAGCCTCAATACCTAGGGAGATCAAGTGATGAGTAACACCTTATTATTGGGGTCTGGAGACATCAACACACAGGAAGATTTACAAATAAGAACCACATTTTACTTTATATGACTGCTTCAAAACAGACTCAAAGAGAGCATTTTCACATGAATTCAGAATCCTATAGATATAAAACAGCCTCAGTACAGTTAACATTCTTTGTGAAATGAAGCAAATACTAAAAGCTATAAGTTAGGATTTCTCATTCCATGAAGCTGAAAACTATGGAGCTATTGAGAAAAGAAAAAATTAAAAAGATGAAATTAAATTAAGCAGTTGCATTATCTTCACAGACACCAACATTTTAGTGAAGATTAAATAATACAGTCAAATATTTCAAATTTTGAAATATAAACCATTGTGAAGTGAGGGTGTCTGTTATGAGGTTAACTTTTTTTTTTTTTGCTTTATTTGGAGGTCTTAAGTTGTGGATATACCCTGAGCAACATCTTCTTTAGCCATTTATAAAATATTTTATTTTTATTTGTCTCATTAAATGAATGTGTATGCTATGAAGGCATCCCTGTCACTTCTACATCATAAATAGTTAATTTGAAAAATACTATGTTTAGAAATCAAGCAGGAGAATCATACCGACTAAATACAAAAAAAAAAAATTTAAAAGTCATTATTTCAAACCATCTGAAAATATGATAAGGGTTTTGAAGATATGAATTTTGTCTTGATACTTTTGTATCAGGTGTTATAGCAACACCTAGCACTGTGCATATAATTAGAGTTAAATAAATGATTAGGGATAGAAAATTATGTTTTGGTTTATGTGTAGTGCAAAACATTTATTAGGATAATGTCACTACTAAGAATATAAGTAAGTTTTTATGTAATTTGGTCAATACAACCTCAGAACACCTAAGTCAGAGATTAGAAGATATCACTTGTACCTGAGAGGTTTGGGGATAGAGTCCAGCCAGAGTCTGCAAGGAGAGGAAGCCTTTCCACAGATTAAGGATAGGCTTTATTTTAAAGGAGCAGAATGGAGTCTGACCAAAAGTCGACCCCACTCACACAGTTTCAAGGAACTTTTATTAGTGTAGTTGGAATGTGGGAGGGGTTCACGAGAGGCGAGGGAAGTCATCTTTCCTGCAGAGTGAACGATGCTGTATCAGAGACTGATTTTAGAATTACCACCGTCTGCAAAAGTGTTAATCTTGGAAAAAGGCCGTACCTCTAGTGTCAGCCCAGACCAGGGTAGGAAATCCCGACCCTTCCCAGGAACACCAGCCCTAAAGCATTTCAGGAGGGTGGAAGGGGTTGCTGTGACAGCACCATTTGGTATCTGACCTGCTCTCCATCCCTAACTGTCCCTAGCCCAGGATGGCTATACTCTTGTCAGGGTCATGAGGATTTATAGGGGTGTGGGAAGGGGGTGGCTGTAATCATGCAATTTGGTTTCTGGCCTGCTTTCTTTCTCTGCCTGTCTCCCAAAGAGCTGTACTTTCGTCAGGATCCTGAGGGTTTCTTCCTCACAGTACCATCCTTCACTGCAAATTCATGACAGCAATGATATTAATTTCTTTAAAATGATATTTAATGGTAAATTGTGTGTAGGAAGTTTAGTGAACAGTCCTTGGCCATGGCTTACTCCTATACTTTTATTCTTGTGTCTTGATAAATAAAATATGAATTTAAAAAATCTTTCCTCAAACATTTCTAATTATTTCTGATAGTTAAGAAGGAATTTCTATTATGAAGATAATTTATATACCATCCTATTCAGAAAATTTTTAAATAGTTAGATTAAGAAAAAAGTAACACCATTGCCACAAAGTCTGAAATATATGGGTAAAAATCTTAAGGATTTTTTTGTGTTAAAACAAGTATGTTTTCTGAGGCCATATAATTGATGTCTTTGTACATTCTATTGGCATTAGGTCCTGAAATAATTTTCTTCTCAAAATCAAATGTGGTTGAATAATAAAAATTATTTTTTAATCTAGGCAAATTACTATACTTATAAATTATGATGATCTCTTTACTTTTAATTTATATAGAAGATATCTAGAAACTAAAATCACATATTTGCAGCTGTGTTTCCCTCCTTCCCTTTCTTTTCCTTCTATTTTTTCCTCAGTTGGCATTTCTTTAAAAAAAAGATTTTTTCCTTTTTGGATGTGAAACTTTTCTCTGATGTCACTGCCCTTGTGGATATGTGATGAGTGGGTGACAAGAGATACTCTGTTTGACCAGTTGGTAAGCAATTGCTCAAATACTCAGTCAAGCAGTCTCCTACTTTCTCAATTCAGAAGTAATTAAAATACATTTCTCTGGGCTCTTCACTTAGCAGTGAATAACACCAGGTGGGGTGTTATTTCCCCAATTCAGAGCAATCTGTCCTGGATGTTCTAGGCCAAGGGCTGGAGGTGTGTCCCTGAAAGGAAGCCATCCCACATCTGTGCTAGTTGTCCTCCAAATTTCCTCTTTGCATTTCCCAACTTGAAAGCATTTCTGGAAGCCCTTAGTAAAGTTCACCTTTCCTCACATTACCCATGCAACAGAACCTTGTGTGGAATTCCTAATATGGAATTTTTGATCATTCAAATAAAGTCTGGATTGATGTATACTATACCTACTTATGAAAAAGGAGTTTGCTAATTAATAATGAAAGCATCCGGGCAGGAAACACATTTAAACTCTATGAGTAAATACTTTCAAACACTTTAGCATCATTTATATATACATATTATAACCAGTAAACAGAGCACTAATTATCCATTATTCCCACGTATGCATTGAAATGGCTATTAAATGTAGGTGATATTAAAACATCATTCTTGAAAATATTCTATTTGTTTTTCTACCATGTTTCATTGTTCTCAAAATCTCTCTTAATTCTATATATTTTTAATAGGTGGCATTCGGACTTTTCAGTTATAAAGAATGGCCAGATGAAATTATGATGCAAATTCATTTGTAACAACTTAGTTCTAGAGTCAAACAGAACTTGGACTGCACACTTACTGGTTACCTCAACTTGAACAAGTTACAAAACTGCTCTCCCCTTTAGTTCCCTATCAATAATATGGTTATTGTAACCCAGGGGATTGTGGTCAAAGGTAAAGAAATAATGAGTTAAAAAAATGTGTTTCAGTCATAATCATCACCACATGTATACAAGACCAGTTCTTACCAGGATAGGCAAGTTACAATGAAAAGTGCTGTTTTAAGATGTACCATGGCCTTTTCAGGAGGGAGACGACATTATCTGGTGTCCATTCTTCAGTAGCTGCACAGGTAGAAATCCCTGAAGGCTGCAGCGATCAGTTATGAGAGGGAGGAGAGCCTGGAACATTGGTGAATGGGGCAACACACCAGTGCCTTGTCACGTAGACCTCATTCATAGCAACTGCATTTTCCCCCTAGCTATAGTAAGAGGCCTCATAACTAGAATAGAGCTATAAATTTGCTGACTAAAGGAAAGCAAGAAAGGAAATTTAAACAGCTCCTGCCAGCATGCTAGGGTGCATGAAATAGGTAATTTATGTATTAGGTCAAAATGAGACACATTTCTTTTAAAAAATGTATTTCTGGAAGAAATTGGCACTGGACCTATAAGAATTATAATGAAAAGATATTGGTCTCAAAAAATTATAGGATAAAATCGTTCTATTATCTGGCTTTTCCTTTAAATAGTGATTTAGTATGTGCAAACTTGAATAAAATTGCATTAAAAGCTAGCTGAGATTTTCCCATACAGTGATTTTCAGCTCTGAAAGCAGGCATCTGTAATAAAAGAGAGTTATGTGGATGTCTGGTTGAAGAGCTGTAATGGACACTCAATTCTTAATAAACTAGACTTCTTCACAGGCAAAGAGTTACCTGACTCTTGCAACTTTTACAGTTAGAGAATATCCAGTTTTAGTTTTGTTCTTGCACTGAGCCTCACTACCATTCACTTTAACCATGTAAAAATTATGAAATCTTTCATCAGAGAGCCACAGTGGGAAAGAAATTGTTTTCTTTCTTTCTTCTTGCTCCTTTCCACTAGAAACTCAAACAAGAAGACAAAGAGAAAAAGCCCACCAAGAGTCAAGATTATCTCTATGAGGCTGAGTGCTGCTTGTACCTGTATTTGAACCCACTAAAAGTTGAATTCACATAGGAAACTAATCCATAAGAAATTACTCAAAACCAAGAGAAGGTGAATATTTGAAGAACTGGTAAAATTTATGTTGGAGAAATTAGGTAGTTTTCTCAACTCTCCACTTAGTACTTTGAAGTAAATAGCGGCACCTCCTCTTTGGGTGACCTTTCCTCATAGCCAAGAGCTCTAATTTCACTCCCTCCCTGTTACCTACTAAAGATGGAACTTTGACCAATCAGCTTAAGCCTTCTGGGTCTCTCACCCTCAAATCGGAATCAAAAAGGTTGGAAAGGGTAGTATTGACAAAAAGAGAGAGATGTCTACAGAACGGTGGAGTGGAGTCACGTCTAGAGTTCAGAGGAATCTTTAAACTCTAAAAGTTTATAATATGAAAAGTTCAAAATATTGTTACATCATAAGACAAGTGAGCAAACTTATTAATGTTTAGGAAAACCAAGAGACTGACAATGTTTTTATATTCAATATTTATCGATTCAGAGTTGAGGAAAAGTTAAGTTTTATATCAAACTAGTTTTGCTCTTTTCACTGAAATACGTTATATCTGGTGCATTTTCTCTGGAAAGATAAGCAGATATCTCACATTCTGATTTAACACATGGGGGAATTTCAGAAAGCCCCAGGTCTGTGCTCTGTGGCGACTGTACTGCTGTTTCTTCATTTCCGTGGCCTCGCTTTACCGCATTACCCGTGTAATCTAGGAGTCGTTTCGAGTGGGTGTTACATCTTCCTAATCTACACGTTGGAGGTGCAGGTTGTGCGGAGTCTCTAAGACCCTGCGCACCGGCCTTCCGCGAGCGGCCTGGCCCCTCACTGCGCAGCCGCAGCCGCAAGGGGACTAGGGTGGGCGGGACGGCTGTCGCGTTGCCAGGGACGCATGGCCACTTCCCACAGGCTGATCCTGCGCTCAGGCAGAAATAGCCCCGCAGATGCTGCCGCAGGTGCTACCCCAAGCCTGGAGCTTCTCACCTGATTGCTGAGACTGCCGAGGACAGTCTCTGGACGACAGTTTCTGGACGACAGTGCTTTGATTGTTTTTAATCTTACTTTAAAAAAAAAATCATGGTATTTCTGTTATATTCTGAAATAATAACGATAGTGAAGATAATATCTTCTCTTTGGTCAGACTTTCATATGTCACACTCTCTTGAGAAACACTGGCTTGTCATGTCCCGCCGGCGACACTGGCCATTGCCGGGACAGGGAGTTGAGACGTGGAAGGTCCATTCGCGTGCTGTGTAGACTTCAGGGAAGACTTCTTAGAGTCTACCATTTACAAAATGGAGAATATGCCTCCTCTGCCACCAAGACGTGGGGAACTACACTAGACAGAGCATTAGGAAAAGCTTTAAGCATAAAATCCAATTAAAGGCATCAGCGTGCAAGTGGCAGACGTCTCCAAACCGCCCCTGGAATCTGAGAGAAAGCGCCCGCCCTAGTAGGCGCACGGCCTGTACATTTTCTAAACATAATGTAGACAATAGCCTCTCGCTTTCTTCTTCACGGGGCTTTTTATGTTGGGGCCAACGTTTTAAAAGTCTCAAGGCCTTGTTTTTGACACTGAAAGTACTTAAAAAAAAAAAAGTTGCAACAGCATATGGCATATCTGATGGCAGTTCAAAATGTCAGTTAAAAATGTCAGTCCTTGCTCTCAATGAGTGAAGAGGGTAATCAGCGAGATGGAATGTGAATATAGCGAATGTGGGGCAAGGCAGGCCAGGAAAGGCCGTGTAGAAGCAAAAAGAAAGTGCTGCTGAAGTTGAGAGCAAGGGAGCTGACCACCAAGCAGTGGGAGCAGATGGACAGACAGCAGGTATCCCAGGACAGGAGAGAGTTCTGTTAGGGGATGACAGTTTGTCCTGCTTGGTCTCAACATAGAGCAAAAGAAAGCAGATAAAACAAAGCAGGCAATCCTATTACAACACCATCCCTGGAATACTAATATGGGAAAAAACGGTAATTCACATACATGAGCAGTTATGATGCTCGTTTTAGAAGAGAGAAGTAATAAGTGTCTTTTCTGAATCTCAGAAGTGAAAGGCAGACAAGGAAATTAGAACTCAGGGAATCCTGACAGCAATCCTAACTCTGTGTGTGACACAAAAGTAAATTGTTTCTATGTGTGAAAACCAACACAGAGTATGATGAGGGGCCAAAGTTTGTCACAAGAAAGATTTTTTTCTTAATTTGTCAATAGAATAAATCATAGCAGGTTTGATAATGATATTGTGAAAGTAGTATACATCAGAATGGGAATGGCTAGAAGATTATTCATTAAAATTACACAGGACAAATTACAGCATTTTAGATTCTCAGATTTCACTGTATAAAAGTCTATGGAGTGTCAGAGATGAAAGACTGAATCTTTCTTCATTCATGACATCAATAAAAAACAGAAAGAGAAAATCAATGACCTGATGGCAACATAGATGTGCTTCAGAACTTAATATATAGAATACAAATTATAATTGTCCAAATAGAAATAGCTTCCATTTAATTAAAAATATGCTTGTGAATACACACACCTAGAGTGAATGGATGATTATAATCTGAAGGGAAATTGTACTGTGTTGCAACAGCATATGGCATATCTGATGGCAGTTCAAAATTTGAGTAGCTTCAAAGTGTCTTTTGAACTATTATTGGGTATCTTTTTAGTTATAGTACCCATGTAAATTATGCTTTAACTTGCACATGCTGGAATATTATGATAGGAAACATTCCTAGCATCAAAAGCAGCGGTTACTCCGTTAACATCTTACAGGAATGAAGATCGGTCAGGTGTTTCCCATGAAGGAACTGTCTAACTGGGAAGGAGCCATTTAAGACATGGCACAGTTGCAGCAAATCTGAGCTAATCTGCAATGCCCATGCTGAAAAGAAAACCATTATTTCACAAAATACATTTTAGAGAGCAAATCATTTTACGAAGTTTTATTGCTTTGAGCATTACTAAAAGTTTATCCAATACCAGACATATTTTGTGTCAAATCAGGCATCACTGTCTATTTAGGGAGCCATTTAATAATTTCTTTTTCTTTCTTTCTCCCTCCCCCCATCGAATGAATCCCTGTCAAAGATTTTCTTTTCAAAAGATAATAAGAATACATGTTTAATTTTGGAAATCTCTGATGCTAGTTGTTCTAAACAGATTGTATATATTTTCCTTGCTCCTCTGTACTTAGAGCTACACATGGATTGAACTATCACTCTTGTATTTTTTAAAACTTGTCACCCTGCTTGAATAAAGGAACACTCTCCAGATAGCCACCACTAACCTCTGCTCCGCAGTGATTAGGTTTCTATGAGGAGATGTTATAGTACATACACTGTCTACTTACTCAGAAGGCAAATCAGTGACAACATTAAAGTGACCTAAGAGAAAAATAGCAATATGTGTCTACTAATAGAAGCCCTGAATATTTGTGCTATATGTACACTGGCTTTTTGAGAACAAGGGGTTCAGACATGATTTTTATCTTTGCTAATGTGGGCCTGAACATGACATAGCTGAAATATCCGAAACATAGAATGTCCCCACTCAGCCCCTCCAAACTCTTTTAGCCTTTCTCCAATTAACAAAAAAGAAGGTGCTTTGAGCCTCATCACAATTTTTATTTTTTACTAATATAAAAGTGTTTACTATGTCATCTGTAGCCAGAAGCTTACTGCATAAAACATATGAAGAAAATAATGCAAAGATACAATTTAATTTCTTCCCTGAGAAAATGTTGGTGCTCTTTCAAGAATTTCCAATTCTTTTTTTTTTATTAAGTCATAGCTGTGTACATTAATGCAATCATGGAGTACAATGTGCTGGTTTTATATATAGTTTGAAATGTTTTCATCAAACTGGTTAACATATAGCACCAACTTTTTCTAGATTCAAGGATAAAACAATAAGAAAGGTCTTACTTTTTTTTTAAATCTACCCAAGATAGTACTTCAAGAAAGAGCTCACTTTAAAAGTAAATGTCCAAATGCATCCACCTACAGCACATTTTTCCTATTTTTGAGAAGCCTGCTACTCTCAGTTTTTTGTGGGGGGGGTTGTTTGTTTGTTTAAGCTCCTGTGATTTTATGCTTATACAGCAGTAAAACAGGGGGTGTGTTTTTACGTACCAGTACGGGAACACCAAATGAGATAGGCAATGATCCTCAAGGAATCACTTGAGGCTAAGTATTTGGATTTGTTCTCTCAGTGTTCCCAGCCATGGGATGGCATTGTTTGAAAACAGACAAAACCTTCCTGGGACTGAAATCCTTTGTATGTGTTGTTATTTGCAGTGCATGCCAAGACATTCATGAGCATCAGAGCAAAGCTGGCGAGCTAATTAAATATATATATGTATGTGTTTAAAACAGCCTAATAAGGAGCATTGGAAATCTTCAAGATGAGCGAATATCTTATAACTTCTTCCGCAGGTGCGAGGATAGCTACAAGCCATGGACTTTCTGTCCTGCTTCTTGTTTGTGGCTTTGTGAAGGGTGCTTTGCTTTAATCTAAAGTGCTGACTTTTTTCCAATATCACTTTCTCTTCTTAAAGCAAAGAGCAAATGGCCTGTAAAATCTACGGAGCGGACAGCAAAGTTGACCCTAAACTCCAAGCACCACCCTGCACCCACTGTACTCTAATTACCTACATAGGAGCGCCTGCTTCTGGACGCATACAAGAAGAGGCTATCAAACGCTTTGTTGATAATATTTTCTTTGGCAAATCACTGGTCTTTTATTTCAAGAGAATTAGCGTGCAGTGATAGGACACTTTCTAACAGCAAGCTCTATTTTTTTTTTTCCTTTCCTTTCATTGGCGACTAAAACTATCATCTCATCGACTGCTCAGGGGTTGGCCTGGACGTCATCGGTATAGTAAATACTTACTGTGGATACCACTGATTTCCCACAAAGGACCCATTATCTGCAGGCAGTGAACAGAGATCAAAAAGCTCCAGAACATAAACTATCATCAAACAAAACCCCCTTTTGGTAGCAAGAACAAAAGCATCAACACTGCAGGTCAACAAGGAAGACATTATTTTAAATAAGGAATAACAAAGAATTTTTTTATTTTCTCCTTTTTCTTGGATTTTTCTTCTTTTTTCTTGATTACAGTTCTTGTTCGCTGGTGGCAAGTGCTGATTATGGCCAATCCCTGTCAATCCTGGGAGGTTTATAGTCATACATTATGAGTGTTCTATATTTCAGTGTATTTTAATTCATTTTGCAATTCCTGTATATGCAATCATGACAAATTCTGTAAATTGCTTATAGTATGTGTGCTATAACTTCAAAGTAAATGTACTATGACCCTCATGCAAGCTGATTTTTATCATTATATATATAAATATATACTTATGGATATCTATATGTTGGGCCACCAATCTAACTTTTTTTGATGAAGCATTTGTTTTTCATTTATAACTCAAATATCGTGTAAATTTCGCCATGCATTGTTTCATTTCCACAGTTTGTCAGATCCAGATGGTATCTGCTGTCCTCTGCTTCCTTCTGGAAAATGCATATTGTATCAGTCTCTGATAAATGGATTGATTTTGCTGTGTCTGTGCCATGTTGGAATTGTGAGGTTCTTTTATACATGATGTTTGCTAAGGTTTGAGGGTCTTTTGATTATGAAAAGTGCACACTCCCTGGTCTTCGCAGCTGTCCCTGCATTATTGCCATTATTACTATTGATAAAAATGAACATTGAGTCTCAAAAATTTGCCTTGGAGGTGAATGTGGGGAAGGCGTGGCAGTCACCGTGACTCCCTCAATTTATGGAAGAACACTTCTTACTGTGGCAAAAAAAAGGCTGCTTCCTTTTACCTTTATGAATTTTCGTAGTTTTGCCATCCTGTTATTTGCTGCTAGTCATATTTTAATATTTCCTAATTAATAACTAAATTCTGGTTGTTAGCTAAATATAATATGCAAACGATGACTGCAGATCCCTGACTAAAGAAGATTAATGGGTTCAGTTTTCACTAAAGTGAATTATATTTTTAAATATTCCATTATTGTTTTTAGCTTTATGATAATGCAGATTATTTTATTTAGAACCTGTTTTCTACTCTGGCCAAGAAAGACAGGCAGAACTATTGATGTGTTCCATGTACACTTGGACTAGATACGGCTGAAAGAGAAGTGACCTGAGTTTTCCTTCCAGAGAGAGTCTTCCATTTTCTTTCATTACAAATCCAGAAGATGATCTGTGTGGGACCAACAGCTCCCAGCCTCAGGTTCTAAAGTGAAGCTCGAAGGCTCTGAGTACCTCTGCTTTTCAAAGGTAAACACAGTGATTTTCCACAATTCAGTTACAAGCAATGTGCATATGTTCATGATATTCTTGGCATTATCTTATGTAAAGTAATGTTTCATGCTAAATCTTTTATTGCATTTTCTTGCTCATTTGGTTTATTATTTCAGTCTAATGAGAAAAATAAATAAAGGTTTTGATTGCACTATTTTATTAACATAGAAATGTATTTTCTTTCAGCATTTAGTACTTAAAAATGCATAAAATAATGCTAGATAAATGCCATCTATTAAATCTATCTGAGCCTTATAGATGACATACATGAAAGCATAATTGAGTATACTATTTCACATTCTGTCAAGTTGAGAAAATCTACCATGTAATGTGCTTTTAGCCAAAGTTCAGGTCATCAAATTTGTCAGTCTTAAAGCAGGGCAGACTTGGACCTGTATCAAGGATGTCTATCATGCTCATAATAAAATCTTTCATACTGGTTTTGGAAGAACTCTCACTAGTCAGTGTCCAAAATAAGATTTATTTGTCACTGTGCCACCAAATTTCCAACTTTCTGGCTACTTTGAGAAAAAATATGGCACATTATTTGCTCCAAACTCAAAAAGCGAATATGGAAACTTTCAATATTTGAACAAAAACTGTGACACATTAAGGAAACCTTTTAGTGGTTTCCCCCTTATATTGTCTCTCCCTGGGATGATAACTTTGTAAGTAATCCTGATTATGAAAATGAATAAATATTGAAAAATATGTTATCTGATGTTCTCAGTCTTCCTTGTTAACAAGTTTATATAATGTCTATCACAAAAGAGAATAGTGAAAAGGTGAAATTCCTTACTTGAATTCAAATACAATACTTTTGCTCTTTCTTAAAGACTTACAGACAGATTAAAAATGAAACACTTGAAGATAAAATAACAAAATTATCTAAAACGGAAACTATGAATGGTTAGAGAATAAACATGGTGGAGTCCATTAACTTAAATCACATGTATTTTTTGCATATGTGTATGGTCATTTATATTCATTGATTCTGAAAAAGATTCAGTATAAATATTTATGGGCCTAAAAGAAGAATGCTCAGATAATTTTGAGCAACTGAGAGGACCTGATTATTATGATTATGAATTGGTTAGCCTTAAAGTTCTTCAACACAAGATATGTTTAGACACACATGCATATATATAATATAAAGGATATGATGAACATTTGGCAAAACCCATTTTTAAGTTCAGAAATTTTTTTTGGAATTTTTTATCAACATCATGGAATAATAGATATGGGATGATGTTCAATGACTTTTTCAGAATAGTTACAAATGTAATTTTGCAATGAGCATACATAGATACCATTCATATAAGTGGTCCTGGTATTAATCCTACATAAAAAACAAAACATTAATATTTAAAAATAATTGCAGGAAGCAAATGTATTCTGTCCAAGATAACACATAAACTCTGGGGATTATATCTTGAAATAAAGATTGTAAAGCTAAAAAATGTATATGTGCACATAATTTTAAATATTTAGCCAAAATAACATTATTTTTTGAACTGCTCATTAATTCAGGGAGCATTCATTCAGGAAGTGTTAAGAGTTCAGGGTTTCAGCAATGAAGTAGATAAGGCTCCTCCCTTTATCTAGGGAGAGATAGTAAACTTTCAACAGCAAAAAAATATAAGACATAGATGAGTTCTAGAGGAAAACCCAATAGAATGATATAAAAGGGTATGACAAGGAGGTCAGAGGAGGCTGCTATGAGGAAGTGACATTTAAGCAAATCTTAATGACTAGAAGCCCACTATGAAAGGATCTGAGAGCAGAGCCTTCCAGACAGACGCCTTCAAGGGGACAGTTTGTGCAAAACTCCTGAAGTAACGTCCATCAAGAAAGAGTATGCAGGCACACAAGGAGCGGAGAGCAGTGAGAGAAAGATGAACCTCTGATGAGCCTCTGCCAAGAAGAGAGAACAGGACAGAAAGAGAGTGTGAAAATCCCACTGTGAACTCTTTTTTTTTTTAAATGATATGACTTAGTAGTATTAAAATTTCGGCTCTTTCCAAATTCATCCATAGATCTGATGCAATCCCAAATAATATTCCAGTGGATGCATTTGTGGAAATTGACTAATTCTAAAATCTGTATGGAAATGTAGAGATCCTTAAAAAGTAAAAAAAAAAAAAAAAATGCCAAATAAGAACAACAAATACCAAACTTTACGAGAAAGATACAGTAATTAAGATAATGATGCATGGATAGAAAAAATAGACCAGTAGAACAGAGTTAAGGAACAAACTCTTGCATAAACAATCACCAAATTTCAAAAAAGGCATAAATAAATAAAAGGCACTACTGTAATTCATTGGAGGAAAGAATAGTCTTTGAAATAAGTGGTGCTGTATCCACTGGACCTCTGTATGGGGAAAAATGAACCAGATCTCTGCATCTCACTATACATAAAAAGTAATTCAAAAGGGAACATGGACCTAAACAGTAAAGGTAAAGCAATAGAAGTTCTGGAAGAAAATGTAAGAGAAAGTCTTCATGAATTTAGGGGTAAATAAAAGTTTGTTAAACATAACATAAAAAGTAAAACTGTAAAACATTTTTACTTCAAGATTAGGACCCGGGCTCTTTCCAGAACCTGATCTCTTATGATGTAGCTTAACTAACTTGTTAGTAAGATTCATTTGGGAACAACAGTCAGTCTTCCCAGTAGTTACTTCATAAGACAGGAGCCACGAACAACTTTAACTCAGCCTGTTAATGCTAATTTACAATTAATGATATTGGAGAGCAAAAGGAAAAGATGGGAAGATAATCAGGACTGCTTTGAATGTAGCACTGAACACATCACAGTAATTACAAATGTAATTTAAATTAAAAGCATGAATATATAAATTGAAAGAACAGGAAGATGGAAAGTAAAGAGACTCACTCCTAGATACTTGTTGGCAAAGCACTGCAATTAAAAATGTATAGAAAGTGAGAGGGTGGGGGATCTACAGTGTGTGAACACATACACAAACACACATTCACACATGTACACACACACACACACATTCATGCAAGCACATACAGTTACCATAAAAATCAGAATGATCTTAGAGTTCTCCACTATACAAAATATTAGAAGACAAAGGATTAAAGAGTACAGTGTTCGCTTGGCCCCTGCAGCTCAGTGATTAGAGCGCCGGCCACGTACACTGGGGCTGGTGGGTTCAAACCCCGCCTGAGTCTGCTAAACAACAATGATAACTACAACAACAACAAAAAAAATAGCGGGGCACTGTCTCAGGTACCTATAGTCCCAGCTACTTGGGAGGCTGAGGCAAGAGAATTGCTTAAGCCCAAGAGTTTGAGGTTGCTGTGAGCTGTGACACCACACCACTCTACCTACGGCAACATAGTAAGACTTTGTCTCAAAAAAAAAAAAAAAAAGAGCACAGTGTTTTCCCCCTGAAAACACTGTGATAAGATCATTTTATATATAGTTATGCTTTCATTATTAAAATTAAATCATTTTGAGGTAGATAAGGTTCAGAGAAAAATAGCGTTTGCACTCTTTGAAAACTGTGCTTGTCTAGATGCCCCAATTGAGGACTCAAAGGTGAGGTTAAAAATGAATAGGCATAGCATTAATGTACACAGCAGTGATTTAATAAATAAATAAATAGGTATACTACAGTCTAAAAGATTGAGTTAAATCTAAAGAATGGTTGAGTATTTCCATGTATTTCACTGTATATGAAAAGAAACAAAAGTATACAAAATAATATTGCCCTTATTATGTGCATGTAATTCATTCTAATGTTTTCTATTTTGTTCCATTTCTTTATTTTTGTTCTTGCTTGTCACAAAACATTAAATTGATTCTGCAACCCACAATTTTGAAATAAAAATCATAAGTACATTTACTCCAAACTACAAAACAAATGGCAAACATAATTAAATGAGACTATATAATATAAAGCAGTAACTTGACTGCTAAACTTTATGTTATTAAAAACTATGAAGTCAGAGATGATCTGGAGAAGAACAAAAAAAAAAAAAAAAAGAAGAAGAACTACAAGATTTGTCCTCTCCTAAAAGTGGCTGCAACTCCTGTGGGAACTGTGGCCATCTTTTATGTCTATAATCTTGTTTTGTTTTAGGTTTGTGTTTTTCTTTTCCAGCTTATTACCACCTGAACTCCCTTCCTGTTTTGAGGTCTCCCCAGTCCCTAGTGAATGATGAGGTCCCCTGGCAGACACATCCCTCCTGAAAACTCTGAGGAGTTCCCTGGAGCCCTGGCAGGCCAGCCGTTATGGTTCCCCAGGACCCAGAGAAGAAGAGGAAGATCCTGAAACAGTGGTGTTGAATTACTGATCTGGCCCAGTTTGAGTGGCTGACTATAGAAAGGAAACAGAGGGACAAACTTCTTAAAGACACAACTTGATTTATATAACCACTGAAGAAAATTCCTCCATTTCCTGAAAGTAGAGTTTTGAGCCATCACAATAAAGTCACACTCCCCAGCCAAACCCACTGCCAGAGTTGATTCTTGGATCTAGAATATCTTCACTAAAAATACCACTGGTCCCAAAAATCATATTTCATCTGTATTCTGGGAATATTACTCCCAGAATATCAAAAGGGAGGAAATTGGGAGAGTACGGGAGAAAGAAAAATAGTCACACGTATTGTCAGACTGGCTCAGACCTAATATTATATCCCAGGGTCCCTGGGTGCCCTAGTCAGACTTAGGGGGTAGGTGACTTATCAGAGTCCAAAGACCCAGTGAGACCACTATGCCCACCTATAATTATTTCTCCAGATCCAAGAAACATAGTCAAAAGGTATACATTTAGAGATGGAAGAAATTCCACATTGGTTCTCTGCCCTGTAAGGCAGCAGCTATAATACAAAGTCTTGGAGTTTCTCCCCTATAGCAAAATAGTAAGAAGTAAGGGTTTGTACCTGGAGGAAAGGCAGCGATAGTGAGGTACTCAGAACCACCGAGGGCCATTCAGCTCTTCTTTGGACAGCATAGAGGCAGCTGAGTCTTCAGTTTAGATAATCATAACTATAATTATGTGGCTACTGGTCCAGATATGAGTTACTTACTGGGGCAAATTAGCAGAGATCCCAGCACCTGTCCTGTAGTTAATAATTTGGTCATTTTTCTACTTTATTGCAATTAGAATTTTAAAAAGATGTTTTAGGGGTTTTCCACCTTAAAGGGATGAAAATATTCTTTTATCATCTCACTTCCAAGTTTCATTTCTCCAGGTCTGAGCCACAATTTAGTTGGCCCCACCAGCCATTAGGATGTCCTATTGGTAAGATCTGGAGATAAGGAGGAAACAGCACCTTGGGGGCCTTAATGAGATAGGTGTGTGTGCATACTCCACAGGACCGAAAATAAACTCTAAAACATATGAGGCCACCTATAGCTTCAAACATTATCTTTAAACATTTAAGGTAATAATAATTTCAGTTTTTTGTAAACTATTACAGTGAATAGAAAAATATGGCACACTCTCCAATTCATTTTATGAGGCAAGAATTACCTTGCTAGAAAGTCTGACAATGACAGTGTGAAAGAAAGGACAATTACAGGTTAATTTAGCTCAGGTATATAAGTGCAAATCATCTGAAGAATCACAGAAAAGCAAGCCCAGTGATATATAACATGTTATATGGAATAAATATGGTTTATTCCCAGAATGCAAAGTTGAAAAAACCAACAATGAAATTCACAGCAGTTTTAGACTGGATTTCCCTGGAAGTAGGAAAAAAACAAGAATATGAGTCTAATTAATTTATTTGGGAGGTTCAAGAACCACAGTAGAAAATGGAAAGTAAGACACAAGAAAATAAGACAGAATGTTACCAAACTAACTACCACTGTAAGTAACTGGGCATTTCTTTCCAGGTGGGAGCTCTGTAAATAGTGTAAAACGTGCTTTGAAGCTCTCCTCAGTCAAAGGAGAAGTTGAATATTTAAAACCAGCTCCTTTTGGTCATTGGTTGAGGCTTGTTGACCCTAGAGGGGAAGAGGGAAGACTAAGGACTGATTCCCCAGTGCCTCAAGTCTGCCCTGCACTGGCACTGACTTTCTCAGCTTCCAAAACAGCCTGCTGGAGGACAGTTGCAGATGGCGGCAGCTAGAAGTGTGTGTGGATGTACTCAGTGCTGAGGCAGGTGAGGCCACAGCATTCCTGCCAGAGAATATAGAAGAATAAAAGAGAATACATATGTGGCTCTCATTAGGTGAAAGAAAGGCATTTGATAAAATTCAATACCCATTCATGATTAGTGAACTGGGGGAAGAAGGAATTAGAAAAATAGGAATATCTGTCTTTACCTCAGTAAAGGCTATTTTTTTTTATTATTAAGTCTTTTGTACATAACGGTGAGCATCGTCACACAGCTATCTTCCATACAGAAATGTTCTTATGAGCATTTTGATAATCAGTGACTAGAAAGAACATAACTGATCGTTAATAGTGGAGCAAATAAACAAATGGCATATTCACAAAAGCCAAGATTGGATAGCAAAGAAAATAAATAGACTAGGGCTATCCACAATATTATGGATAAATCTTAAAGCCATAATGTCAATTAAAGGAATAAGGAAATACTTAAAAGAAGCACATACTTTATTTTCTAAAAAATTGAGAATGAGCAAAATTACAACAGTGTCTGAAACTTGCCACAGAATCCTTTCTATAGGAGAGGAATGAGCCATACTTTATTTTCTCAGAAGTAGAGGCTCATGTTTAGTGGATCTGCTTAGATTCTGGAAACCACACTGGCCACCATCAGCTGTGCTGCTCTGGTTCTGGCCCTGAGCACCCTGGGTTTGTCAGGGTTTCCTGCACCAGAGGAAAGAAGGTGTTGCTCCAGCTGGGCCCTGTGGGAAGCAGCTCTGCCCACTGACCCAAAGGAGGTCAAAGAACCTTGTTAATTTCAGGATTTTCTATGAAGCCTGTTAGAAATCTTACAGGAGAAAAAAAAACTTTGAGGTCCCTGGATATGTGTGGGAAAGGCCTGCCTTCTATGGAAAGTAACTCACCCATGTGGGTGAGGTGGCAGATTGCTGGACTTGGAGTGTAATCCAGAGCTGTGGAGACCACCAGCAAAGGTTCAGCATCCACCAGCAAAAGATGCAGCAGCTATGGGGAGCAGTGGCAGCAACCAGCCCCACCATGGAGGATTGCAGCTCCCAGTTTGTGGGGAAACTAGGTATTGTGTGGAAAGATTGGTGAAGTATGGACTCCTGGAATTAGGTGGCCAGAGTGGGGTGCCATCTGGTGTGGCACCACCATGGTTAGGTGGTGGGAGAGACACTCAGACTGCGGAGGGAGATACTGGATAGGAAAGAGGCCATTGTTTTGAAATTTGGGAGATGGCAGTCACCCTAGGAACCTTTCTACGTGGACCAGGCACAGTGATTTGAGTCTCACCCACAGACAGTCATCCTACACTCGGAACTGGCCCAGAATATCCTGCACTTCACAGGAACTGTTGCAGGGAGAATTTGAGAAACCTGCTTATGAAGATTTTTTGAAATGGGTGGAATCAGCAGTTCAGCAGGGTCTAGATGCCAAGAGAGTAATCAGACAACACCAAGAACAATTTAAGCGGGGAGACAGAGATAAGCCTGGAAACCACTCACAACACCACCTGGCATCCAGAAAGTATACAGCAACATAAATATATTCCTATTAAAGTCGATCCCTTCATTGTATGTATAGTCATATATATATAATTTTGTTATCTTTTTTCTCTCTTCATTCTTTTTGCTTTTTTCCTTTTTTCTTTCTTGTAGGAGTTATTGTTAATTTTTTTTTCATTAGACAGTCTCACTATGTTGCCCTGGGTGGAATGCTTTGGTGTCGCAGCTCCTGGGAACCTCTAACTCTCTTGGACTGAATGGTTCTCTTCCCTCAGCCTTCCAGGTGGCTGGGGCTACAGAAGCCCACAAGAGTACCCAGCTGTGGTTGTGGTTGTGGTTGTCATTGTTGTTTGGCAGGCCCTGGGCTAGGTTGGGACCTGCCAGTTCTGGTGTTTGTGACTGGTACCCTGGCCACTAGGCTACAGGTGCAGAGCCCTCCCCTTCCTCTTATGATTGCTGAGATTGCTTACATCAGGATATTCAAGTTTTTTTCTGTTTTTGTTTTTATTTTTGTCTTTGATTGTTTGTGTGTCTGTGTGTTTGTGTGTCTGATTGTTTATTTTGTTTGTTTGTTTTGTTTCAATGTGCCTTGTGTACCGCTAAAACCTTGGGTTGGCTATTTTCCCTAACTCCAATTTTTACATTCAGCAAGAGCAAACAGGAGTGGGGCATGTTAGCCAACTGAAGCCAACTTTCAACAGAAGCTCCCATCCAGAGGGTGAGATGACAGCCAGAAAGAACACAACAAAGCTGAAAGGTGGGAGCCAAGCTGAGAGAAGAGATTGATAGTTGTACGTCTTTTCTCCTGAGGCAAGCTGTAACTCCAAGGAAACAAATTTCAGGTACAGAAGCCACCCCAAAGAGGATGGTGTCTGTCCCCTCCCCCAAAAGAGTTGCTTGCTTACTTGCTGTGCAATCTCTACTAGTGAGCAGTGAACTGAGGTTCTCTTCTCTCACCCCACGGGAGTGAGTTGCTGGAAGCTGGGACTCCTCCACAGAGTCCCTGCTGTGAGCCTGGGCATTCTCTCATCTAGAATGAAGGTTGAAAAAGTATTTTCCCTGCCACTTTGAACTCCCAGTCCACCCTTCCCCCTGGCCTGGTTGTCTAGAAGCCCAACCCCTGCAGAGAATGTTCACAGTTTTTTGTTAAGACTGGGCGTTGCATGGTCTAAGGTAGTGCAGCTACACTGTAACTGTGAATCTGGCAACAGGGCAGAAAGGCACAGGGGGAAGGTGGCTGGCATGGCTCCATGAAAGAGCAACACAGCAACAGGCAGAGGCTTGGGTCTCTGTAAAACAGGTGGAAGCTCAGGAACTGCTGAGGCATGGGAATCCAAGTGGAGACTTCTCCCACCTATCCTAGCAACAACATTAATAGAGTGATCTCAGCAGGGTCAAATTTCAGAGAGACACCTACCGAATTCTGTGGACTGCCAAAGGGAGCTCGATCTCACATTGCAGAGATTAGAGGAGCAGAATGACTGGGGCAGAGGCACAGTCTCTGAGGGCAAAAAACATTTGCTGCATTGTTAACTCTGGTTTGGAACGAGCTCATGTGGAACACTCCCCAGTTTCCCTTGAGCACCCAAGATAATCAGACTTCAACGCCCCCAGGCAACTGATGGCAGAGTGTGGTCACTTGGCTGAGGCATTGACTTCCCTCTGAATATAGCAGGCCAAAATCCCTGATGCATTTGCTCTTTGGAGGGAACTGGGCCACAGACCCATGGTGCTACCAGTGCCTGGGTGTGACGGAGGTGCAAGGTGGGGAATGAGGCACCAGCCCCCTGGACTATTTTGCTGGGCAGGCCTTTCTGACTCCAGAGAGCACTGGAGTGAGTTACACTTGAGCTGCCAGTGGACCCCTGCTGCCTAGATGCTGAAGACCTTTTAAACTCTCCCACCTGATTGGTGTCTGTGTTGACGAGGACAATTGGTTTGGTACTCTTGACCTGGGCTGATCACCCAGGGACCCACCAATGTTGTATTCTGGTTGTATTATTGTGGAAGTGTGGGATTCTCTCCTTCCAGTTATCACCTGTGGGTGGAGGCAGGGTATTTTAGTTGCTTATATATCGCCACAGCTGAGATTTCAGCCCAAAGACACTGATTCACTAGGATTGGACAGACACTAGCTGAATACTGGTCAGAGCCATCTAGCCCCACCACACAAAGCAAGTACCCAGACTTTCAGTCAGTAGTACTGAATGGGACCTTTGTAAAGCTCTCGGAAAAGCCACAGTCACCAATCCCAGTTCTTTGGTAAAGGGTTGGTTAATTACAATGCCAGGAGCCCTCAATTCAATTTCACCTTACCAGCTTCTCTAACCAAACAGTGAAAAATAATCATGGGGTGGAATCAGCAGAAAAACTCTGGCAACATGTATAATCAGAGTAAATCAACTCCCCCAAGGAATGACAAGGAGACACAACAGAAGATCCCATTCATAAACAAATGGATGAGATGTCAGAAATTGAATTCAGAATTTGGATTGCAAATAAGATTTTTTAAATGGTGGTAAACATGGAATTAGAAATTCAAGGAGCAATTTAAAAGTTGTCTCAAGAATTCAATGAATTCAAAGACAAAAATCACCAAAGATTTTGACACATTGAGGCAAGACTTGCAGCCCTCAAAGATCTGAGAAATACAGTAGAATCCTTCAGTATCAAAATGGAGCAAGCAGAAGAAAGGATCTCTGACATTAAAGTCAAAGCTTTTGAAAGTTCCCAAACTCTCAAAGAGGAAGAGAAGTGGAGAACAAAAGTGGATCATTCCCTGGGAGAATTGTGGGACCACTCCAAAAAAGCAAACATCACCTCATAGGAATCCCTGAAGGAGAAGAGAATGTTCTGAAAGGCACAGATACTCTACTTCAAGAGAAATTGAGTAGAACTTCCCAAGCATGGCAAGAGATCATGACATTCAGATAGCAGAGAGTTTCAGAACCCTAGCATGACTCAACCCAAATAAAGTTTCTTCTAGATACATTGTAATTAATTTTGCCAAAGTAAATATGAAGGAGAAAGTCCTGCGAGCAGCCAGACATAAGGAAATCATAACCTACAAGGGGAAGAATATTAGAATGACTACAGATCTCTCTGCTGAAACTTTTCAAGCCAGAAGAGGATGGTCATCCACCTTCAGTCTCCTAAAACAAAACAATATTCAGCTCAAGATCCTGTATACTGCTAAATTGAGCTTCATTTATGACAGAGATTTTAAATACTTTAATGACATACACATGTTAAAGAAATTTGCCATAACCAAACCAGCTCTTCAGGATATCCTCAGACCCATCCTCCCTAATGACCAGCAGCACAATGCTCTACCACTGAAGTAAACTCGCTCTGAAATTCTTGACCAAAACCCAACTTCCACAGTGGTGAAAAGATTCAAAATGTCCACTGGACTTTCAAAAAACTTGACACCCAAAATATTACCAAGCTTATCAATACTCTCAATTAATGGGAATGGCTTAAACTGTCCTCTTAAGGGGCACAGGTTGGTTGACTGGATACAAAAACTCAGACTAGATATCTGTTGCATACAAGAATTTCATCTTACCTTAAAGGATAAATATAGACTCGGGGTGAAGGGATGTACATCTGTAATTCAGGCAAATGGAAATCAGAAAAAAGCAAGAGTGGCAATTTTATTTGCAGATACACTGGGCTTTAAACCAACTAAAGAAAGGAAAGACAAGGATGGTCACTTCATATTTGTTAAGGGAAACACTCAACATGATGATATGTCAATTATTAACATTTATGTGTCCAAGCAAAAAGCTCCTCAATTTATAAGGGAGACCCTAACAGACATGAGCGATTTAATATCTTCCAGCACCATAATAGTTGGAGATTTTAACACCCTTTAGGCAGTGTTGGATAGATCCTTCAATAAGAAACTAAGCAAAGAAATTTTGGGCTTAAACTTCACCATACAACAATTGAATTCAACAGACATCTATAGAACATTTCATGCTAACAAAACTGAATACACATTCTTCTCATCAGCCCATGGTGCATCCTCCAAAACTGATCACATCTTAGATCACAGCTCTAATCTCAATTTAAAAGTATAATAATTATTCCCTGTATTTTCTCAGATCATCATGCAATAAAAGTTGAACTAACCAATAACAGGTATCTGCATACTCATACAAAGACATGGAAGCTAAATAACCTTATGATGAATGATAACTGGGTAATAGATGAGATTAAGAAAGAAAATGCCAAATTTTGGAACAAAACAATAGTGAAGACATGAATTATCAGAACCTGTGGGATGCTGCAAAGGCAGTCCTAAGAGGAAAATTTTTAGTGTTGCAAGCCTTCCTCAAGAGAACAGAAAGAGACAAAGTCAATAATATAATGGGACATCTTAAGCAACTGGAAAAGGAAGAACATTCCAGACCCAAACCAACAGAAGAAAAGAAATAACTAAAATTAGAGCAGAATTAAATTAAATTGAAAACAAAAGAATAATTCAAAAGATCAATGAATCAAAACGTTGGCTTTTGAAAAATTCAACAAAATTGATAAACCTTTAGCCAACCTAACCAAAAATAGAAAATTAAAGTCCCTAATATCATTAATCAGAAATGACAAAGGTGAAATAACAACAGACACCTCAGAAATTCAAAGAATCCTTAATGAATATGACAAAAAACTTTATTCTCAGAAATATCAACATCTGAAGGAAATTGACCAATACTTGGAAGCTTGCCAACTTCCTAGACTTAATCAAAAAGAACTGAAAATGCTGAACAGACCTATATAAGTACTGAAATAGAATCAACTATATGAAATCTCCCAAAAAAAGAAGAGTCCAGGACCAGATGGCTTCACATCAGAATTCTACCAAACCTTTAATGAGGAACTAGTACCTATATTACTGAAATTTTTCCAAAATACTAAAAAAGAAGGACTACTTCCCCACACATTCTAGGAAGCAAATATCACCCTGATCCCCAAACCAGAAAAGACCCGACAAGAAAAGAAAACTATAGGCCAGTATCTTTAATGAACATAGATGCAAAAATATTCAATAAGATCCTAGTAAATATAATCCAGCAACACATTAAGTGAATTATACATTATGAACAAGTGGGCTTTATCCCAGGGTCTCAAGGCTGGTTCACTATATGTAAATCTATAACTATAATACATCACATAAACAAAATAAAAAACAAAGACCATATGATTCTCTCAATAGATGCAGAAGAAGCTTTTGGTAACATCCAGCACCCTTTCATGATCAGAACACTTAAGAAAACAGGTAAACAAGGGACATTTCTTAAACTGATAGAGGGCATCTACAGCAAACCCACAGCCAATATCATATTGAATGGAGTTAAATTGAAAACATTTCCACTTAGATCAGGAACCAGGTAAGGTTGCCCATTGTCTCCACTGCTTTTTAACATTGTAATGGAAGTCTCAGACATCACAATCAGGCAAGAGAAGGTGATCAAGGGTATACAAATAAGGTCAGAAGAGATCAAACTTTCACTCTTCACAGATGATATCATTTTATACCTGGAAAACCCCGGACTCAACCACAAAACTCTTAGAAGTGATCAAGGAATATAGTATCATCTCAGGATACAAAATCAATACTCACAAATTAGTAGCTTTTATATATACCAATAATAGTCAAGCCAAAAAAACAGTCAAGGACTCTATTCCCTTTACAGTTGTGCCAAAGAAGATGAAATATTTGGGAATTTACCTAAGAAAAGATGTGAAAGATCTCTATAAAGAGAATTATGAAACTGTGAGAAAAGAAATAGCTGAAGATATTATTCATGGAAAAACATACCATGTTCATGGCTAGGAAGAATCAACATTGTTAAAATGTCCATATTACCCAAAGCAATTTACAAATTTAATGCAATCCATATCAAAGCACCACTGTCATACTTGAAAGATCTGGAAAAAAATAGTACATTTTATGTGGAACCAGAGAAAACCTCGAATAGCCAAGACATTACACAGAAATAAAAACAAATCAGGAGGAATCACGCTACCAGACTTCCAACTATACTATAAATCTATAGTGATGAAAACAACATGGTACTGGCATAAAAAATAGAGAGTTAGATGTATGGAACAGAATTGAGAACCAATGACTTACGAGCATTTCATCTTTGATAATCCCATCAAAAATATAAATTGGGAGAAAGATTCCCTATTTAACAAATGGTGCTGGGAGAACTGGCAGGTGACCTGTAGAAGACTAAAACTGGATCACACTTTTCACCATTAACAGAAATTGACTCACTGGATATAAGATTTAAACTTAAGACATGAAACTATAAAGATTCTTGGAGAGAGTACAGGAGAAACACTTGAAGAAATTGGCCCGGGAGAATACTTTATGAGAAGGACCCCCAGGGCAATTGAAGCAACACCGAAAATACATTACTGGGATCTGATCAAACTAAAAAGCTTCTGCACAGCCAAAAACACAGTAAGTAAAGCAAGCAGACAGTCCTCAGAATGGGAGAGGATATTTTAAGTTATGCTTCTGACAAAGATTTGAATACCAGAACCCTTAATACATATTGCTTAGTGAAATAAGTCAATGCTGAATATGTAGGATTCCAACTCTATGACTTTCTGGAAAAGCAAAACTAGAGATGATGAAAGGATTAATGGTTTCCAGGGATTCATGAGGAGGTGGAAAGATGAAGGGGTGAGGCTCAGGGGAGGTGTAGTGCAGTGAAACTATTCTGTATGACACTACAGTGGTGGCTACATGGCATAATACAGTTGTAAAAATCCATAGAATGGTACGGGACAAAGAGTGAAGCCTAATATAAACTATGGACTTTAGTTAATAATAATGTAGCAAATATCAGTCCAATAATTTTGACAAATTTACACTAGGGCAAGATATTAATAATAGCAAGAGGAGGAAAGAAAAGGTATACTATGACTCAGAGTCTCTACACTATCTGTCAAATTTTCTGTAAACCTCAAACTGCTTTAAAAATAAAATATACTCTATCTTTAAAAGGTGACCTCAATGCTTTAAAAGATGTCAACACACTTTATTGTGTTTCAAGAAAAATATTGAGGCACTCTAATGTCTCAGAACGATTGAGGTCAAGGATTTTGATAGGGTTGTAACAGTCACTTGGCTATTATTCTTATGTCTTTAATGTCAAATGCCAATGTAACTAAATAGTCATGAAATCACTATCTTCAACTAAAAAATCAAGCCAAACAATAATTAAATCTTCACACATCAAGATGCAAAATACACACTAAACTTTACACTACTGAAAATGTTATGATTATGTTGATTATGCAAAGAAAACTATAATAGA
Source organism: Otolemur garnettii (assembly GCF_000181295.1). Lineage (NCBI taxonomy): Eukaryota > Metazoa > Chordata > Mammalia > Primates > Galagidae > Otolemur > Otolemur garnettii. Next base: position 11,075,725 of record NW_003852440.1, on the reverse strand, counting down.
AGCAATGAGCCCTTAAAACACAACATTGCACTTATTTTCTACATCTTGGCAAGTTAGGAATTCATTCCGCTTGCATCTCAAACTCAAAAATTTGAAAATGTTACTCAGGTCTATGGGCAGAGGGCAGTGATGTATTTCAAGAATACCTACTTCTCTAGCACCAGTGTAGGCTCTTGCCCAGAACAGAAATACAAGGTGTGCATATAACTAAATAAACAGGAAAAGGGAGGGAGGAATAAAAATAAAAAGGAAAGAAAAGAATGAAGATTCATTAAGTTGTGGGTGAAACTGCTTAGATTCATTGTCTATGTGTGAACTTGAGAGAATTTTTGAGCATTTTAGCTTGTTGCCTGCATCTCCAGCCACTTGGTACAGCACAGAATTCAGGAATAACAAAGGTAGTCAAATTATTCTGTATCTGACTTATGTTTCAAATTTCTGAGGATAGGGCAGCACCCATGGCTCAGAGGAGTAGGACGCCAGCCCCATATGCTGGAGGTGGTGGGTTCAAACCCAGCCTCAGCCAAAAACTGAAAAAAAAAATTTCTGAGGATAACTGAAAGTGTTAGATGCACCATTATTGCTTTGAAACTAAGTTTGTTTTCCTCTGTACCTTGTTCAAGTTTTTCTTAAAGAATCTATTTTGTGTACGCATTTGACTCAAAAACAATTATGGATAAGGCTGACACACCTAAAATATTTGCATGCTTGCAGACAAGCATGCCCAGTTTGTTTAATAAGAATCCTGTCTCATTTTTCAACCAGCAGCATTAGTACACAGGCCTCATATTCCTTGGCACTAACACACTTGCTCACTTTGTTCGAACAATACATGGTTGGAACGGACAGTGGTGTCCTCCTCCCATCTTAGATGTTTACTGTGGTGCATACTTGTGCTATATTATCTGCGGTGTTGGGTAGTGAATTAAAGTGATTCGTACAACTTCTAAAATCATACCTAACTGTAGAGACACTGACTGGCTTTTAGATGACAGCAACACAACATTTTGTTAAATATTAACATGATAATCTTTTTTTTAATCTTTCATCCCTTTTAAATTCTATTTTGGGAGTATGAGTAAAGAAAAGAAAAACTTATACATTTGACAAGAGTGTGGGTATGGGCATAGGGAAAAAGGCGATAAAAGGCCAGGATAGCCTCTTGGCACTGAACAGCAACAGATATAGCCCTGGAAAACCAGTCTGAAAGCATTATAGGAAAGGATTAAACAAAATATCTAAAAACAAATTACTAATTATATTGATAGTAGGAGAACTAGAAGAGATGAGATTACTGATATCACCATTAAACTGTAAGTAAAATCAGAATCTGAAGTTAGTACTGATGGCCTCCCATTCTCTTAGTCCAGTATTGCCACATATTCGCCTATGTATTCTTTATAGTATCTACATACTTCTCATAAATATCTACGATATTGAGAGATATGCAGACAATTACAATAATATGCAAACCCTACAATGTAAAATGTTAGCTTATTAAATCCAATTGCAAGGCAATGAACGCACCCACGCATGCGTGACATGACTCTCCTCAAAGATTTTCGCTGTCTCCCAATTGTTCCACAGAAAATAAACCGTGTAAACAGGCAGTCAGAAGTCTCCCAGCCTCGCTTGGCACTGATCCTCCCCAGACACCCTCCAAGCAAACCCAAATCCTCGTCATCACACCCCAGTGCCCTGCAAGTGGAAACTCAGTGCTCGAGCCTCAGGCCTGCACGTCTCGAACTATTTTTAAATTCACAGAGAACACCTACCTGTTCATCCAATACTTTTCAAGAAGTGGCAGATACTATGGGAAAAGGTTATAATGTCCTGGACAGTAAGGTCCACATGCTCTTCAGCACTAAAAAAAGGTGTCTTTGGTCAGTTTTATATACAGGTAAGTTTTTCAACCAAGGAAATAACTACAAATACAGCCACACATTGCAACAAAAGGGAGACTTGAGAAATAAATAGCTAGGCAATCTTGCTGTGTACACTCTCACAGATCTGGGTGGGATAGCTGTCTACACACCGAGGCTGCACTTCATGGCCTGCAGCCTGTTTCTTTCCTGAACACTGCAGGTAATTGTAGCCCAGAAAACTGGTAAGAGGATGTGAGGCCCCGGGCGTCACCGCACACTACTGCAGGTGTTATAAACCCTGTACACTTGAGCTACACTAAATTACTTAAAAGATTTTCTTTTTTCAATAATAAGTTAAGCTTCGTTTACTTTAAGTCCTTTACTTTGTAAACTTTTAGTGTTTTTCTAACTTTTTGACTCCATTGTAATTACATTTAACTTAAAACAAATACATCATGCATCTGTCCAAACATATTTTCTTCCCTTCCAGCTTTATTCTACAATTTTTTTATTTTGAATTTTTTCAACTTTTTAAACTACTTTCTCAAAAAGTAAAACACACACACACAACTAGCTGCACAGGGTCAGGACCATCCCTATCATGATACATCGAGTCTGTCCTGTGCACAGTTACATGTGTAACTCTGTCACAGCACAGCAGCCCACAGACATGACAGTAATGCGCTGCTCTCAGGTGTCCCCAGGTCATGAGAATCTTTCAGCTCCATTATCACTTTGTGAGACCACCATCACTGAGCGATTTGCCATTGTTGACCATAATATTACAGCGCCTTGTGCGGCGGTAATACCAGAGGAAATTGCCTTTCCTCTTCCGTGCAGCATTCGCCTTTTCTTGGCGTTGGCCTGGTCCAGCCCTTGCCTGTCTTAGCTCATCACATCGGTTATCCTAAACTTCAAGTCACCCTGACGGGTCATAGTTAAGGTGCTACTGGGACTGGGTGTGTTTCCCTTTAAGCGTCCCGTGAAACCCACAGACCCCAGGGGGGTTAAACGGCAAGGCTATGTCAGTACAGAAGAGAGGAAGAGACAGGATTATGAGATGGTCTGTTTCCTTAGCCAATGTCTTCCTCCATTTTATGCTCCTTTCAAAAACCTATCCCTTCACCAGGGAAGTTGCATGGCCCAGATGAGACCCTTCACCTCCCTGACCCCATTTCCTCACGCCAGTGGAATTATGACTTCTGCCTGCCTCCCTCTCGCATGTGGCGCCAGCTAGAAGCAAATAAGATAGAGTATGTGAAGAAGTTTCTTAAGTGCTAATAAAAAATTAAAAGTGCCATTTTATTATAATATCATCATATGGAAGACAGCTGAAGAACACTGGGACTAAAAGTACCAGATTTAACTTCTACTACCTGTGTTTCCATGGCAAATAATGAAAGTTGTCTGGGCTTAATATTTTTCAAAACTATGAAACACAAATGCTAAACAAGATACCCAGTCTGTACTGAGGGCTGAACCAAGTTTTGTATAAAGGGATGCTGACTCATGTCTTCCCAACTCCCAATAAAAATAGCCTTTAAGACAAAAAAAAAAAAAAAAAAATTACAAAATCCCCAAACTGCAGATGTTAGCATGAATGCATGGATGTGAAGAGAAGGGAACACTTCTACACTGCCTGCAGGTAGGACTGCAAACTAATACAACCTTTTTGGAAAGAAGTATGGAGAATTGTCAAGGAACTAAAAGTTGACCTACCATTTGATCCTGCAATATCATTACTAGGCATCTACCCAGATGAACAAAAACCATTTTACAACAAAGACATTTGCACCAAAATGTTTATTGCAGCCCAATTCACAATAGCCAAGTTGTGGAAGCAGCCTAAATGCCCATCTACCCATGAATAAACAAATTGTGGTATATCATGGAATACTATTTAGCCATAAAAAAGAAGGGAGACTTTACATCTTTTGTGTTTACCTGGATGGAGTTGGAACATATTCTTCTTAGTAAAGTATCTCAAGAATGGAAAAAGACAGCAGCACCTGTGGCTCAAAAGGGTAGGGCACTGGCCCCATATGCCAGAGGTGGTGGGTTCAAACCTAGCCCCAGCCAAAAAAAAGAATGGAAAAAGAAGTATCCAATATATTCAATACCATTATGAAACCAATATATAAGCACTTACACATTCATACAAATGATAAAACACAAAGTCCAAAGTGAAAGAGGGGAGTGGAAGGGTGAGGGGAGTGGAGGGAGGGTATTTGGCAGGTCTCACCTAATGTGTACAATGTAAGGGTACACTTCAAAATAGCTAAGAGTACATTACAAATGTCTTAGGTGGTGGTTATGTTAATTAGTTTGATTTAAGCATTCCACATTGTATATCAAATCATCACATTGTACCCCATAAATGTATACAGTTATGATTTAGTGAAAATTAAGTTAAAGAAAAACCCATCCAAAAAAAGTAGGAAGCTTGTTAAATATTAAGATTGTTTAAGAAATTATCAGAAACATTTTTCCTAAAAGCACAATGCCTTGGAGTTTTGAGTAAGAAAACCTAGATTAAGCAGCAGTCTCATTAGAAAATTCCGAAGTAAGACCTGAGAACTCTAAGGTAGACATTTCCAAAAGCTAAGCTGGATAGCAAGTGTATTCCAGAATCTGCAAGGATTTTATAATAATTACAGCATCAGGGAGCTGGATTTAGAATTGTCCTCTGGAGTATACCCAACTCAGGGCCAGGTTGCCAGGGAGGAGAGCACCTGTGGGCACAAAGAGCCAGGTCCCAGGAAGACAGGAGGAGGTGTGATGTCCAGGCACCAGACTTCCGGGGAATTGAGGTTTTTCATCTATGCCACCATCACTTTGGTGACAATAAACAAGCCATATGGCACTGAAGAGTGATGCATTTTAATCCAGCAGGACCTGTGGGTTGAATCATGCGCACCCACCAGAGGTTGCGCTTGCTCTGCAGCCACAGACTGACCTGGGAACTCTTGAAGGGGCGAGACCAATCCACACACCCTGACAGCAAACCAAGGGGTCTTGATAGTGCTCTATTAGTTCATATTTTGCAAAATAAGAACACTCATACATAAATAAATTGAAAAATAAATGAACAAAAAACAGTGGAGTTTAATGAAGAAGGTTCACATTGATCACAAACACCAATCAGACATGGGGGTTACTGGAATTTTTTATATAGAAGGAGTCTAGCTGTATTGCCCAGGCTGATCTCAAACTCTAGCCACAAGAAATCCTCCCACCTCAGCCTCCCAAAGTGCTAGGATTACAGTCGTGAGTGACCATGCCAGGCATAGTATCTTTAAAATAAACACAGTAATACGTAAAGCTTTAAATTATTCGTAACTCTTTCTTAAGATATAATCCCAATAAATGACACCAAACATGGAAAAAATAATTTACGTGTTAGTTCAATGGTAATTAGTTCAATGTATAATCAAAGCATCACTTTTTTTTATTAAATCATAGCTGTGTGCATTAATGCAGTCATGGGGTACAGTGTGCTGGGTTTATACACAATCTAAAATATTTTCACCAAATTGGTCAACATAGCCTTCATGGCATTTTCTTAGTTACTGTGTTAAGACATTTATATTCTACATTTAGAAGGATTCACAAGTACCCTTGCAAGATGAACCATAGGTGTGGTCCCACCAATCACTCTGTCTCCACCCACCCTACCACCCCTCCCATCTCCACTTTCCCCATATGCTTGGGCTGTAATTGGGTTATAGCTTTCATATGAAAGCTATAAATTAGTTTCATAGTAGGGCTGAGTAGATTGGATACTTTTTCTTCCATTCTTGAGATACTTTGCTAAGAAGAATGTTTTCCATCCATGTAAACATAAAGGAGGTAAAGTCTCCATCTTTAAGACTGCATAATATTCCATGGTGTACATATACCACAATTTATTGATCCATCTGTGGATCCATGGGCATTTGGGCTTCTTCCATGATTTAGCAATTATGAACTGGGCTACAATAAACATTCTGGTACAAAAATCTTTGTTGTAGTATGATTTTTGGTCTTCTGGATATATACCTAGTAGAGGAATTGCAGGGTCAAATGGCAGGTCTATGTTTAGTTCTCTAAGTGTTCTCCAAACATCTTTCCAAAAGGAACGTATTAGTTTGCATTCCCACCAGCAATGCAGAAATGTTCCCTTTTCTCCACATCCACGCCAGCATCTCTGGTTTTGGGATTTTGTGATATGGGCTAATCTTACTGGAGTTAGTTGATATCTCAAAGTAGTTTTGATTTGCATTTCTCTGATAATTAAGGATGATGAGCATTTTTTTATATGTCTGTAGGCCATGAGCCTGTCTTCTTCAGAGAAGTTTCTCTTCAAGTCCCTTGCCCATCCTGAGATGGGATCACTTGTTCTTTTCTTGCTAATACACTTGAGTTCTCTGTGGATTCTGGTTATTAAATCTTTGTTGGAGACATAACCTGCAAATATCTTCTAAAGCATCACATTGATGTGTAAAGGGACATTTAAGTGTTTGTAACATCATAAAATTTTTTTTATAAAATATCAAAACATGAAATTTTATACAAACTATGGTGAAGCTAATATATAAACTACTCACCATGTTCTAAGATATTTACATGTATTAACTTATTTCATTCTCATAAACATATGAAATAGACATTGCTATTTCCCATTTCTTGAATGAAGAAACTTAGATTCAAAGAAGTAACTTGTAAATATTCAGTGTCACAAAATGAGTCCATGACAGTCAAAATTTACAGTAAATTACTATCTTCAGTTTCCTACTTACAGTGAAAACACTATATTAACAACAGCAATGACATATACATTCTGTATGTGTACACAACACACATGCACACATAGTTAATACTATAATGGTGTACGCAGAAATATTAATAATTGGGTATTTACAGTTTCTTACAACTTAATTTTTTATCATGAAAAGCACTTGCTACTTCTAAAATGTTTAAATCTTTTATCTAAAAAATTTTTTTTTACTCTCCTTCTTTACAGATTTAAGTGGTACAGTAAATGTAACAGCATGAATGAAAGGCATGTCTAACACAAATATGCAGCCAGACTGAGGTGGGCTTTAGTCTCTGTACCAGAGTATGCGTGCTGGTTCCTTGACAGGTTGTTTCCAAGCTGACTCAACTTAGGCAGCTCAAGTTTCTTTTCTTCTTATTTGGGGCTCTTTTATTCCTTTGGTTGTATTTTTTTAATTGTCTAAAATAAATATATAGGTACACATTTTTTTAAATATCAGGGAAATAAAGTTACAGTCAGATCGCTTGTAGTACGCAACCAGCATGGGCCCAGCCAGAGCACTCTGGGATCAGCCCAGGCCCCACACTGACCCCCAGGCAGGAAAGTTTCCTAATCCCTGTGTCTCAATATCCTCCTTCATTGACTGGGGATAATAAGACCTGCACCATAAGGATGTTGAGAAGATTAAATAAAACGTAATGTTGACATGAGGTTTAATTTGAATAATACTTGGTCTATGGTGAGATTCTCAGAAGATACTAACTACTGTTCTTATTGAGGAAACAAAGTAATAGGCATTTAAAATGGACAGCAATGCACCTTTCCAGCAATGTTCTTTTATACTAGGATAATACAGAGGTCTTGGATGAAAATGAAATGAACAGACTAATTGCCTCCTACTCAGATATGTTCCTTGGATTAGTATTGTGTCTATCTCCTGCAAATTTGTTAGAGATGCAGAATTTGGTTGCTTCCTCCCCCACCCCCACACACAACAAAATTAAAATCTGTTGTTTTTTCTTAATACAGTCTTTATTTTTTTTCCTTTTATTAACTCATATACACATAGATCATGAATACATTTATGTATTTGTGGGGTACAATGTGTTGATTTTTTTATACAATTTGGAATGCTTACATCAAACTAATATAGTTTTCACCTCATTTACTTAATTATTGCATTAAGACATTTATGTTCTATACTTGATAGATTTGACTTGTACCCTTGCAATATGCTTCATAGATGTGGTCCCACCATGGGGGGAGGTTTGATAGAGGGAGAGTAAATGGTGGAAAACCTGGAGCTCTTTAATAGGACCTCCTGGAGATTTGAATACCGTTTCCTCTGGGGAGCAGTGCTCAGAGATTCAGGTGGCTTCTTTACTTTATAACTGTCCTAAACACCTGAGGTCAGAGCCTTGGACCACAGGCCTTGTCCTGAAGTCTTCCCTAGGCCTCTAAATTCACTAACCCCAGCTTCCTTTGGGGAAGCAGTCTTCTAGCCAAATTTGCCCTGACTAAGATAATCACCTGTCATTAATTCTCCCAGAGTTCAATTTAAATTGTAATGATAAAGAAAATATCTAAAAAACAAAATGCTATCTGAAATCTTGATTCCATTTTATTTCTATTGCAAATTGCTTCTAGCAGAACCTAACAAAAATAATCCCTGCTCTTTCTGGAAATGATCACTAGTCACCATAAGGGCACAGTACACCTTACTAAATTATGCAGTCAACTGGAAATTAGCCATTGACCTGTGGATCCCTTTTTAATAAAAACATCCCTGCTGGTATTGATTTATAAGGGGCATTATTTCCTGTTGCAATATGAATAGTAATTTTTCCTTGGAGGCACCTTAAGTTTTTAAGAGTTCCTATAACAAATGAGATTTTAACAAGGCAGGAGTGATTTTATGTCATTGGAGGCTGTTTGTTATGCACTGGTGATTTGTTTAATTGAACACATTATAGAAGAATCCTGTATTACAAATACAAACCAGTGAAAACTGTTTAACATGTATCTGAAAATAGGAATGCAAGCACAGGATGATGAAATTGTCAAGGAACTTTCAAACTCGTGAACAGAAAAGGCACCCATATTTAACTTGGAGCCATCTAGAACATCTTAAAACATCTTAAACCTCCATAATATGACAGAGAATCTTCATAAATGTTTAGCTTGCCTATGGACTGAGTATTCAAAGTGGACACTAAGAGCAGCTAAACTCCCTGGAGGATGCCCATGCCCTGAAACAATTGTCATTTCCTGCTTTTACTCAATGAGTCAGCTTTTTGCGGTTACTCTGGTTTCTCTGGCCACTTTGCCGACCTTTCAGAGAATGTCATTGAAATAGATGAAGGTTAAGAACTCTAGCAAAGAAACAAGAAAAGAACAAACAAGCCTATTAATCATTGGGCGAGAGACATGAACAAGAAGACAAATAGCCAACAAACACATGGAAAAAAAAAAAAACACTCATCATCCCTAATCATCATAGAATGCAAATCTAAACCTCTATTCTCACCTAATCCCAGTGAGAATAGCCCACATCACAAAGTCTAGCTGCAGATGCTGCTGTGAGAGCATAGAAAAGGAGACACTTATATACTGTTAGTGGGACTGCAAACTATACAGCCTCTATGGAAGGAAGTATGGAGAATCCTCAAAGAGCTAAAAGTAGACCTTCCATTTGATTCCACAATCAAATTACTAAGTATCTACCCAGAAGAAAAAAATCATTTTACCATAAATACATTTGCAAGAGAATGTTTATCATAGTTCAGTTCATAGTCACTGAGATGTGGAATCCACCCAAGCTGATATGCCTGCCCATCAACCCATGAATGGATTAACAAACTGTGCTATGTGTCTACCATGGGATACTATTCAGCTATAAAAAATATGGAGACTTTACATCTTTTGTATTTACCTGGAAGGATTTGAAAAACAATCTTCTAAATATCTCAAGATTGGAAAATCAAGCACCCTATCTACTCAGTACAATTTGAAACTAGTAGATGAACAACTATGGGCCCACATGAGAAGAAAAACACAATTAAATTCAAGAAAGGGGGGAGGAGGCTTGGTAAGTTCCCACCTAAGGGCACAATGTAGAGGTATACAGCACACCTCCTAGGTGAAGAAGTCAACTCAACTTTACCTTACAAACACAAACAATGTAACCTCATTGTATATATCCTCATACTAATCTGAATTGAAAAAAAAATGGATAAATGTGTATTTCCATCTTGGCAGTTGTCTTGTTTATCTCAAACTGTCAAAATAGAATATTAACTTCACCCTCAAGTCATTGTTACATCATGTGGCTTGGTCTCCATGAGGAAGCAGGCAAGATACACTCAAGGAACTTGTCAAGGCATGAAACTTTCAGCTCATTGCTACCCAGTATTGATTAACAGCTTTACTGAGATAATCCGTACTTAAAGGGAAGGATTGCTTTCTTCCCCTGAAGATATTTCTCCATCTCTAAATCAAAGGGAATCAGAGAGGTATGTACCTGGGCCATGTCACACTGGCCTTCAGATCTCTTACTCTTATTCTAGCGCACGTTAGTGTGATAGCAGTTGTCAGTACAAAAAGTAAAGGAAACGTGAACACATTAGCACAGCTTATGTAAATAATGCTGTCAAGGAAAATTTTATGTGCAGTATGCTGTGATTATCCCTGAGAGCAAGTCCTCCTTGGTGCTCATAAAAAAAACTAGCTATGCATCTTCTGAAGCTTCAGTCTACTTTTGACTCATGGGCACTGGTTTGTGTGATTATCAGGTTTTCCTTTTAGCCTTATCTGGTTCAGTGCATTCAACTCTGCCTCGTTTCTGGCACCATTTTTAATCTCCATCTTTGGTCTCTCTTCTTTTTGTCATTTCCACTTTTAACATTTATTATCTTTGGGGATTTTAGTCTTCTTTATAAACTGCCGTAAAACTTTAATGGAAGATGTGTGACTTGGGCAAATAAAGAGCAGGGCCTTGTGACAGCTGTCAGGAGATGCCTGCCCATCTAACACCAGTGGCATTCTGAGGACACAGTCTTCTGGACACTCCAACTGGAAACACCATCTACATCTTACTGTGCACTTTGATTTCTTATGAAACAAAACAGCAAAATGACAATGCATTGGTAAAATCAGGGGACACTATACTGACCACAAAATTCTTTATTTCTGAAATAAATGGACAAGTGGGAAAAAGGAGGTTTTTTGTTTTTGTTTTTGATATGTCTATATTCTTTCTTTTTATTGTTTGGGATTCATTGATGGTACAAAATAGAAAAAGGAATTTTAAATAGAGAAAAATAACTTCCTCTTATTCACATTTACATGAATAAAGATAGTCCTTATTATAAAAAATACCCTCTCTTTAAGAATTCCCTAGAGGTAACTAATTTTCTAAGAGATTTTACATTTGCAGAAACACGTTGAAGTGGAGGATTAACTTAAATCTTTGCCAGAAGCCAGGTAAAGAAACTTTTCAAATAGGAACAGCAGAGCAAGTTGTGTTATGTGGTGCTGTCACATGTGAGAACATGAGGGCTGAGGAGTAAGAGTCCCTGGAATTGCCAATAGGGAGATCACATATGACCTTGCAGATAGGTTTTTGTAGACTGGTAGGAGTGGGAAGTTATAGCAGAGGGTTCAAGGGGAAAGGAGAGAAGGCAAGCTAGAGAAAGGAAATACAGGAAGTGTTTTAAACATTTTTTTCCTAAAAATTATCAGAGAAGTAGGGCATTACTGGGGCCCACAGAGTTGAGGGAGTTGAATGTTTTTTAAGTTATGTTTTAGGCTAGCAGGCATGATGATGGCAATGGTCCAACAGACAGGAAAAATGTAATAATATAAAAAAAAGATAATTCAAGCATGTGCTTGCATAAGAAAGAAGGAGCAGAACTGGCTACATTGAGGAGAAGCTACTTCCTAGAGCTTCTAGGGGATCTGGTCTAGAGGAAGCCAAGGTGGAGTTCACACAGGCAGGTGCAGGGGGGTTGCTGGGGGCTGGGGCAGATTTTATTTAATATTTGTGTTTTATTGTATTAATAGAATAAGAAGTGGGGAGGAGTTTTCGAAGACTTAAAAGGAGACCTCTGGAACAGTAGGGGATCACAAAGATTAGGGAAATGTGGTGTGATTTGCACAAAAATCTCTCTTAAGAATATTGATCATGAATTTAAGGTGAGGCCCTGAGCTATCATCATATAGTTTTCTCTGGCTTTTGGCATGGGTGTAAAATACATAAGAAATGAAATTAGCTGGTGTGACATTATACCAGCAGTAAAGGAAAGGAGTGACAAGACATGTGGAAGTGATGACAGTGAAGGACCAGGGACTCTCTGCTGAGAAAGCAAAGGAGTGCATCAGGCCTGGATTCCAAGGACAACATAAGGCAGGAATCAGCTGATCGGGCAGCTCACTGGGATAAACGAACTTGGAGTGTAGAACTGGAGAAGTGGGATGGCTTGATGTCCAGTGGGAGTATCACAGGTGATAGAAGGGTCAAAATTATTGGTAATGACCATTAAAGATAAAAACAGGGGCAACTGACTTTTGATTGTGGACAAGACCATTGGAAGCAGAAAGTCCAAGGAAATGAGTTTCCAGGGTACTAAAAATATTTTCTATGAGAATATTTGCATAACCAAGAGAGGATGGATCATGAGTTGCTAGGAAAAGAAGTGGCAAATTAAGAACTAAACTATCCAAGAGGTGAAGTGTAGCAAGAAAAAAGAGCAATGCATGGCACACTCCATGAGCTTGGGCACACCTTGCAAGCCTTGGTACGTGCCTCAAGCCTGGACAGACTCCACAAGACTGGGCATATCCCACGAGCCTGGGCACACCCCATGAACCTGGGCACACCCCACAAGCCTGGGCACATTCCCCACGAGCCTGGCCTAAGAGGTCTTGGAAGGAGCAGGCTGGGGTGAGCACCTGGAAACAGTAATGAGAAACATGAAGGATCTCTGTCAGCTGTCTATTGTTGCATAACAAATTAACTCAAAACTGAACAGAACAATAACCCCTTATATTGTTCATAGCATGTGTGAATTGAGGACAGCTTGTCTCCACGTGGGGAGCCCTGTCCAGCAAACAGAGCTCCCACAGGCCGAGACTGGCTCACCATTCATTCAGTCACTCTCTGATGCTGCCTATAAGCAGGGAGCCTGGCTAGGGCAGGTGTAGCACCCACACATGGCTGGGAGCTCACCCCAGAGGGAAGAGAGTGAGGCCTTGGAAGTTATGTGGCAACTCTTTCTGCTACATCCAAGGAATCAAAGCAGTTACAATGATCTACCTAAATGTAAGGCAGTGAGTGAGCAGAGACCCTGCCCAGCTAGGGCACAACACCACCATATTATAAGAAAGCACATGAGGTGAGATATATGATGCTGCGGTCATCTTTGGAAAATACAGTCTTCTGCAGCAACCTTACTTAACTCCAGGACCAGGTGTAGGAGGAAAATGGAAAGAAATCAAGTATCCTTTAACAGGGCTCTTGGGAAACGGCAAATGCTATTACCTTCTGTTAAAAGTGCACAGGGAGGATGTGGGGAGGATTTTGCTAATTGAGACAAGGAAGAATTTGTAAGTTGAGGAAGAAGACTGAGTCATGGAGAGAGAGCTAGAACCACATGGAGGTAAGCATCTCATTGATGAGGGAGGTCCTAGTCCATTTTGTGATCCTCCAACAGAGTACCACAGACTGGGTAATTTATAAAGAAAAGAAATTTATTTCTCGTAGCTCTAGAAGCTGGGAAGTCCAATATCAAGGTGCTGACATCTGGTGAGGGCTTTCATGCTATATTATCCAATGGTGGGAATTATAAGGTGGAGAGAAAGAAAGAGAGAAGAAACCAAAGTCGCTGTTACAAATAGCCCACTCTTGAAGTGACAGGCTCACTCCTGCAGTATTGACACCAACTTATCCATGAGAGCAGGGTTCCCCTCACCTAAGCACCTCTCAGTGCTATTGCTTTAGGGATTACAATTCCAGCCAGGAAGTTTGGGGAACATGTTCAGACTGTAATAAGGGATGATTGAGAAGATTTAGCTGTATTTGAGTAAGAGATCAAGAGAGAGGTAATGCACAGGAATTAATCATAAGGGTGCAGAACACTGAGTGGAAGAGGTTCTGTGGGGAGCCCTGGGAGCCCACTAGTGGATGGTCAGCCGTGCTAAAGCAGTACTGAGTCCCAAAGGGATGGGAGTGCCCAGGCACATTATGGCCATGATGGATAGATCCCAATATTGCCAGGATAGGGTACATTAGAAAAAGCCACCTCTTAACAGATATCCTGAGTAAAACAGATATTTTGATGCTGGAAAAAAAATTGATGATATGACACTCATTTATAATAAAAAGAAAACTCTCAGCAAACTAGAAATCAAAGTGTATTTTCTGAACCTGATAATGGGTCTACCCAAGGCACCCAGCAATTAGCTATTTAATGCTACAGCAGTTGAAGTATTCCTTTTACAGTTAGGAATAATTCGAAGATGACTGCTATCACTGCCTAGTCAGGAACAAAAGTATATGAAAAGGAATAAGAGATTTATACTTAAAAAACAAAATTGCTATTCATAGACAGTAATAATGTTATTGATTATAAAGAAAATCTAAGAGACTCCACAAATTATTAGAAGTTACCAGTAACTAATTACAGGTAATTAAAAAATCAATATATAAAATTCAATACTTTGTGCACCAGAGATAATCAGTTATCAAATGTACTCTTAATAAGACACATTCCCAACAGAGGGAAATAATAGTACCTGGAAATACATTTTAAAGCTAGTCAAGAGGAAATTATAAAACATTTTATTGAAGAACAAAAGAAAATGTAAAAATATAAGGTTTATTCTGTGTTTATGGATAGAAAACTATATATTGCCAAGTGGGCAGTGCTTCTCAAATTAGCTTATACCAGTGTTTTTCGACCTTTTTTTATCTCACAGCACACTTGAACCTATAGTTAAACTTTTGTGGAGCACTTAAATTATTTTGATCAAAAAAAAAAGTAAAAAGAATATACTCACTGTGCTTTGAACTTCTTTTGAAAATAATTTAATTAACACTCTTTAAAATTTTTTGCAGCATATCTAAGATCCCCTCAGGGCACAGCAGTGTGCTGTGGTACATTAGCTGGAAGTCACTGGCCTATACATTCAATGTAATTGTCATAAAAACCTTCAGAGCTATTTACAGAATTTGGCCAGATTGAAAAATAAGTGAAAACAGATCTGCGTGAAGGATCGTGATTGTGGAATTTCAAATCAAGGACAAAGAGCAAATCTTAAAGTTGGTAAAAGAAAACCAGGTCTTGCAAAGGAGGAGAGACCAGAAGACAACTGACTTCTCAGTAGCATTTCTGCCACCAGAAAACAGGACCATGAAGACCTCTAGAGTATTTCTTCTGCTCAGGAAGTTTGTAGCAACTAATATTTCACTAGAGAAGAATAAAAAGTAGACCAAGAAACTAGAAGACATTCAACTTGTGGTGAGAGAGGAGAGGAACATCTCAGGAAGGCAGCTGCAAGATGTGCCTTAAGTTGCTGCCAAGAAAGATCTTGTTTACTACTTTGCCTAAATCAGAGCTTCTCAGAGAGTAGCTCCCCGTTCACTTGGAAACTCGCTAAAAATGTAAATCCTCAGGTCTTCTTTCAGGCCTACTGCGTCAGGACCTCTGCGGTTAGGGGCCCAGCAATTGCACTGTATTTACCTCTCTGAGTGCTCTGGTGCAACCTGAGTGGGCCTGCATGCCCTCAAGCTCGGCTGCCTGTCAGCTCCTGTTGTCATACCTATTTCCCTAAATGCTGGGGTAGGTTTCAAACATGGATCTTTGTTTGTTAATGAGTGTCATTCTTAATTTGAAAATAATACATTATGTCTATTGATATCTTAGAAAATGTCATCTACAATTCCACAATCCAGAAAAAAAAATGTAAATTTATCGTGTGTGTGTGTGTGTGTGTGTGTGTGTATTTAGGTTATGTGATATGTACTTCTTGAATATTACTTTTATTCAAATTTATATGAGTCTATCCTATGTTATTGAAATAGCTTCTAAAACACTATTTTACTGGCTGAATACTTCCTAATATAGTAGTAGTATGATTTATAAAATGCACCTCTATCAATGGTTTTTCTAATTTTTTGAAAGAATACATAATGTTGCAATGAATTTTATGGCAGTTCTTCATGGTTCTATGTCACGATTACAGGCATAGACCTTGTAGTCAGGGACCTGGGTGTTACTCTGAGATCTCCCAGCTACATAGTTTCTTCTTTTCTTTTTATTTTATTTTATTGTTAAAGCATAGCTGTGCACATTAATGCAATCATGGGGCACAGTGTGGTGTTTTCATATACAATTTGAAATATTTTCATCAAACAGGTTAACATAGCCTTCATGTCATTTTCTTAGTTATTGTGTTAAGATGTTTATATTCTACTTTTAGAATGATTCACTTGTATCTTGTGAGATAAACCATTAACTCACCTTTCAGTGTTTCGGTCCCTTCCTCCCTATAAGACAGGGGGTAATTATAGTAATATTCTTCATCTGGGACCATCGTGAGGATTGATTAGTGTAATGTAGGCAAAGCACTTAGCACAGATGAGGCTGCATTGAAAACAACAGTATTATCAAGAGAAATAGTCATGTGTCTTTTTATGTGGTCTTATGAATTAATTGTTAATAAATTATTTGGTTCTAAAACCAAACTAATTGAAAAATAGCCATGTATCTTTTTATGTGACCTTATGAATTAATTGTTAATAAATTATTGGGTTCTAAAACCAAACCCATTCAGCAGCTTGTATGGGTTAAGTCTTTTGTTTTCTCTCCTAGAAAATGTTTTATGAGTTAATATCTAACCATTAATTTATGATAATATTCATCCCATCAAATCCTTTCCAGCATGGAGCATCTGCTATGACCATTTAATAAGCAAAAGGACACCACATCATTTTGATTCATTGTTCCTGTTTATGTTAACAGGGTTGACTGACAGCCAGCAACAATGCTTTGCACACTCAAGAGTTTGTTAAGAGGGCAGATCTTATGTTAAGTGCTCTGACCACAATAAAATTTTTTAAAAGAATGATTGAATATTTTTAGTACTTATGATAATTCTTTTTCCTAGCACTAAATCTTCTCTAATGCTTTCTCTGAATGTTGATATTGACAGGTGAGTTGATGTCTAAAAGTAAAACACTGACCTTTCCCTGGGAAGCCGGTGGCTACTGTGTGGAGGGGTTCATGCCAGGCAGAGTAAGCTGCTCACACAAGCATGAGTGGGGTGCAGAGGATTCACAAGCCTGTGATGTAACATAATCCTAGGTGTATGTGGCAGAATTTCAGGAGGCAAAGAGAGCCAAATTGATTCTGAGGTATGATATGGATGTGAGAAATTATGTTTATTGGTGGTTAAATCAGTCAATCTTTGTGACCAGATTTTGTTTTAGAATACTAACTAATAATACTGAAGAGGAAGAGTCAGAAATGAGAAAGCCTAGCCATGTGGTATCAGGCCTCTGGAATATTCTAGCAGAAAGAAAAAGGTTGTTGAACAAAGCCAAGGGCTGTGGAGAGGTGAAGGGCCTGGACCGACCAAAAGATGGTTTCCAGGTGGAATCAGCAGGCTGTTGAGAAGTGAGATTGCAATACTGAAGGAAATTTGGCATTTTGACTTTTACCTTGACCACACAACATGGATGCATTGGCCCAAACGATTAGAGAGTAAGAGAAAAAGAAGAGAAATTATAATAGCCCGTTATTTGGGAGATTGTTGGTGCCATTTTCCAACCTCTTAGTGTCTCCTGCAATCTCTTTTATCTGTCTGGCTGCTGATAGTCTTCTCAAGCAATGCTCTGTGTCTGAAATCTTCTTTCTTCACCCCAAATGTGTTTCTTTTTTCCAGTGCTGGAAACACAGCTTCTATTCTGGATGGCTTTCTTGTACTACTCCAAATCTGGTTGTACCTTTCTCCATGCTCCCACACACACCCCTGAAGACTGATCAATCACATCTTGTTCAAGAGGCTTCCTTTCGCCTGTCTTGTGGTTGGGCCTCTAACAAGAGAGAAGGAGCAGGGAGGATGAGGAGTGGTCTCTCAGACCCCTCCCTCCCTAGGAGGGGCGGTGGGTTCCACACCCTCAGGGTCTTTTCTCAGGCTGGCTCTGAGGTTCCAGGAACTCTCTGTCCCTTTCTTCTTTCGCTTACTCAGGCCTAGCAACGCGAATGAGCCACCCCCACTGCTAAACCAGAGGTTCTATCCTCTCCTCTTTGGTTTCCCTACATCTTGCCCACATCTATGTAAATAGTGCCTTGATTAAACTGTAGTCAGATTGCTCAGATTGAGTGTAACATCTGTTTCCTGCTGGGATGTTAACTGATACAGAAATTGGTACTAGAAATAGCTCCAGGAAACAGACCCTCAGCATGAGATTCTGGGATTAGTGCTACTGTCCTTGCCATTGGGAAGAGGTTGGGAGCAGCGACCATGTGCGGGGGTGATGACTACTAAACTAAATTGGGACACAGGCAGCGTGAGCTGGGGTAGCGTTGCTGGAAAGTAACTCCCCGTGGCCATTAGCCCTGTGGTGATAGTATGGATTAACAGGTTGGGGCATTAGGAGGCTTTGTCTGATAGCTCTAGAGCAGTGACCCTCAGCAAGTGGCAACTGTGCCTGCGGGAGACCATGGGGGGTCTGAAGACATCTCCGACAATCACCACCTGGGAGAGCTCCTGTTGGCTCCTGGTGGGTAGATTTCTGGGGCGTAAATAAACATCTCACAACTTACAACCAGCTCCATTATCCTCCCCCAAATATCGACAGTGATGTGGCCGAGGAACCCTTCCCTAGAAGGGGCTGGAAAGCGGTGAATATCATGTGGAGAACGTGGTAGAAATCGGGAAGTCTCAGCAGCAGATGCGAAGGAGCAGTGGAACAGAGAGCCCTGCAGACCAGGCGGGGGCTGCGGGGCCCTACCCGTCTCTCCATTGCCAGCTGGAGGGCCCTGCTGAAGAGGAAGGGACCCTGGGACATTTGGGCCCACAGATTTTTGAACCCCCAAATCTTCCTGAGAGCCCCTTAGCTTCCCTGTGAGAAGGAACCAATCCCCTTTGTGTAAGATCTTACGGATGCATTCTCGGAAACCTGCAGCCCCACATGCCCCATAGCTGCTCCAGGCAGCGGCCCAGCTAGAGTGAGCTTCCCACACAGCCAGGACCAGGAGGCACAGCTCTGAGACAGAGTCTGTCAGCAGTCACAGGACCCCCAACACAGATGAGTAAGGGCCTGGGGTGAGGGAAGGGAGTGCACTGTAGGGTGTGTCAGACCCGGGAGGATTAAGGTTTGAACAGGCCATACTCAGTAAAATGTCGCACTCTGCACTGTTTGGGTTTAAGCCGCTGGAGATGCCACAACTCGTCTGCAGGTTTAGCTATTGGGCTGGAACTCAACAAGAGTTTGCAGTCTGCAGAGCGAATACTGCAGCTTCCCTGACGTGTCCCACAGAGACTCTCAGGTCCTCTCTGTCTCCCGGCGAACTCAGTAAATATATAAAAGCTACTCCGCTTCACTGCTGGCCGCCACTACACTTTTGGGTAGGGATTCTCAAACTTCAGCCCCATCAGACACATTTGAACTTTCAAACTTTGCAAAGCCTAGGTCACACCCCAGACCAAATAAATCAATCTCTGGGTGTTTCATCAAGCACCAAGGCTTTGTGAAGCTTCCCAGATGGTTCTAACATGCACAAGAGGTCACAGCCACTAGACAGAAACTCAGGGGTCACAAGGAGAGGGTGGGTGTGTTGAGAGGGGCCTGCTGAATGTCCACGGGGTTCCTGGTGAATCTGTCAACTTGGGCAAGGGCACTCACTCATGCTCCGAGGATGGAAATATCCCAGGGCTTTCGGCCTCTGGCTCTGACCTGACTCCAAGCCCTAGAGACATACACTCTTGCTGCAGCCCACTGGCCTGCATGGCCACAGTGGAGGGCAGGTGACAGACAGAGCAGCAGGCTGTACTCTTCTCACAGTGGGGCTCCAGGAAGTGTGGATTCACCCAACTCGTGATGTTTCACCACTCCAGAAAATATAGTAAGGATGGACATACTCAGGTACAGAGGAAAGGCAAATGGAAGCCCCAAGGAATCCCTTACCACTAAGATCACCAGGAGACTCAACCAAAGTCACATACCACTTCTCAGGAAATTAAAGAGAACAGATGCCCCCACTGGGTGCGCAAAAGCTTCTTAGGAAGCCTATGGCATCCTTGTCCATTTGACCACAGGGCTGGTACAAAAGGGAGATGGGCTGTGGACTTGCCCTTGCCAATGGTAACCTGCTGCCACCAACTGTGTGCCACCCACCACAAACTGTGGCATCCTGGGCCACGCAAGCAAACTGCCACCTGGTGGCGAGGTGCTATGGTGGACCTGCCCTTCCACAGAGGGATTAGCAACCTCTCTTCAGAGGCACACAGACACATTATTGACAGAAATTGGTCTTCATTGCCAGACTTCTGTCAATTGCTGCTATTCACAGAGCCCCAGACCTTCTGACCCATCTTCCTGAGATCCTTCCCGTGTTGTTTGCATTCTTAAAAGTCATTTCCAGTGCAGGATGTGTGGCAATACAACTCACTGTTCTCACTATCTGCTCTTGACCAGTTTTTATGCCAGTGGGGAGACAGTATGCTGCTAAGCTGGACACTGTTGTGTAGGGTGTAGTGTGTCCTCTAACCAGTGGCTGATACCTGGTGTCATCTCATCACAGTCAGACTCAACACCCAAGCACTGAAGCAGAAGTGCTCCTGGAATTAAACCCTTGACAGAAGTTTGACTCTAACCTCTCAGATCTGAGCCTCCTTGGATGTGTAGGTCTTATGCCCAAGGGAGGGGTGCTTTTACCTTGAAATGTCGTTATTCCATGATTTGGAGGTTGAGAGCCCTCCCTGTCCATTTGAGCCCTGGGTATCACCACACCAGCAGACAGGGAAGGGTAATTCCCTCATGAACAATGATTAATTCCAGTACAGTGACTATTCTGTAAAGGCAAAGAGGACTATGCTGGAACCAGGAGATTCCTTGTTTCTAAAGAATTGGGACCAACTAAGATACGACTGCATAAAAATATGGGTTATCTCCCCTGGGGAAAAGGACACCACTTAGATGAGGTGCAAAGAGAGCCCAGTGAGAATACAGAAACCAGAGGAAGACAGGAATGAGAATCAACAGAAGTCTTATGATGAGTCCCATTACTGGGAACCATGGCAGCCCAGTCTAATGCTGTTATTCCTTCCTTCATTTTCTGCTTCCTTACCTGCAGACCCCTGGTTTTGGCTCATGGTCTAGGCCCTGGTAGGCAAGTGTCTGTACAGACTCTCTAAGATGATAAGGCCAGCTGCTGGGATGTTCTGGGTTCCCTGTGTGGAGGACATGGGTTTCATCCCTGGATGAAATACAATGGAGGAGGCCAAGGGAACAGAGGACAGGACAGTGTGAACATCTTCTCACCCCTCTATGTCCACAGATGCTGTGTGCCCTTGGAGGATGACCTGTACAAACTGAACTTTGGCCTCTGTCTCACAGTTCAGTTCAGGCAACAGGAAGCACTAGCAAGAAATCAGGAGGAAAGGAGAGTGGAGGGCAGGTCAGGCATTCACTGTCCTGGTGTCCTCCCTAAGGAGTTGTGCGGACCACTGAAGGTGATGGATCCCCTCCATGCAGCCTGCTCCTTCTCAGGTTGCTCCCCACATGCCACATTAGGCCCAGGAGCCTCTCCCCAAGCCCTGCACCACCCTGTACTCTGCCCACACATTTGTAACAAGTCTCCCTATTAACTCTTCTCAAATTACACACTTTGAATGTGCCATCTGTTTTGCTGAGATGCTGACTGATACAGTTCCTCTTTTAAAGAGTACTTTTTCTACATTTTTTCTTTCTATGTTACATCTAAAAAGATATGAGAATCTTAAATTTTAAAAACTTAAAAGAAAAGTTTCTAACTAGAAAAAGGAAACTCATTTTCTTTTCCCCTTTCTTTCTTTCTTTTTTTTTTTTTTTACATTCTGTGATGATGAAATTCTAAAGAACCATGATTTTGGATTGCAGTCTGCCAAATTACACTGTAAATAGCTTTGATTTGGAATTGTATGCTCCAGATTCAAGGTTATTTGCAAATTTATTTTGCCAAAATCAGAAACCAGGTTTGAGAGTCCCAGTCCTCTTATTTATGGGAAATATTTTAACAAACTGAGCATAATTAGAAAAGGAAAGTATAGAAACATTTTTCCTGCCTGTATATATCTAATTTGCAAACTACAAACAATATTTAAGCCATTCATTTGAGCTCATTTGCTCTGTTATTGTGGTTCTTTTAATCAGAACCATAGTTCTGTTAGCATGCTATTGCCCAGCTGAGCATGTTAATTCAGTACTCTGTTCTCAGTACCGTGAATCAGAAATTATAAAGAATCTTTAACTTGCTAGGCACAGAAATTAACACATTTTATACTGCTTCAAAAATATTCAAAATCAGAACATAGGCAAAAATAAAGACATCTCACAAAGGGAATTATAAAATAAGGATTTAATACAAATACCAAGACCATTAATAATAACGAGACTAAAATTACTTCTACTGATTTTTCAGGTAGCAATTTAGTTCAATAATTTGTTCCTGTGACTATATATAAACATATCTAAAAGCTACATTTAATCACCAACTTAATTCCTTTATGGTCATAATCTCAGAAATGTGTTTTAATTTTCTCTATGGTGAAATTTCATTCTTTAGACTCTTCTGTTGTTTTGTTTTGTTTTGTTTTTTTAACTGTGGAATGGTTACATTTTTAATTTTCTTTTTTTTAAACTTCATTCAAATTACTATGAAGGTACAATATTTAGGTTACATTGTTCTCACCTCCAGGGTAAAGTTCCATTTGTAGAAGAGCCCCTCACCCTGGGGGCATGTTATATACCCACACAATGGGCACATTAGATGAGATCCCACCTCATGACCTCCCTCCTTCTGCCATATGTCTCCCCCCAACCCCTCACACTTTCCTCTACTCCCAAACTGGACTATAATAATATTTTATTGTTCTTAGGAACATGTAATTATTTATATATTGATTTCATATTACTATGGAGTAGACTGTATATTTATTTTTCCTTTCTTGCAATACTTTACTAAGAAGAATGTATTTCAAATCCATCAGGTAAATGTAAAAGATGTAAAGTCTCCATCTTTTTTAATGGCTGAATAACATTCAATCATATACATATACCACAGTTTGTTGATCCATTCATGCCTTTATGGGCATTTGGGTTGATTCCACAACTTGGCAATTATGAACTGAGCTGCAATAAACATTCTAGTGCAAATATCTTTGTGATAAAATGATTTTTGTTCTTCTGGGTAGATACTGAGTAATGAGATTGCAGGGTCAAATAGAAGGTCTACTTTTAGATCTTTGAGGATTCACCATACTTCTCCCTTAAAAGGCTGTATTAGTTTGCAGTCCCACCAGCAGTGTAGAAGTGTTTCCTTCTCTCCTCAGCCATGCCAGCATCTGGTGTTTGGGGACTTTGTGGTGTGGGCTAATCTTGCTGGGGTTAGGTGACATCTTAGAGTGGTTTTGATTTGCATTTCTCTGATCATTAAAGATTGTGGTATATATACACCATGGAATACTATGCAGCCATAAAGAAAGATGGAGACTTTACCTCCTTCGTGTTTACGTGGATGGAGCTGGAAAATATTCTTCCTAGCAAAGTATCTCAAGAATGGAAGAAAAAGTATACAATGTATTCAACCCTATTTTGAAACTAATTTATAGCTATCATAGGAAAACTATAACCCAATTTTAGCCCAAGAATATGAGGAAAGGGGAAATGGGGGAGCATGGGTGGAGGGAGAGTGATTGATGGGCTCATGCCTATGATTTAACCTATAAAGGGTACATGTGAATCTTACTAAATGTAGAATATAAATGTCTTAACACAACAACTAAGAAAATGACATGAAGACTACGTTAACCAGTTGGATGAAAGTATTCCAAATTATATATAGAAACAACCCACTGTACCCCATATACAGCTTACATTACCCCATGTAATGTACACAGCTATGACTTAATACAAAAAATAAGAAAAACAAAGACAATAAGCATTTTTTCATGTTTTTGTTGGCCATTTGCCTTGTCATCCTCAGAGAAGTTTCTGTTCAAATCGCTTTCCCACTTATACAGAGGGTTGTTTGCACTTTTCTTATTGTTTAATTTGAGTTCTCTGCAGATTCTAGGTATCAGGCCTTTGTCAGATTCATCATATGCAAAAATCTTCTCTCATTCTGAGGGCTGTTTGCTCTGTTTGTGGTACTCTTATCTGTGCAAAAGCTTTTTAGCTTGATCAAATCCCAGTTATTTATTTTTGATGTCACTGCAATTGCGAAGGGGGTCTTCATAATAAAGCCTTTTCCCAAGCCAATACCTTCAAGTATTTTCCCCACACTCTCTTCTAGAATTTTTATAGTTTTGTGTCTTAAATTTAAATCTTTTATCTAACAAGAATCAATTTTTGGCACTGTGAGAGGTGTGGGTCCAGTTTTGTCTTCTGCATGTGGATAACCAGTTCTCCCAGCACCATTAGTTAAATAAAGATTCTTTTCCCCATGTTTTTGTTAGGCTGATTAAAGGACAAAAGATTAAAGGACAATATGTGGCTGGGTTCATCTCTAGATACTCTATCCTATTCCATGTCTCTATTTTTGTGCCAGTACCATCCTGTTTTGATTGCTATAGCCTTGTAATACAACCTGAAATCTGGTAACATGATGCCTCCAGACTTGTTTTTATTTCTAAGAACTGTATTTATTATTTGGGATGTTTTTTTGGTTCCATGTGAATCAAAGTACTATTTTTTCAGGTTTCTTAAAGTATGACATCGATGCTTTATGGGGATTGAATTAAATCTATAGATAGCCTATGGACATTTTAATGATGTTGATTCTTCCCAGCCATGAGCATGGTATGTTTTTCCATTTGTTGACATCTTCTGCTATTTCTCAAAATTTCATAATTATCAAAATTTCATAATTCTCTTTATAGAGATATTTCACATCTTTTGTTAGACATATTCCCAAGTATTTCATCTTCTTTGATGCTATTTGGAATAGTCTTTGATTTTGTTCTCAATTTAACAATTGTTGGCGTATGAAGGCTACTGATTTGTGGGTACTGATTTTGTAACCTGAGATGCTGCTATATTCCTTGATCACTTCTGAGAGCTTTGTAGTTGAGTCCCTGGGGTTTTCCAGGTATAAAATCATGTCATCTGCGAAGAGGGTGAGTTTCATTTTCTCTGCTCTCTTTTGGATTCCTTCGATCTCCTTCTCATACTTGATTGTGATGGCCAAGACTTCCAATACTATATTAAATAGCAGTGAAGACAGTGGGCATCCTTGTCTGGTTTGAGTGAGAATGCTTTCAGTTTACTCCATTCAATATGATATGGGCTGTGGGTTTGCTGGGTAGATAGTCTCTATCAGCTAAAGAAATGGTCCTTCTAAGCCTATTTTCTTGATTTTTTTTATCATAAAAAGATGCTGGACATTGTCAAAAGCCTTTTCTTCATCAATTGAAAGAATTATATGTTCTTTATTTTTTATTCTGTTTATGTGGTGTATTATATTCATAGATTTTCATATATTGAACCAACTTTCTGTCTTTGGGATAAAACCCACTTGATCATGGTGTATAACATTTTTAATGTGTTGTATTCTATTTGCTAATATCTTGTTGAATATTTTTTATTATTTTTCATTTTTCATTATTCATGAATGATATTGGTCTATAGTTTTCTTTATTTGTTGGATCCCTTCCTGGTTTGGGGATCAGGGTAATATTTGCTTCATAGAATGTGTTGGGAGGATTTCTTCTTTCTCTATATTTTGGAAAAGTTTATACATTATGAGAACTACTTCCACTTTGAAGGTTGATAGAATTCTGGTGTGAAACCATCTAGTCCAGGGCTTTTCTTTTTTGGGAGATTTTGTATAATTGATGTTTATTTCAGGACTTGATATTGGTCTATTCAACATTTCTAAATCTTTCTGACTGAGTTTTGGAATGCGTTGGGCTTCTAGATATTGTTGCATTTTGCATCCTCTACATTTTCACATTTCTGGGAATAGAGTTTTTTGTAGTAATTGTTGAGAATCTTTTGTATTTCAGTGCTGTTATTATTTCCACTTTATCATTGCTGACTGTAGTTACTAGAGATTTTATTTTTCTGTTTCTGGTTAGTCTAGCCAAGGGTTTATCAATTTTATTAATCTTTTCAAAAAACTAACTTTTTGTTTCTCTGATCTTTATAATTCTTTTGTTTTTAATTTCATTTAGTTCTGCTCTACTTTTGGTTATTTCTTTTCTTCTGCTGGGTTTAGGATTAGCTTGTTCTTCCTTTTCCACTTGCTAGAGATAGCCAATTAGATTACTGACTTGCTCTTTTTCTGTTTTCTTGATGAAGGCATCTAAGGTTTTTGCTGTTGTTGTTGTTTGGTTGGTTTGGGGTTTTTTGCAGTTTTTTATTTTTATTATTTTATTTTATTTTATTTTACTTTTTTTTTTTTTTTTTTTTGGCTGTGGCTGGGTTTGAGCCCACCATCTCCAGTATATGGGACCAGTGCCCTACTCCTTTGAGCCACAGGCACTGCCCAAAGACATCTAACATTACAAATTTCCCTCTAGGACTTCCTTTGATGTATCCCACAGGTTTTGATAGTTTGTGGCTTCTTTTATCATTTTGTTCCAGAAATCTAATGATCTCCTTCTTGATTTTGTCTATGAACCAGCTATCATTCAGCAGAAAGTTATTTTATTTCCATGATTTTATTTGAGTATGAAGATTCCTATTGCTGTTGAATAAACCATCAACACAATCTAGAGAGTGAACTATCCATCACCCCAAAAGTTTCCTTGTGCCCTTTATAATCTCTCCCTGTGGCCACAGGTAACCAGTGATCTTCTTTCTGTCACTATAAATTAGTTTGTACTTTCTGGAATTGTATATTGTCATAAACACAGTCCTGCAGCATGTAGTCTCTATAGTTGGGTTTCTTTTTTTATTATTATTATTATATCATAACCTTTACATTGAAGCATTTATGGAGTTCAGTGTACTTATTTGATATACAATGTAAAATGCTTAAATCAAACTGATTAACACAGCCATCACCTCGATTACTTAGTTATGGTAAGACAATTATATTCTTTTCTTAATAGTTTTGAAATGTACCATTGTATTATGCACATTAGGTGAAGTCCCCAAAATATCCTCCCTCCTCCAGCCTGCCCCCTCTCCTCCCCTCTTTCTCCTCTTCCCATCTAGTCTCTGGACTACAGTTATGTTTTACCATTTGTATGAATGTGTAAGTGATTATATATTGATTTCATAGTAGTATTGAGTACATTGGGTACTATTTTTCATTATTGAGATACTTTCCTAGGAAGAATATGTTCCAGCTCCATCCAGGTAAACATAAAAGATGTGAAGTTTCCATCTTTTTATGGCTGCATAGTATTCCATGGTGTATATATACAGTTTGTTAATCCATTCATGGGTCAATGGGCACTTGGGCTGTTTCCATGTCTTGGCAATTATGAATTGGGCTGCAAAACATTCTGCTGCAAATGTCTTTGTTTTTAAATGATTTTTTATCACCTGGTTGTATACCTAGTAGAGGAATTGCAGATCAAACAATAGGTCTACTGTTAGTTCCTTTAATTGTCTGAGGTTACCCTTGTGACCTAAGATATGATTAATTTTGGAAGATGATCCATGGGCTGATGAGAAAAACGTGTATTCAATTTTGTTACAATAAAATGTTCTATAAATGTCTGTTAAGTCCATGTGTTCTAGGGTCTTATTTAAGTCCATTATTTATTTGTTTAGTTTCTACTTAAAGAATCTACACAGTATTGCCAATGTGGTGTTGAAATCTCCAACTATTATAGTGTGAGAAGATATATTGTTTGGATTAGTTAGGGGGTTGTTTTATATATTGAGGACTGTTTAGATAGGGCACATAGATGTTAACTATTGAAATCTCTTCATATAGTGTGTTTCTGTTGATCAATATAAAGTGTCCATCTTTGTCTTTTATTATTTTTATTGGTTTGAATCCCATTGTGTCTGCATACAAGACTGCAATTCCAGCTTTTTTCTGCTTTCCATTTGCCTAGAATACCATTACTCATCCCTTCACCCTGAGTCTTCATTTATCTTTTGAGGTAAAGTGAGTTTCTTGTAGGCAACAGATATCCAGCCTGACTTTTTGTATTCAGTCAGCCAGCCGATGCTTCTTTTAAAGGAGTGTTCGAATCATTCACATGAGTTGAAAGAACTAATAGATGTGGCAGAGTTTTGCTCATTTTGTTTTTCAGAAGTACAGAGCTTAATTTTATGCCTCTCACCATTGTGGAAGCTAGGCTTTGTTCTTTAATTTATGGATAGGTTTACTTTGGTGATGTACCCTCCTGTTACTTTTTATGAAAAATGGGTCTGAGTATTTCCCGTAGAGCTGGTTGAGTCATGGCCAATTTCCTCTGCATGTGCATGTCAGTGAAGTATTTGATTTCTTCATCACAAATGAAACTCATTTTAGCAGAGTATAGGATCCTGGGCTGGCAATTATTTTTTTAAGAAGGTTGAAGGTTGATGACCATCCTTTTCTGGCTTGGAAAGTTTCAACTGAGAAATCTGCAGTCATCCTTATACTTTTCCCTTTGTATGTAATACTTTTCTTATGCCTGGCTGCTTACAGAAATTTCTCCTTAATATTAACATTGGGAAAATTAATTACAATGTGTCTAGGAGATGCTTTGTTTGGATTGAGTCCTGCTGGGGTTCTGAAACTATCTACTATCTGAATTTCTGTCTCTTGCAATACTTGGGAAATTCTTCACCATAATGTCTTGGAGCAAAGAATTTGTGCCTTTGGGACCATCTTCTTCTCTTTCAGGTATCTCCATAATTCAGATGTTTGATTTTGTGGAATGATCCTGTACCTCTCTCAGGAAATATTTTGTTCTTTTTCTCCATTTTTCTGCCTCTTTGAATGCTTGAGATAGTTCAAAAGTCTTTTCTTCTCTGAGATTCTTGCTTCGCACTACTCAACTGTATTTCTGAGCTACACTACTGTATTTTGAAGCTCCTCAAATACCTTTTTCAGTTCCTTAAGCTCTGCCATATCCTTCCTCATTGTGTTCATATCCTTGGTGACTTTATCTTTAAATTCATTAATTTCTCGAGACAAATTCTGACCTGTTTTTTGGTTATCTGTTTCCATCTTTTCCTCCATCCTATTATTTTATTTTCCATTCATGCTCTAAATTATATTTCTGACATTTTAGCAATTTCTCTGTGAATGGGATTCTCTGCTGTATTTTCTTTGATGTCCCCAGGAGGCATTGATCTGCTCTGATTTTTCATGTTGCCTGAGTTCTTCAACTGATTCCTCTTCATGAGTATTTTCAGCATTTTTTATCTTTTTTAGTATGATAGTTATACTTGTTTAGTTGAATTGACAGGTTTTCCCTGATGAGTCTACTCCTCACTGTTGCAGTACCACCAGTGGTGAAGTGGTGAGACTGCAGCCCCAGACAATGTCTCCAGGGGGACAAGAATCAGTAGGCAGTACTGGCCCAGAGTTCAAATCAAAGTCACACTGCCAGTGCTGGCTCCACCCGCCAAATCAAGCTCACAAGGATGCCCCACTGACAACTCTGGTCCAGAGTTCAGGAGAGATGCTTATGTGCTGGGCACCATCCTGTAAATTGTGCACTGAGGGCTGTAGTTCTTTTGTTTTTCTTCCACTGTCTTGTTTCTGCTGCTTCGTTCAGCCTGGGTGATATGTGCCTCATATAGTCCTCTCAGTGTGGAGCTCCTTTTATTCAGCTTCTATCCATTTCAATCCAATATCTCTCCCTTTGGGCACGAGCCTCTGGTGAAAGCTGCTTCTAGTCAGCCATCTTCCCACTTTTCCCCTTTAGAGTCATTTGTTAATGAAGTCCCAATATTTTAGAATAAGATGATAGGTGATGAGAAATCCCATGGCCCAGTGAGAGAGAACCAATAGGTTGGGTCAGAGGTGTAGTGGGAGGCAGTCAGTTTGGGGCAAACCTGTGCATGTACAGTCAGTTAGTGGACTGCAAGGTGACCACCCCAGTACACTGACATTCATCCCAGGATTGAGGCAACCTCAGGAGAAAGAGGCCATGCACCAATAAACACAGAAACTGAATTATTTTTTCAAGTTCTTCAAAGTACAATGTTGGTGCTTTAATGGGGGTTGCATTAAATCTTCAGGAAGTATGGACATTTTAACAATGTTCATTCTTCTCAGTCATAAGCGTGGTATGTTCTTCCATTTGTTGACATCTTCTGCTATTTATTTTTTCAGGGTTTTTTAGTTATCTCTGTAGAGATCCTTCATGTTCTTTGTTAGGTACATTTCCAGGTATTTTATTTTCCTTGAAGCTACTGTGAAGGGTACTTTCTTTCATTTTGAGTCTCAGCTTGGCTATTATTGGCATATATGAAGGCTATTGATTTGTGGACATTGATTTTGTATCTCAAGACTTTACTGTATTCCTTGATCATTTTCAGGAACCTTGTGTTTGAATCCTGGGTATTTGTAAGTATAAGATGATGTCATCAGCAAAGAGTGAGAGTTTGACCTCATCTGCTCCTATTTGAATACCCTTGATCTCCTTTTCTGACTTTGGCTAGAACTTCCAGCACTATGTGGAATAGTGGTGGTAATAGTGGGCATCCTTATATGGTTCCAGTTCTAAGTGGACATGCTTTCAGGTTTATTCTATTTGGTATGCTATTGCCTGTGGGTTTATTGTAGAAGGTCTCTATCAGTTTACAAAATGTCCCATCTATACCTATTTTCTTAAATGTTCTTGTTGGAAAAGGGTGCTGAATTTTGTCTAATGCTTTTTCTATGTCTATTGAGAGGATGACATGGTCTTTGTTTGTGCTTCTATTTATATGATTATTTACATTGATGAATCTACCTATATTGAACTAACCTTGCATCCCTGGAATAAAGCCTCCTCATCATGATGTATAATTATTTAATGTTTGCCAGGATTCTATTGAATTTTTTGCATCAATATTCATTAATACTATTGGTCTGTAGTTTTCTTTTTTTGTTGAGACCTTTCCCAGTTTTGGTTACTGGATGATGTTTGCCTTGTAAAACCTGTTTGGGGAGAATTTCTTTCTTCTCTATGTTTTGGTATAGGTTCTGCAATGTAGGTTTGAGCTCCTCTTTGAAGGTTTGGTAGAATTCTGTTGTAAAACCTTCTTGTCCATAACTTTTCTTTTTTGGAAGATGTATTATTGTTGCTGCAATTTCAGTGCTTGATATTGGTCTGTTTAAAATTTCTGGTTATTTCTGATTGAGTTTAGGGAGGGGGTGTAATTCCAGGTATTGGTCTCTTTCCTCCACATTTTCAAATTTCTTGGTAGAGTTTTTTGTAGTCAGTGATGATCTTTTGTATATCTGTGGTATCTGTTGTTATTTCCCCTTTTTAATTTTCAATTGAAATTATTAACAATCTCACTTTTCTCTTTCTAGTTAATCTGGCCAAGAGTGTATCAATCAAATCATCTCTTTTCCCACTAATGTGCCAAGCTTCTTTTATAAGCTGTTAACAATATATTTAGGCCTATTTCTAGATTCTTTATTTTATGCCAACGACATGTTTACATTTTCATACAATGATATTTGTATAACCACTATTATTTTAATTTTTGATGTGTTTTGATAGTAGTATTGCTAGTCCTACATCTAACTGTTCCTCTTACTACATTTTAATTGCATATATATTAGAAATATTAACATTTGAATAAGCTTGGGTTTTCACCACGCTTTTCTTCAAAAGAAACATTCTGTGGTCACATGAACTTTATAATGCATCAAAACTGACATCTTTATAATATAAAGATTTATTTATAGCCCTTAAAAGGCATTTGAAAGTTTTTCTCACACAAATCTTGCTTATATTACACAAATTTCATTCCTAGACATACCTTTTTTGTAACTCTTATAAATAAGATTTTCAATCTTATAAATAAGATTTTCAATATTTGATGGCCTTAATTTTGAATCCATAAAATTCACAACTTTCCTTATTGTTTCTGCTAGTTTTTCAGTTGATAATGGTAATTCATACACCTTCCTTCCATTTTATTCATTTATTTCTTTCACTTCTTCATTTATACTGTCTAACAGCTTCAGAATAATTTTAGTGTTTAATGATGAGAGTGGAGGCCATGGCGGTACCTCCGCTGGAATGGTTGGGACATGCTGGGCTTTGGCCGAGGGCACCAGGAAAGTGGTTATGGTGCTGACTTCCTGGGCTGTCAAAGGCAGTTCCTCAACACTGTCCAGCAACACGCTCTCCTGCAAGCTGTGTGGAGACGAGGCGAGACAACGACAGGGGGCTAGATGGCCGACAGGTACCAGCTTCGGACAGAAGCTCCCATCCAGAAGAAAGGATAAAGTCCAGAAAACACCTAACAAAGTCGAAGACTGGAAACCCAGCCCAGAGAGAAGAGTGATACTGGCAGGACACCTCTGCGGAGGCAAGCTACAACTCCTAGAAGGCAATCTACAGGTACGTGATACACCCCAGAGGAAAAGTGTCCATCCCCTCCCCCAAGAAAGTTGTGCTTTTCCTTTGTTTTCTCTTCAACTTCTCATCTGAGCCTCCTACAGGCAATTGATAAACTGAGGACCTATTATCTCACTCCACTAGTGAGAGATACCCATAGGGGGGTCTATTCCCTGGAGGGATCCTGCTGAGATTCCAAACACCCTCTCCTAGGCAGAAAAGTGGAACTGGCAAGCACACTGCCATTTTGAGTTTCCAGTCCACCTTCCCCCCCTTACCAGCAGAGACAGTGAGAGGAGACCCAAGACCAGGATAGGTCTGAGAATGTCCTGGAGGGCTGGTTTAGTTATGACAAATTTCTTCAACCTGTGAATGTTGCTAAAGTATTTAATTTCTCCATAGTAAATGAAACTCAGTTTAGCTGAATACAGGATTCTGGATTGAAAATTATTTTTTTTGAGGAGATTGAATGTCGATGACCACCCTCGTCTGGCCTGAAAGGTTTCAGCAGAGAGATCTGCAGTCATTCTCCTATCAGGGAAATCCTCCACCACATAAATAAACCCACCCAGAAAATTTTGATCAAACTCCAACCTCCACAGTGACAAAAGGATTAAAGATGCCCATTGGACTTTCAAAAAACTCAATACCCAAAATTATACCAGGCTTATCAATATTCTCAATCAATGTGAATGGCTTATATTGCCCTCTAAAGAGGCACAGGCTGGCTGACTGGATACAAAAACTCAGGACAGATATCTGCTGTATTCAAGAAACTCACCTTACTCTGAAAGACAAGCCTAGACTCAGACACTGGTATAGAAGGGACATTTCTTAAACTAATAGAGGCCACCTACAGCAAACCTACAGCCAATATTGTATTGAATGGAGTCAAACTGAAATCATTTCCACTCAGATCAGGAACCAGGCAAGGGTGCCCATTGTCTCCAT
>NW_003852440.1:11033888-11037357 GCF_000181295.1 Otolemur garnettii | reverse complement strand
CCCCCAAAGTGCATCAATGTACACAGTTACCATTCAATAAAAAAAATAAAATAAAATAAAATAAAATAAAAAGAAGAAGAAAAAAAAAAAAAAAGAAAGAAAGATGGAGACTTTACCTCCTTCATGTTTACATGGATGATGCCGGAAAATATTCTTTGTATCAAAGTATCTCAAGAATAGAAGAAAAAGTATCCAATGTACTCAACCCTATTATGAAACTAACTGTTAGCCATCATAGGAAAGCTATAACCCAATTTTTGTGCAAGAATACAGGGAAAGGGGAGAGAGGTGGGGGGAGGATGGGTGAAGGGAGAGGGATTGCAGGGAACATGCCTATAATTTATCTTATAAGGGTACATGTGAATCTTTCTAAATTTGGATTATAAATGTCTTAACACAACAACTATGAGAATGACATGAAGGCTATATTAGCCAACTGGATGAAAGTATTTCAAATTGTATATGGAAACAACACACTGTACCCCATGATAGTTTTAATGTGCACAAACATGATTTAACAATAAAAATTTAAAAAATAAAACAAATGATGAGAGTGAATATCATTGTCTCATTTTTAAATTTAACAAGCATACATTAGTATTTTTAAATAATTATCATTATAATATGTTCAAGTTGCATATCTACACATGTTCTAATTTTACTTAAACTTAATTTTTACAAGAAATGGATGTTAAATTATTTTCCATTTTATTTTCATCATTAATTATGAGATAACATATCCATTTTTCTTTTGAAATATTAAAAATTATAGATTATATTAATAGGTTTTCTAATATTGACTACTTATGCATTACTGTTGTGAGCTTCACTAGTTATGGTGCATTACTCTTTTGTTTTGTTGAAAATTCTGATTGTTAGCATTTTATTTTGAAATTTTGCATCAATAGAAACCTTTAAATTTAGAGGCTATGTCAAATTTTGATATGACTAATTTGATGTCTTTATAAAAACAGAAAGTTTTTTTATTACACATAAACACAGAGACACACATCTGTACTCTGGATCAATTTATGTAGCACTGACATTTCCAGTTCCTTAAATGTTTGGGCAGCTTCCCCACTGAATATGTCTCAGACTCCTGGTATAGGTGGGGCTGCATGTGGCCTCTGACAATTTGATTCCTTTTATAAAATAGTAAACTTTCTGCCACCTGGAACTCAAGCAACCAGCATGTGCCCCACCAAAAAAAAAAAAAAAAAAGAAAGAAAGAAATGAAGAAAGAAAAAGCAATTTAACCTTGGTGCAGTGTGGTCAGTAAGCGCTCGCTTAGTGCATCACTCCATGTGCTAAGTGCCAAAAACATCTGTAATCAGGTCCTACACCCCTTTCCTGGCTTATCACAATTGGGTTTTGACTTGCTTTCTTCTGCTGCCATTACACTGTCTTGTTCTTTTTGTGGGTCATTTTGATTGTACAGTACAGGAACATGCATCTGACTGTAAGTGGATTTCTTACTGGTCCTACTCTGCAAACACTGTACTGCATTGCTTTTGTGCCTCTAGGGACATGGGGTTACATAATGGGGTGTGTCATTAAACTGCTTGTACAGTACTGTGACAGGGCTACTGGAACTTATAGTCCCACAAGCTTGGCATCCTGTGCCCAGTAAGGTAAGTTATGTTTGCTTAATTCTGTGAAATGCCTGATGCCCTGAGACCATTTCCATAGACACATTGGTGCACACACTGTATACACATTAATGTAATACAGTAAAACTGTGTCCCAGTAAGTTAAGTTTGTCTATATCTGTCTTATTTTGCTTTTAATTGGTGTATTTCAATATTAATATCAAGTCAATGATATTAAAACTCATACCAGAGTTTATAGTATGATATAGTATGGGTATAGAATTAGTTAGGACTACTTTAATAGCAACTTTCAAGCAACCAGAAACTACATTTATCCAGAATCTACCAGTCCCCAGGGTGCCAGATAATAGAGGATTATTGTGTTTTATCTGTTTGTACTTTTTTCTCTTCTGTGGTTGGGTTTTGATGATTTATATTATTAATTTATATTTTATTATAAATATGATTTCCAGTTTTCTCATCTCAGTTTTTCTCCTGTTTCTTGTGTTTATGTGATAGATTGCATGAATTGCTAAATTTTCTCAAATAACAAAAATGCATTTATGAGATAAACCCTACTCTTGGCCATGATGTATTATATTTATTATATATTGCTTCATTCAATTGTTTAATACTGTATTCCAATTTTTGTATATGTATTCATAGATGAGATTGACTTTTTTTCTTTTGTGTATGATCCTTGACACATTTTGATATTAAGTTCATTTTACTCTCATAAAATGGGTTGTGAAATATTCTCTTTTCATTTGTTCTGTGTAGGAGTTTATCTGAGTTTGGAATTATCTAGCACTTTCCAAAAAACCCCCAATCAATTACTGATTTAAATTCTTTAACAGTTAAATGACATTATTATTTCTTCCTGAATTGAAATATGTCCAGAATTCAGTCACTTCTCATAGGTTCCGTCCCCATTTGGAGACCACACACTCTCTCACCTTGTTTCTTGCTATTGTCTCTGTCTCACTCCCCTGTTCCTATCCCTGTCTTCCCAGAGAGGTACTTTCCAAAACCTCTGCAGTGATAGAGATACTCCATATCTGGTTGAGCAGTATGGCAGCCAGTTGTCACTCTGTTCTCTGAGGTTGAGCACTTGAACTCTGGTTAGGGTGATTGATAAACTGGTTGAAGTTAAATTTAAATGACTGCATTTGGCTGGTGGATACAACAATAACCATTTTATCACTTGCTTTGTACTTGTCCCACATTTCCTACTTCCCTTCTTTTATTACCTCCTTTTGCCTTCATTGAGAATTTTGTAATATTTTTATTTCATTTTCTCATATTTCTCCTTTATTATTCTGTTTCTAACATTTTAATGATTACCTTTGAGATAATCAATAAGGTTTAACAGTAATCATCTCCTTTCAACTTATATGCAGATGCTGTCCAGCATAATAGTTTACATTTATTTTTTCTTCATTCTTCCACTCTATAAATTAGTTATTTTATGTTTGTTGTTTTTTATACCATCAATGTTTGCTTAGCTTTATCAACATTTTTTAACTGATATCTTTGCTCATTAGTCTGCTTTGCCTTTTAGACCTTCAAGGCAAATTTTCTTTCTGACATACATTCTTTAGAATTCTTTTTAATGGTGAGGTGACCTGTTAGTGAATGTGCTCTGTATTTTTTTCTGAAAAAGTCTTTTTTTGCCCCAATTTTTAAAAACATATTTTTACTCAGTGTGGAAACCTGGTAGACAGATTTAACATACTGGAGGTATAGTCCCTCTCACTTCTCATCCTGAGATGTGGTTGGCAGTGGCCATTCCAAGAGGTAGTGTCCATTGACTTTTTATCTTGTTTTAAGATGTGGAAGAGGTATGAATTCATTATTGTGCAACTGTTTTAATTTTTTCT
>NW_003852440.1:11008926-11031454 GCF_000181295.1 Otolemur garnettii | reverse complement strand
AAGGCGCCGAGCCACCAATTTCTTAAGTGTTCTGATCATGAAGGGATGCTGGATATTATCAAAAGCTTTTTCTGCATCAATTGAGAGAATTATATGGTCTTTGTTTTTTAATTTGTTTATGTGATGAATTATGTTTATATATTTACATATGTTGAACAATCCTTGAGATCCTGGGATAAAACCCACTTGGTCGTGGTGTTTAATTTGTTTGATGTATTGCTAGATTCTGTTGGTTAGGATTTTTTTCAATATTTTTGTATCAATATTCATTAGTGATACTGGTCTATAATTTTCTTTTCTCATTGAGTCTTTTCCTGGTTTGGGAATCAAGGTGATGTTTTCTTCATAGAATGTGTTGGGTAATATTCCGTCTTTTTCTATATTTTGAAAAAGGTTGAATAATATAGGTACTAGTTCCTCTTTAAAGGTTTGGTAGAATTCTGATGTGAAGCCATCTGGTCCTGGGCTTTTCTTTTTAGGGAGATTTTGTATAGTTGATGCTATTTCAGAACTTGATATAGACCTATTCAACATTTACACTTCATTCTGGCTAAGTCTTGAGAGGTGGTGTGCTTCCAAGTATTAGCTGATTTCCTTCAGATTGTCATATTTCTGGGAACAAAATTTTGTATAATATTCATTAAAGATTTTTTGAATTTCTAAGGAATCTGTGGTTATTTCATCTTTACTGTATCTGATTGATGAGATTACTGATTTTACTCTTTCTTTCTTGGTTAGGTTGGCCAGAGGTTTATCTATTTTATTGACCTTTTCAAAAAAACAACTTTTTGATTTATTGATCTGTTGTATAATCCTTTTGTTTTCAAATACATTTAATTCTGCTCTAATTTAGTTATTTCTTTTTCTCTGCTGGGTTTGGGATTGAAATGTTCTTCTTTTTCCAGTAGCTTGAGATG
Source organism: Otolemur garnettii (assembly GCF_000181295.1). Taxonomy (NCBI): domain Eukaryota; kingdom Metazoa; phylum Chordata; class Mammalia; order Primates; family Galagidae; genus Otolemur; species Otolemur garnettii. The sequence goes on along the minus strand of NW_003852440.1, from coordinate 11,030,537 downwards.
TCTCATTAAGTTGTTAACTTTCTCTCTTTCTGTTCTCTTGAGGAAGCTTTGCAATGCTATAAATTTCCCTCTTAGGACTGCCTTTGTGGTATTCCAGAGGTTCTGATAACTCATGTCTTCATTGTTATTTTGTTATAAAAATTTGGTAATTTCCTTCTTGATCTTATCTCTGACCCATCTATCATTCAGCATAAGGTTATTTAGCTTCCATGTTTTTGTATGAGTCTGCAGTTTCCTGTTGTTACTGAGTTCAACTTTTATTCCATGATGGTCTGAGACGATGCATGGAATAATTTCTATTCTTTTAAATGTGCTAAGGTTAGCCTTGTGACTTAAGATCTGATCAATTTTGGAGTATGTTCCATGGACTGATGAGAAAAATGTATATTCAGTTTTGTTAGGATGAAATGTTCTGTAGATGTCTGTTAGCTCTCTAAAAGTTGAATAGTTAAATTTAAATCTAAAATCTCTTTGCTAAGCTTCTTATTGAATTTTAACACTGCTAAAGGAGTGTTAAAATCTCTGACTATGCTGGAGCTGGGAGAGATCAAGTTATGCCTGTTAGAGTATCTCTTATAAATGGAGGTTCATTCAGGTTGGGTGCATAGATATTGATAATTGAGATTTCATCATACTGAGTATTACCCTCAACAAATATAAAATGGCCATCCTTATCCTTGCTTACTTTTGTTGGTTTAAACCCTAATGTATCTGTGAATAAAATTGCAAAACCTGCTTTTGTCTGTTTTCCATTTGCCTGGAATATAGATGATCATCCCTTCACCCTGAGTCTATATCTTTTAAGGTAAGATGAGATTCCTGAATACAACATATGTTTGGTCCGAATTTCTGTATCCATTCAGCCAATCAGTGCCTCTTTAGAGGACAATTTAAGCAATTTAATTCAATCAATTCACATTGATGGAAATTATTGATAAACCTGGCAAAATTTTCAGTATCAAGTTGTTCGAAAGTCCAGCAGATATTTTTAAACCTTTTGCCACGGGAAGTTGGAATTTAATCAAAAGTTTCTGAGTGAGTTTATTTTTGTGGTGGAGGATTGCACTGGTCATTATGAAGGATAGGTCTAAGAATATCCTGGAGAGCTTGTTTAGTTATGGCAAATTTCTTCAACATGTGAATGTCATTAAAGTATTTAATTTCTCCATCATACATGAAACTCAGTTTAGCTGGATATAGGATCCTGGGTTGAAAGTTATTTTGTTTTAGGAGATTAAAAGTTGATGACCACCCTCATCTAGCCTTAAAAGTTCTGGTAGAGAGGTCTGCAGTCATTCTAATATTCTTCACCTTATAGGTTATAGTTTTCTTATGTCTAGCTGCTTTCAGGTTTAAGTCTGTCATGTTACCTTTAGTGAAGTTAATTATGATGTGTCTGGGGAGTGTCTTATTTGGATTGAGTTGTGCTGGGGTTTTAAAGCTGTCTGCTATCTGAATTTCAGGATCTCTTGGCATATCTGGAAAGTTCTCTTTCATAATTTCATGAAGAAGAGCCTCTGTGTTTTGTGAAGCAATTTTATCACCTTCAAGGATTCCTATAAGGTGAATATTAGTTTTCTTCAAATTATCCCATAGCTTCTGAGAGATCTGTTTTTGCTTTCCATTTCTGTTCCTCTTGGCCTCTTGGCCACTTTCAAAAGCTTTGTCTTCCTTGTCTGAGATCCTTTCTTCTGCCTACTGCATTCTGTTACCAAGGGATTCTACCTTATTTTTCAGATCTTTGAGGGCTTCAATCTCTTGCCTCAATGTTTCAAAATCTTTGGTGGTTTTGTCTCTGAATTCATTGAATTCTTGAGTGAACTTTTGGAATGCTCCTTGAATTTCTAATTCTAGGCTCGGCGCCTATAGCTCAACCGGCTAAGGCACCAGCCACGTACACCTAAGATGGCAGGTTCAAATCCCCAGCCCGGACCTGCCAAACAACAATGATGGCTGCAACCAAAAAATAGCCAGGCGTTGTGGTGGGCGCCTGTGGTCCCAGCTACTTGGGAGGCGGAGACAGGAGACTCACTTGAGCCCAGGAGTTGGAGGTTGCTGTGAGCTGTAATGCCACGGCACTCTACCCACGGGGATAGCTTGAGGCTTTGTCTCAGGAAAAAAAAAAAAAGAATTTCTAATTCTAACTTTATCTCTATTCTATTCATCTTATTTGCAATCCAAATTCTGAATTCGATTTCTGACATCTCAGTCATCTGCTTATAAATGGGATATTCAGTTGCATCTGCCACATCCTTTCTTGGGGTGGTTTGATCTATTCTGGTTATTCATATTACCAGAGTTTTTCCACTGATTCCACCCCATGATTATTTTACCCCATTTGGCTTTTCCCCTTGAGCTTTGGCTAGGACCCGTACTGTGCTACAGCCTGAGAGACTGGGGACCTGTTTGTTGTGGTGGGGCTAAGTGGCTCTCTCTTATTTTCAGCTGGTCTCTGCCCTACCCTAGTGAATCAGTTATTCTTGTTTGAAGTCCCAGCTGTGGAGAAATACCAGCAATTAAGTTGCCCTGCCCCCCACAAACAACAATTGGGCAAGGAAAATCATACCTTCCTCAACTATACACCCAGGGTGCCACTTTAGATAATCCTTGGGTGATTGGTCCAGTTTAAGAGGTCCAAATCAGTTATCCCAGTCAGCACCAGTCTCAGGTGGGAGAGTTCAAAAAGTCTCCGGGAACTAGATAGGAGGGATCTACTGGCTGCTCAAATATGACTCACTCTAGTGTTCTGTGAGGGCAGAAGGACCCACCCAGCAAATGAATTAGTCTGGTAAGGTTGATGCCTCCTTCTTTACCTTGCACCCAGTCACTAGTAATCCCACAGGGCTGTCACCCAGTTCCCTCCAGTGAGCAAATGCTCCTGGGGTTTATGACTGCCTGAGTCACCAGGAGATCTGAGTCCAGCAGGGGAAGATGAGGCCTGACAACCTGGGGTGCTTAATGTAGGCTAGGACAGTTCACTCAATTCCAGCCCTGCACCTGATTGATGTTGCTGGCAGAACAGGATGGAGCAACTTCACAGAATTTTATTTCTGTCCCGGCTAAATTCTTCTACAGATCAGACACTGCTTGAGCTGATACAAATCACAACTCAGCCCTGGGCAGCAAACAATTATAGTTTACACTCAGGTGTAAATTCCAACCTCTGCCTGCCCACTCCCTTTGTCTTAGTTATAATCCCCTGAGGGCTGGATGCTATTAGACTCAGTTAAGTAGTCCTCTGGTTTAATCCCTCCCTGGAAGTCTGTGGGCTGCACACATTCTAGTCCCTGTGCTCTGCCCAGGTTGGTACTGCCCTTAGGGCTTCTCTTTACTCACCAAACTTCCCAAATCCACTCTGCCAGTTATTGCCACTGGAGAAAATGCCCAGCTTCCTCTGGGTGCCCAGAGAGACAGGGCATGTCTATCCAGAATGGCCTCAGGAGGGTAAGCCTTATTATTCCTGCTGCTGTGGCTGTGACTCTGCAACTCAGGATACTGCAGCTCCTGTATGGTTCCCTCTCAGCTGACCGTCCTCTCCTCATTCCCATGCCACAGAATCAGCACAGACCAGCACCAGCTCTTTCCCCTCCACTCCTCTCAAGAAAATGCCCAAGAATCTGCACTCCATGTGTGACAAATCTCCAGACCTCAGGGTGAGAATGGAGAGAAGTCCTGGGCATTCAGAGTTGCAGGTAGAGAATATATACAGTTTTATACAGTTTTACAGTTTTATGCCTGGCAGGAGAGTGCTGTGGCACCCTAGTAGGGGTAGGAGGTCCAGTTTTTAGAGGCTCTCTCCCATGAGATAGAGCAGGAGGACGTTTGAACTCTGCTCGCTTGTTTGTATGGAGTAACCTCCGGGCCCTTCTTGTGGGGGAGTGACTCCCATCCACTTGGTGGTGGATTTTGTACCTTTTGATTGTATTTTGGGGGTCACAGTTCATCTCAGCAAGGTTGATATGCATTCTTCTACCTTCTCTGTTGGCTCAGCTCCAAACCATTGGCTTACTTGCTAAACTTCTGTCCTTTAAGTCTCCTTCTGGACGGGAGCCTCTGTGGAAAGCTGGCTGCAGTCTGCCATCTTCCCTCCATCCCCAACTATTTTAATTTTAAAACAAAAAGAATGGCTCATAATTTTTATGAGATACCTATTCAGCATGGACAGATATGATCATATTTTTCTTCTGAAATTTATCAGTGTAATGAATTATTTGATACATATGCTCATATTTAACTACTCTTTAATTTCTGAATTAAAACCTACTTCATCATTGTATATTAGTGTTTCAATGTATTCCTCAGTCTTGTGCTAATATTTTGTTTTAAATGATAGAAACTACTTATTGTGATTTTTCTGTAATTTTACTTTAGACACTAACATGATTAAGTTTTGTTATTAAAGTTTCACTGAATTCTAAATGAAATGGGAAGATTTATATCTTCTTTAAACCCTAGAATAGCTTTAATAACAATTGCCAGTCTTTTAAAGATAATTTAAAATTCAGCCACGTAGAGACCTAGTCTAGGTGTCCTTTTTGACAGGATACATTTTATTATCTCCTGAATTCCTTCTATTATAATTGGTCCATTAAATTTTTTTACGTCTTCTTAGGTAGTTTTGATGGCTTATATTTTCCAGGAAATCATGCTCACTGTTCACCTTAATTTTCAAAGCTGTAGTCTTTCACTTACATGTACACCATTTCAGGATTTTTTTAATCCTCCCTTTATGTCACATCATCTTTCCCATTCAGCATTGACTCTACATGTCTAATTTCTCTCCTTTTCCTTTCTTGCATAACACTTGCAATTTGTTTATCTGTATTATCAGTTTTTCCAAGGGAAAGTTTTGTTATGATTTATGCTTCCTATTTTGATTCATAGCAATTTCATCGGTTTGCTTTTTTCTGTAATAATTCCCACTTTGTGATTTCTTTTGGTAACTTACACTGTTCTTTCAAAATTTATTTTTATTGCTTATTTACTTAGTATCTTCTTTCTTCCTTAATTATAAAAGCATTTAAAACACAAATTGACCTGTAAATACAGTTTTTATTGTGTTACAGGTAGTTTTATATAAAGTATCTCTTTACTTTATTCTATTACTATTGCCTTACGTGACCAGCCTTGCTATCAACCTACCAACCACAATCCTAGCTGTTGAGAGGCCATGGCTTAGAATGATTCACAATTTAAAAACTTAAGGGAAAAAATATTGAGCCTTTAGATCTTTTATGTTTACATGGAGGGACCTGGAACATATTCTCCTGAGTAAAGTATCTCAAGAATGGAGGAAAACGTATCCAATGTACTCAGTACTTCTATGAAACCCACTTATATTTACTCACACTTTCTTATGAAAGATAGAACACAGGATGAAGGAGAGAAATGGAGTGGGAAGAGAGGGGAGGGGGAAAGTTTAAAAGAGGGAGGGTAAAATGTGGGACCACACCTATGGAGCATATTGTAAGGGTACAAGTCAAACCTGTCAAGTGTAGAACATAATGTCTTAACACAAGAATCAGGTAAATGAGGTGAAAGCTATGTTGATTGGTTTTATGTAACCATGTCAGATTCTATTAAAAAAATCAACACATTTTACCCCACATATGCATAAATTTATTCATGATATATGTGTATATGACTTAATAAAAAAAATAAAAAATTAAGGGGATCAATAAAAAAAGAGTTAACTCTATAGCATGTTAAGTTAAAAACATATACACTTTAAAAATTCTACTGTGCACTAATTGGAAAAGACACACAGAAATATAATGTAAATAAAAATAAATTCCTCTTAGCAAAGTATCTCAAGAATGGAAGAAAAAAGTATCCAATGTACTCAGCCCCACTATGAAACTTATTTCTAGCTTTCATAGGAAAGCTATAACCCAGTTATAGCCCAAGAATATGGGGGAAAGGGAGAGGGAGGAGAGGGGGGTGGATGGGTGGAGGGAGGGTGATTGGTGGGATCATGCCTATGGTTCATCCTATAAGGGTACATGTGAATCTTTCTAAATGTAGAGGATAAATGTCTTAACACAATAACTAAGAAAATGACATGAAGGCTATGTTAACCAGTTTGATGAAAGTATTTCAAATTGTATATAAAAACAGCACACTGTCCCCCATGACAGTATTAATGTACACAGCTATGATTTGATAAAAATAAATAAATAAATTACTGGTATAATAACTTCAGACAAATCTGAATTTTCAAGATTAAGTACTAAGTAAGACCAACCATTTTTTAATTGATAAATTTCACCCAAGTTAAAAATATAATAGTCTTCTAACATTGAAAGAAGTTATTAATAAACACACAAGCTCTCTGGTGCTCCAGTGGATCTCTCAAAGGCTTTATTTGAAGATACTTTTAAATTATTACTTATGTGTATTATTTCTAGACCAAATATTACATTTTTTAAAAAGTAAGCTATTGATGCTTTAAGTTATGCTACAGACCTGGCTTACTTGATTGCACATATAATTTCTGAAGTGTGACATTAATAATTAGGCTATATCCAGCTCTGGAAAACACTGAACTTCTTTGTGTGAGCAGCAAAGACACTCAAACCCTGACTACTCTGATGGGCTTCTTATTTGTGTGCCCAGATGGCATCTTGTCCTTCAGTGATGATGTCTTTCAGTTACTGGTCCTGTGTGACCAAGGCCACCAAAAAATGGGACTGGACTTGTTTTACTACAAAATTTGCTAAAAGTGCATGCAACTATTGCATTAACTGTAATCTCCAACTGTTTATTAAAAAACCCAAACCAAATCCTTTTTACCATTAGTAATCCTTAGGAATCCTTACATATTTATGTAATACATTGTACATTATATGCATAACCTGTTTACTTTTAAGAAGAGGGTATGGTTTTAAATTATTAGTAAACCAAAAATAAATATGCCTTGAAAGTTTCCTCTGCTTAGGTTTGAAATGATTGTGCTGTCTCTTTTCTCTGTATATATGTAGTATAACTTGTTGCCCTCAAATGCCAGTACTTCTCATTCAGTTTTTCATCCTTTGCAAAAATTGAGGAAAATGTTGATGCAAAAAATATTTTGCTATAATACTGAGACACTAAAATGTATCTCTCAATACTTTTCACTGAATAAAAAGAAAATAAAATAAATAACCTCAAAAATAGATGCATTGAAAAGATTTTGAAAATTGCATGACTTTTTTTTTTTCCAAAACATTTTCTCTTTAATAACCCAGCAGGAATTTAAAATGTCAACCTTGTTCCATTTCTGGGGGATGCCAGCATCACTGCCTCACACAAGTATGACCAAAGGCTGTGATGAGACTAGATTCCAAGGAGCATGGCTGGGAAAATGACTCTTTGCTCACAGATTGCAGAGTTTGGTAGTTACCGAGTCTCTCAGAGGTAGCAGGCAGCCAAAGAAACATGGACTGTGTGCAGTTGCTGGGGCTGTAGCACCTGGAAGCTTTTCTTGATGGTGATTTCATGTCCCTAGTATTTGTTGCCTGGAGAGAACAAAGCCTGGGGGGGGCTGAGCCAGTCTATTTTCCCACAGCATCCCATTTCTTCAATGTATAGACCCAGTCTCCTTGGTCACTGAGGGATACTGGAGAGACATGTTCACACTGAAGTATAGGTTCCCCTTCCACCTGCCAGAGAGCCCCACTGTCCATCAAACTGCTAGACATTGGATTTCTCGTCAATGCCAGGGTGTGGAAACTCAGAAATGGTTCTATTTATAAAAGTGAAAGACTATGATACGTTTGCATGTCTAGTGTTTTGGGTTAAATTTATTGCCTACGTGCTTTTCCCTTACCATTACATAATTTCATATTGCTACAACACACTTAGAAAAAAAGTGACAGTTGTATTTGCAACTTAGAATAATCATAAATTGTTAAACCATTCCTCAATTAGAAAGTGCAACTTCATATCCAATGTACACACCCCTATTATGAAACTAATTTATACCTTTTATATGAAAGCTATAACCAAATAGCCTAAGAATATGGGGAGGGGGGAGGGAGAAGGGAGGAGGGAATGGGTAGAGGGAGGGGAATTGGAGGGATCACTTCTGAGGTTTATCTTATAGGGGTACAGGTGAATCTTTCTAAGAGTAGAATGTGAACGTTTTAAAGCAATAACTGAGAAAATGACATGAAGGCTGTGTTGAGCAGTTTGATGGAAGTGTTTCAGATTGCATGTGAAAAACCCACACTGTACCCCAGAAGTGCATTAATGTACATAGTTACCATTCAATAAAAAAAAAAAAAAGAAAGAAAGTGCAACTTCAGATCAATAGGAGGGAGACAATACAGGAATAAAAAAATGCAAGTTACTACAGAAAACAAATTGAAAAAGCTTATTTGGCAAAGATTATAGAAATGCAAATGAGGTCAGGCATGATGGCTCTCACCTGTATTCCCAGCACTCTGGAAGGCAGAGGAAGAAAGACTCCTTGAGCTCAAGAGTTAGAGACCAACCTGAGCAAGAGCAAAACCCCATCTCTACTAAAATTAGAACAATTAGCCAGGGGTGGTGGTGCACAGCTGTAGTCCTCAGGAGGTTGAGGCAGGAGGATCACTTGAACCTAGAAGTTTAAGGTTGCTGTGAGCTATGACACCATGGCACTATACCCAGGTGACAGAGTAAGACTCTGTCTCTAAATAAATAAAGGCATGAAAATGATTCAATACTAGAAAAAATGACAAAATATTAATATCAGTTCCCGTATAGGCCACATGTGATTGTCCTCAAACATGGTATGTGTTGAGGTGAGGAACAGAACAGAGTTAAATCCTTATCTCTAATAAGAAGGCAGCTGATTTGCATGTAACCTCTGAACTGCACAGCCCCCAGTGACCCAGCTGGGTGTAGGGTGCTCATGAACATGGGGGAAGGGCAAGTGCTGGACACAGTTGGCACTAGGAGCAGTATCAGAGAGCCAGAAGGAGAAAATTAATAGACACTTTTTTGTCTGCTATAAGCCAGGCAACAAAATTTGACTTTTAAAAAATACATACAAGTATTGCAGTGATAAAAATTAAATGAAACATTCCAAAAGACATATGGAGCACAATGCCCATGTGTTCATGTGTGTATGCATGTATATGACACAGACATGCATGAAAAGTGCTAGCAAATGATAAAATGCTAATAGTTCTATTAAAGAGTAGTAGGACTGGATGGCACCTGTGGCTCAAAGGAGTAGGGTGCCAGCCCCATATGCTGGGGGTGGCAGGTTCAAAACCAGCCCTGGCCCAAAACTGCAAATAAATAAATAAATAAAGAGTAGTAGGATTGTGGGCAAATATATTTTATTTCTTATACTCTTTGCATTTTCAAAATGTTCTATACTACTGAAAACATATCTATATTTAGAAAAAAGTAAGAATTAAAATCAGTCAAATCTGTGCAAGTAGTGTGTTAAGGGCCGGGGGTGCTAAGATAACAAGAATACACACACCACCAGCAAGGCTGCTGTCCCGCCTGATGCCACCACACAGTAAAGGGGCAACCGAGCTACACCCCACCTCCAACCAAAGGCTTTTAATCAGTTTTCTGTCTTGCCTTTTCTTTGTCCCTTGTTACTATGCGGTTGTTGTGAGGGAGGGAACAAACTCTGCCATCACAAGCAAGATCTGTGAGCCGAGGCAAAACATGCTTGATGATTGCCATGTGTTATGGACTCTCAGAGCGTTCGTGGGTCTTCCTGACATCTGTAAACCTGTGCTGATTGCCCATATATTTGGAAATACAGGAAGACTGCATTATATATTAGGGAAATTATTTTTGTAGTCTTCTGTGTGCATTATTTTTATTTTATATGAAATTCTCATCTTGGAATCATTATATCCTTAAACATATATATAATAAAATGATTGATTTAAACATATATATAATACAATGATTGATTTAATATGAGATGCTGCTTATATTTGCTATTACTTCGTGGGATCTGTAAAATATTTTTAGATAAATGTTATGAAAATTAAATTCCTACATTATAAAACAAAAGTATGTGACAGAAACAGATGGCTAATGAGCTGTGACTTGTCACAAATGGGTTCTAAGTTTTACAACAAAAATCTGTCAGCAGATAGGATAATGTATCTGGACAAAGGCCTGAAGTTAGTACACAATCTAATTTTAGACCATTTCGCTTTTTTTCCCTGAACGACATGAGCAATATGATTGAGTCACTTTGCTGAAAACAATTGAACAAGACTGACAAATGTGTAACACTTCAGACCATGAAATTCCAATTGGTCCAATCTGAGATAAATGCCCCTGCCTGCAGAGCTGCTACTGTGGCAGCAAGAGTGTCCCCCAGAGGGGAGGGGCCTGGTTTGAGGCCTATACTACACAAGCATGTGTCTTCAGATATTTTTTTTTTAATTAGAGGGTTAAATTAAACCTGTAATTTCATTGATTTTTCTCTTAATATTCTTGACAGATGCCATTATAAGGTCTCTTGACAAGAGATTTTATACAGTATTTGGAGGTGTTGTGAATAGTTGTCCAGTGATAAGACAACTGGTCATCTGTGAGGCAGGATAAAATGAGGTAGGGACCCTAGCAATACTGAATGTCAATTATAACTTAAACCCCCAAGGAAGAAACTTGGAAAAATGGAAGGTCCTCTAGAGGAAGCTGAGAATTTCTGGGCAGAGTCAGAGGTCTGAAGTCCCAGTTGAGAAACTGACTTAAGAAATTGGCTGTAGTTAGAAATTGCAGCTGTGATAACAGTGTCCACAGGAAAATGAGTGACAGCAGGTGAAAATCAGGGGCTCCCACTCCCTCTCCAGGTGATCTATGTCCACTTGAAAGTGTAGTTCTCACAGCTTCCTTCTCCCCTCCCCAGCAAAGCCCACTAGTTGGAAATGGACCCAACTTCAAAGTCGGGCACATCTTCAATACTCCATCATTCCTAAACTAACTGATGCTTGGAGGATGGCAAAACAGACTGGAAGACCCACTAGATTGATTTGCTGTCATTTACTCTGAGTGTGCAGTAGGAAAATGGGCTCTTGCCAGTACAAGCACATGGTGACAGCTGGTTTCTTAAGAATGTTCACTCTAGGCAGCCAGGATCTTTCAGGTGCCAATCGTAGCAATGGGGTGATGTGAAGGGCTGGCATAAGGGGCTTATGAAAGATGGGCTCCAAGTTCCACACCTGAGTTTCCTGGAAGGACAGCTGAGAAGCAGTAGTTTGATGAAAGCAGCTTTGAGATTTATTTAGATTTGGGATTTTATTGTTGTTATTGTTCCATTTTTTCCTTAAAATAGTAACAGATTACCCAATTTAAATCATGGGCTATATCTAAAAAAAGAGTAACAGCCACTCATCAGTGTTTGATGTGGACATGGTTTCTTCACAGATGTGGCTGCTCCTGAGTCAGAACCATCTCTCATGACACAAAACTCTGGTACCCAGGTTTATGGGAGTCACTGGACACATGGATGTCCCCCCCCTTAAGCTTAAGGATCTGGCTGCATTCCCAGCTTCACTGCTTCTAGTTTGAGAGGAGCCAGACAGAGAGGTGACCCTATGCAACAGCATTCATAAGCCATGCATTTAGGGGTCATTGGCCTTGGGGGATGGTGCTAAGGAACCAGGATCCAAGACAGAATTTCCCACCTGCTCCTTTCTTCCTCCTTCTCACCAAGATGGTGCTGTCACACTCTGGTCAAAATGTACAAAGTGCAATTCAAACCAGTACATGGGAGCAGTTCATAGTAACCACAGACATTAGTTGTGGCATGTTCCAGGTGGGCGAGCACAGCTCCCCAGGGATACGTTTTCAACCTCCTGACGTCCTAGGAAGTAGTATCTGCAATGTCTCCCATCACAGACCTAGTTCTCCTAGCATGGCATGGAAAATCGCTCTAGGTCACAGCCAGCAAGGGCTGAAGGTGGGGCTTTATTCCTGACAATTCACTTTCTAGGACCAAGCTCTTACTGTGGGGTATATTTCATTTCAAGCCAAGTGTGTTGGGCACCCCCGATAGTTTAGGGTATGAGTGTGTAAATTTTTTCTTACAATTAACAATTATGATTTTTTCATTGAATTTCTAAATTGTTAGAACAAATAAACCCTTTTAAGCAAAATATGTATATGTGTGTGTGTGTGTCTGTGTATGTACACATAAGGTTTTGCTGTGATTGGTATTTTCTTCTGTAAATAAACTATACATTTTCTACTTTTATTACCAATTTCTGTTTTATAGCTTGTGCATGTTTCTTTGTTCATTAACAATTAGAATCTACTAGCTCAAAAAAAAGAGCTAGTAAATTATAATTGTTAATCTTTGTAAATTATTATATAGCATTTAACTTTTCATAACATCTGAAACAATTATCCTTCCAAATTGCTGTCTGCCTTCAATGTTTAGACGATTTCATGTATAGATGATTTTAACATTTTATTTAGAAAAGAGAAAGAAAACCTTTTCTTTAGTGAGTTTCCCTTTACTCTTTCTTCCTCACAGACACACAGGTAGCTAGCCATCAATCCAGGCCACTCAGAGCAGGCTCTGCCAAGCAGTGTCAATATGAGAACAGGAGCCTATTGGTTGGCAAAATAAATTGAGAAGAACCATTTAGAAACATCTATGTTAAAAAGACAAAGAAATTTCTTGTTTACTAAATTTAATAATAAAAATGGGATTGATAGTTTGTCTTTTTATTCCATTTTTCTAATAATTCTTTTTTAATGCAAATTTAAAGTATTACCCATGACATAGTGGAGGAAGAAAAACTGAAACTCCACCACAGAAAGTCTGAGAGTCATGGGCTTATAATTTTCTCTTCATTTTCAGCAAATGGGGAAGAAGACAGAATAAAGAAGAGGTTTGTTTTTGTTTTTACTAATTTTTATGTACATTCATAGTTTAAATACATTAAAAAGTTATTTTGATATACACTATCTCATATGTTTAAACATTATTTTTTTTAAAAAGAAAAAAACAATTTCTTAGAGCAGCATAATCTTGGATTGCAAAGTTCCAAGGAAGGAAGGGGGGGAGGAAGGAAGGAAGGAAGGAAGGAAGGTAGGAAGGTAGGAAAGTAGGAAGGAAGGGGAGAAAGAATAAAAGAGAAAGAGAGAGAGAGAAAAGAAAGAAAGAAGAAGGAAGAAAGGAGGGAAGGAAGGAAGGAAGGAAAGAAGGAAGGAAGGAAGGAAGGAAGGAAGGAAGGAAGGAAGGAAGGGAGGGAAAAGAAAAGAAAAGAAAAGAAAGAAAGAAAAGGGGAAGGGAAGGGAAGGGAAAGGAAAAGAAGAGAAGGGGGAAAAAGAAAGAAAGCCAGAAGTTGTCTGAGTTCTCTGAACCAACTTTGAAGGAGCTCTGGAAAATTTTCACAGGTTTACAGCAAACAAGCAACACTCTATTAAGAAAAAGCCATTGTCACAACAGTAGGAGAGATTTGTCAATTTGCACTCCTGTTCCTCCCCTCCCCAGAACAGCAATGATCATGGTCTTGATCCTGGTTTCAAGATCTGCCCCTTCCTCATTAAATAAGAGGGAGCAGAGCAGACTTTATTTGCAAATTATTGTGTACACCTATTCTCACCTGTCTGGTGTCACCTGCAGGGCTGACACAAGTCACTAATCTCTGTTTTGTGCAACTCTGAACACAGATGATAGAAACACTACAGTGCTCATCAAAGCTACAAGTTGACCACAAGCTCAAAGATTTGGGGGCAAGGGATTGCAGCAGAGGAGCACAATAGGCCACAAAGGCCCAGGAAGGAGTTTAGGAATTAGAACACCCAATGCAGCCATGTGTACAGAAGAATGCTCAGAAAAGGCCTGAGAAGACCTGAAGCTTCCACTGTTTGCTGCCCCCTGAGCTCAGCACAAGCTAGCTAAGAGATGAAGGTGTTCCAGCACAAAGCCCAGGTCTACTGAAGGTGCTCTTCTCTCTTTCATATTTTGTTTTGATGGGGTTTTTTTTTTTTCTGTTGTTGTTGATGTTGACTTTTTTGAGTTCTTGGCATCTAAGAAAATCTCTGTCAAAACATTAGCTGAACATGAGCTAAAGAAATAGAGACTTCAATGAATCTTTGCAAAGGTATTTTAAAATTTCATTAATGCCTATCCATTCTTCTATAAAAAGGTTGGTGACTTACAAAGAATTATTTTCTTTAAAATAAAATTATTATTATTATTATCATTATTATTAGTTTAAAATATACAAAGGTCTGGACAGACCCAGTGGCTCATTCCTGTAATCGTAGCACTCTGGGAGTCCAAGACAGGAGGATGCCTTGAGATCAAGGGTTTGAGACGATTCTGAGTAAAGTGAGATACTGCCTCCACTAAAAATAGAAAAAAATAGTCTAGTGTTGTGGGCACCTGTAGTTCCAGCTTCTTGGGAGGCCAAGGCAGAAGGATTGCTTGAACCCAGAAGTTTGAGGTTGGTGTGACTTTGGCTGAGGCCATGGCACTCTAGTTCAGGTGACAAAGTAATATTCAGTCTCAGTTTAAAATATATATAGATAAAAAGATGCACACACACAGTTCCAACATTAAGTTCACGAACTGGTCCTGGAAAATGTACTCCATACCTCATTGCTGAATATCACTATGGTCACCTTTGAAGCACTCCCCTTGGGAAGCTATGTACTGACACCAGTGCCTAGCCCACCCTTCAGGCAATTTTGGAACTCCTTTTAGGGAATGGCCATCAGAACTGTCATCATCATACAAGGTCTGGCAATAAAATTCAAGGATTCACTCCTACCCTCTTATGCTGGCAGAACTGCACTGACTAGTTGGTGAGGCTTCATGACCTCAGTATGTTATGCCTCACAGCTGTGTGCATGTGGACGTGTGGTGGTGTCTTGCTGAGTGGCATTCATTATTGTTGTGTGTTTTTGTGTGCCATACAATGATATCTCTGATGGCCATTCAAGAAAAACAGTTCCAAAATTGCTTTGAAGCGTGGACTAGGCCTTCTCCCCACGCACATTTCTCATTTGCTGGTTTTATTTGTATCTTCTCTTGGTAATAAATCTTAGCCTGTGAGCACTCCTAGAGAGTCACTGACCAGGCATGCACTGGGAATCTGCCACCCAATGTAAATATTCATCTTTAATCTTGTAATTCATGCACATATTTTTTAAGACTTTCCATTTCTTGGCTTGACACCCGTAGTACAGTCATTACAGTGCCAACCACATGCACCAAACATGGTGGTTCGAGCCTGGCCCAGGCCAGCTACACAACAATAACAACTACAACCTAAAAATAGCCAGGAATTGTGATGGACACCTGTGGTCTCCTTGGGAGACTGAGCCAAGAGAATCGCTTAAGCCCAAAAGTTTGAGGTTGCTGTGAGCTATGATGCCACAGCATTCTACCAAGGACAACATAGAGAGATTCTGTCTCAAACAAAAAAAAAAAAAAAAAGACTTTCTGTTTTTCTATCCTTTATGGTGTTTCTTAATCCAAAGAAGGTTGGACATAAATCAAAATTTTCAGTCCCCAGATTTACCCTCCTCAAACACTTTCTGCTTAATTCCTCCTATTGCTGGCTTCAAGCTCATTGTTACTATTATTCTGCTCTCTTCATGTGACAATCCAGGGAATACTTCAAAAGTAGGCAGAAAAAGGTTATTAAGAAAAGTGCTTTCTTGGCTAATACCTGCTATTATGCCTTAGTTTGTAAACATAGATTTTTAGTCTCTTTATCTATGGAGAAAACATTCTTGAAGTTATTCAGGCAAGAAGCATTTGTAGAGATGAGCTGCTGACCACTTGTTCTAGCTCAATTCCATATGCCTTTTAAATGGTGTAAAGTCCCCCCAGATCCTTGAAATACTTTGTTACTTTTGCTTTTCAGTAGGTTTTTAAATGAGGACTGAGAGAGTGGAATCACAAGCTGCAGCCAGAATGGAGATTCTTAATGGCAAATACTTTCATATATTTCCTGGCAGTTATTTTTTCCATGCAAAACTTTTAACATAAATCACTATGTAAGTTCTACATTACAACACTGTTAACATAGAAATGTTCATTCATCTTTGAGGGAAAATTTTATAAGGAAGAGCTTTGGGAAGATAATATATAACTTTTGTAAAGTGACTTGGGTAATTTAATATTAATACCTAAAAGGAAAAATTATTCAAGTTAATTAGAGGTAAAATGGCTTATGTGTTGTTTTATGTAATTTGGCTACTGCAGAGTAAAATTAAATATCTTTATAAAATTAAGTCCATTCTCACAAGCTGCCAACTATGCAAATAATTTTGTCATTGTTAGAACATGTTGAAAAGAGCACATTTTCTGTATTAAATGAATAAGAAATAGTTTCAGAACTGACAAATTTTTGTTATGAAAGGAAAAACCGAATGCCATGTTCAGGGAAAGTCATAAAATAGATACAAGAATAAAAACTAGAAAAATACTGGGATTGGAAGATGGCTGACAGGTACCAGCCTCTGACAGAAGCTCCCATTCAGAGGGAAGGATAAAGTCCAGAAAACACCCAACAAAGTTGAGACGAGGAGCCCAGCTGAGAGAGAAGAGTCATACCTGCAGGACACCTGCTGAGGCAAGCTGTGACTCCTGGAGTGCAACTTACAGGAATATGGAACATCTCAAAGGAAAAGTGTCTGTCCCCTCCCCCAAGAGAGCTGTGTTTTTCTCTTTGTTTTCTCTTTGTCTGCTCCTGTAAGATTCCTACAGGTGAGAGATGAACTGAGGACCTATTATCTCACTCCACGTGTGAGAGCTACAGGCAGTGAAGTCTACTCCCCTAGAAGGACCCTGCTGAGACTCCAAACACCCTCTGCCAGACAGAAAAATCAAACTAAAGTTTCCACTGCCATTTTGAATCTCCAGTCCATCCTTCCCCGCCCCTGCAGAGACAGTGAGAGGAGGCTCAAGAGTAGCGTCCCGCACCCGTGGGACCAAGCACACTTTCCCGGCCCTGCAGCTGCATGTTCCCCTTTGCTGCTGCTGTCATTCCCCTGCCCCCTGGTCACCCCAGGCGGCTGAACAAGGACTAATCCCACCACTGCCATTTCCCTGCCCTCCGGTCACCCTGGCAGGGCTAAACCAGGACTGATAGGCTGCACACGTGCCCCACCATTGCCATTCTCCTGCCCCCGGTCACCCTGGTGGGGCTTAACTAGGACTGATTGGCCATGAGCATTCCCCACAGAGCCGCTGCCATTCCCCTGCCCCCCCAGTTGCCCTGGGGGGACTGAACTAGGACTGATCCAGCCTCTGCCATTCCCCTGCCTCTCGGAGGCCCCTGTGGGACCAAACAAGGACTGATCTGGCCGCTGCCTTTCTCCTGCCCCCAAGTCGCACCTGTGGGCCAAAGTAGGACTGATCCAGCTGCACTCATTTCCCATGCTGCCGCTGCCATTCCCCTGCCCCCCTGTTACCCCAGTGGGGCCAAACTAGGACTGATCTGGTCATATGCATGCCCCGTGCTGCCACTGCCATTCCCCTAGCCCCTGTTGGCTGAACTAGGACTGATCAGGCCACTGCCATTCGCCTGCCCTCCAGTCGCCTCAGCACCTCAGAACTGGGAGAAGACAACAGATATGCTCTGTCTCTCTGGGCAACCAGAAGAACCTGACACCTTCTCCAGGTGGAAGCCACTGATTGAATGGTCCAAAAAGTGTATATTCAGCATGGGGCAGAATCAGTGGGAAAACACTGGCAACCTGAATAACCAGAGTAGATCAACTCCCACAAGGAAAAATGGAGCAGATGCAATTGAAGACCCCATCCATAAACAGATGGATAAGATGTCAGAATTTGAGTTCAGAATTTGGATAGCAAATAAGATTAAAAGAATGGAAGAAAGGAGGGAATTAGAATTTCAAGAAATTATTCAAAAGATATCTCAAGAAATTATTCAAAAGATGTCTCAAGAATTCAATGATTTCAAAGATAAAAAGACCAAAGATTTTGAAACATTGAGGCAAGAGTTTGCAGCCCTTAAAGAGCTAAAAAATACAAAAGAATCCCTCTATAATTAGAATAGAACAAGCAGAAGAAAGGATCTCTGACATTGAAGACAAAGCTTTTGAACGACCCCAAGATCTCAAAGATGAAAAGAAATGGAGAGCAAAAATAGATCTTTCTCTCAGAGAGCTCTGGGATAATTCAAAGAAAATTCATATTCACCATATAGGAATCCCTGAAGGCAACAAAGTTGCTTCACAAAACACAGAGGTTCTTCTTCATGAAATTATGAAAGACAACTTTCCAGACATGCCAAGAGATTCTGAAATTCAGATAGCAGATAGTTTCAGAACCCCAGCATGACTCAACCTGAACAAGACATCCCCCAGGCACATCATAATTAACTTCACTAAAGTTAATATAAAAGAGAAAATTCTGAAAGCAGTTAGACGTAAGAAAACAATAACCTACAAGAGGAAGAGTATTAGAATGACTGCAGATCTCTCTTCTGAAATCTATCAGGCTAGAAGAGGATGGTCATCAACTTTTAATCTCCTAAAACAAAATTACTTTCAACCCAGAATTCTGTATCCAGCTAAACTGAGTTTCACCTATGATGGAGAATTTAAATACTTTAACGACATTCACATGTTGAAGAAATTTGCTATGACTAAACCAGCTCTCTAGAAAATTCTAAAACTTATCCTCCATAATGACCAGTGCAATCCTCCACCACAAGTGTAAACTCAGTCAAAAATTTTTGATCAAATTCCAACTTCCACAGTGGTGAAAGGATTAAAAATGTCTACTGGACTTTCAAGCAACTCGATGCCCAAAATTTTACCAGGTTTATCAATAATTTCAATCAATGTGAATGGTTTAAATTGTTCTCCAAAAAACCAAGAAATCGAAACCACCAGGGGAAAAGGGAGGGTCACAAGCAGTACCTAGTCTCAGACCACCACAGACTCCTCTCGGCACCATGAATTACTCTTCCCCAAATCTCTTCATGGAACCCCACACAGGGCTCCCCCTGAATTATGAGACATGCAAGGAAGAGCACTAGGTGACCGTGCTGGGGACACCACCAACCCTGCTCCCACCGTGATCCACATCCGTGGTGAGACCACTGTGCCTGACCACGTCGTCCGGTCCCTGTTCAACACGCTCTTCATGAACTGCTTCTGCCTGGGCCTCATAGCGTTCACCTACTCCATGAAGTCTAGGGACAAGAAAATGGTGGGTGACCTGGCTGGGGCCAAGACCTATGCCTCCACTACCAAGTGCCTGAACATCTGGGCCCTGGTCCTCAGCCTCCTTGGGACTATTATGCTCATCATCATCCTGGTGATTGTCATCCAGTTGCATGGAGAGAGTGGAAACCCTGTCAAGGCTGCCAGTGACCGCCCATCACCCCATGTTCTCTGCCATGTGCCAGCCCTCCCTGGACCCCACCCTTCATGCAGCTGTTTATACTCACACGCCTGTCCACAAAGGGCTTCACTAAAGTACACACACTCCTGAAAATAAATAAATAAATAAATTCTTCTCCATAGAGGCACAGATTGGCTGATTGGATACAAACTCAGACCAGACATCTGCTGTGTTAAATAATCGCATCATACTTTAAAAGATAAATATAGACTCAGGGTAAAGGGATGGTCATCTATATTCCAGGCAAATGGAAAACAAAAAAGCAGGTGTTGCAATTTTGTTCACAGATACAATAGGGTTTAAACCAACAAAAGTAAGCAAGGATAAGGATGGCCATTTTATATTTGTTAAGGGTAACACTCAATATGATGAGATCTAAATTATCAATATTTATGCACCCAACCAGAATGAACCTCAATTTATAAGAGATACTCTAACAGGCATGAGCAACTTGATCTCTCCCAGTGCCATTAAATTAGAGATTTTAACACTCCTTTGGCAGTGTTGGATAGATCCTCCAAGAAGAAGCTTAGGAAAGAAATTTTAGATTTAAATTTAACTATTCAACTTTTAGAGCTAACAGACATCTACAGAATATTTCATCCTAACAAAACTGAATATACATTTTTCTCATCGGTCCATGGAACATACTCCAAAATTAATCATATTTAGGTCATAAGTCTAACCTCAGCACATTTAAAAGAATAGAAATTATTCCATGCATCGTCTCAGACCATCACGGAATAAAAGTTGAACTCAGTGACAACAGGAAACTGCAGAATCATACAAAAACCTGGAAGCTAAATAACGTTATGCTGAATGATAGATGGGTCAGAGACAAGATCAAGAAAGAAATTACCAAATTTTTAGAACAAAACAATGATGAAGATACGAGTTATCAGAACCTCTGGGATACCGCAAAGGCAGTCCTAAGAGGGAAATTTATAGCATTGAAAGCCTTCCTGAAGAGAACAGAAAGAAAGGAAGTTAACAACTTAATGGGACATCTCAAACAGCTGGAAAAGGAAGAACATTCCAATCCCAAATCTAGCAGAAGAAAATAAATAACCAAAATTAGAGCAGAATTAAATGAAATTGAAACAAAAGAATTATACAACAGATCAATAAATCAAAAAGTTGGTTTTTTGAAAAGGTCAATAAAATAGATAAACCCTTTGCTAACCTGACCAAGAAAAAAAGAGTAAAATATCTAATCTCATCAATCAGAAAAGGATAAGATGAAATAACAACAGGCCCCTTAGAAATCAAAAAAATACTTAATGAATATTACAGAAACTTTATTCCCAGAAATATGAAAATCTGAAGGAAATTGACCAATTCTTGGAAGCACACCACTTCCTAAGACTTAGCAAGAATGAAGTGCAAATACTGAATAGACCTATATCAAGTTCTGAAATAGCATAAACTGTGCAAAATCTCCCTAAATAGAAAAGCCCAGGACCAGATGGATTCACGTCAGAATTCTACCAAATCTTCAGAGGAAATAGTACCTATATTACTCAAACTTTTCCAAAATATAGAAAAAGAGAGAATACTACCCAATATATTCTATGAAGCAAACATCACCTTGATACCCAAACCAGGAAAAGACTCAACAAGAAAAGAAAATTATAGACCAATATCAGTAATGAATATTGATGCAAAAATATTCAACAAGATCCTAACCAACAGAATCCAGCAACACATAAAACAAATTATACAGCACAACCAAGTGGGTTTTATCCCAGGATTTCAAGGATGGTTCAACATTCATAAATCTATAAAAATAATTCACCACATAAACAAATTAAAAAATAAAGACCATATGATTCTCTCAATTGATGCAGAAAAAGCTTTTGATAATATCCAGCATCCCTTCATGATAAGAATACTTAAGAAAATTGGTATAAAAGGGACATTTCTTAAACCAATAGAGGCCATCTACAGCAAATCCACAGTCAATATTGTATTGAATGGAGTTAAATTGAAATCATTTCCACTCAGATCAGGAACTAGGCAAGTTTACTCATTGTCTCCATTACTCCTTAGCATTGTAATGGAAGTTTTAGCCATCACAATTAGGGAAGAAAAGGTGACTAAGGGCATCCATATAGGGTCAGAAGGGATTAAACTTTCACTTTTTGCAGATGATATGATTGTATATCTGGAAAATGCCAGAGATTCTACTACAAAACTCCTAGAAGTGATCAAGGAATATAGCAGCGTCTCAGGTTACAAAATCAACACTCATAAATCTGTA